>NC_086158.1:93300836-93612026 GCF_035149785.1 Candoia aspera | reverse complement strand
TGGGTGGGATTATGTCACTGTGGGCAGGTGCCTGGGAAAGAGCATTTCTCCACCTTTCAGACTGCTTGGGTGGGAGGGTTGTTGGCATGTGGTATCTCTATTCTGGTGAGGCGTCACTCAGACGTTTTCTGAACATGGGTCTTCTGATTTTCTGGAAGAGTGGCAAACCTGTGTGAAAAAGAGCCTGGCCAAAAGGATGGAGGAAGGGGGGAATGAAAGATGGAGGGAGCTCTCCAGTAGACCAGGAAAGCTTTCCCCCTAAAAAGGGAAACAGGCAAAACTCTTGTCAATTTCACCTCAGCTCCAGTATCTCCCAAATCAGTAAGGGCTGGCTGCAAGAAAATGTCACTGCATTTATTTTCCAGGCTGTTCAGTATTCCATCCTCTGCAAAGGCAAGCTTCACCAAAATGTGCCCTATTCTAAAACAACCATGCCACCACTCTCTCCTCTGAAATCTGGTTCACAAATTTCTGCTTGTCTTCAAACTTTCAAGTACCTGCCTACCTTTCATGTGTAAATGGTCTGCCTTAGCTAGTGAAGAGGTGTGGAACAGAGGTGTGGAGCCAAGTTTGAGGGCCAGATTCAGCACCTCTCCTCACCTGGCATGCTAGATGAGGCCAGGGACTGGATTCTGGAGAGCAGAAGCCATGGGCACCACCTCTTGGAGGGAAGATGCCTGACTGAGCTCTGGCTACATGTACCCTTTGAAAAGAAAAGGAAAGGAAGGCCTGAATACATGAGGTGCTGCTGTGCCCCCTTTCAGAAAGGGAAGTGTAGGCATGAATGGGACAGAACTATTGTTGCTTGCTCTATTGACAATTGCACGCAACAAGAACGTTCTTAGAATGTGACGCACTGCACTGGTGACCTACAGTATGAATGAAGATACAGCTAGGCCGCAACAGCAACAAAGGAAAAGTAGGGGCAGATATGTCTCATTGCCCACTTCCAATAATGTTGACTTTGCTTGCTGAGGTTCTTGCCTCTATTCCACAAGTATGGTATGATGGTTGGTGGAATCAAGGCACGTGGTGTTTTTCAAGTCAGGGATTCAGTGATAATACAGTCAGTTTTAAAAGCCAGTGGTGGAATTGTGCCTCCTGTTCATATTCTCAGATAGTATTTTCACTAACTGTAGCTGTCAGGAAGCCTAGCTCTGTACACTTCCCAAAGCAATGCTATTTTCCTCCATTTTTCCCCCTAGTTTTGTTTACCATTGGAAATTGCCACCCACCCATTTCCCCATATAAACACAGTAGGTGGCATTCAGCAACACAGACATCTAGCAAGTGCTTTTCTTATCCTCAGCTGGAGCCTGGATGCATTTGGTGTTTGCATGCTCTTCAGGTTGCAGAATCTTCTTCCCCCACTTGCAAGGAACAAGGCCTCATAAAAACTCCCCACCTGTTTGCTTTGGAGACAGGGCTGGAGCTGGGCATCATAGAAAATCACCCATTTTTATCAGGCCTCCTATTTGGGCAAGGTATTTGTTGTAGATTCTGTATCTGAATCCCAGAAGACATGCAGCTGCATCATTAAGCACTTTTATGCAAAGCTGAGCTTCTTATATTTAGGCACATTCAGATGTCTTATAAATCGCTGGTCCCATTTGGAGACCAATTTATACCTCCCAGTAAAATAGCACTACCATAGACAGTATATAGGCCTAGTCTTGGAACGACATGAATGCTTAAATTAGTGACAAGGTCCTGTCATCCCTCATGTGTAAAAGCTGCAACTTTCCAAATAGTTTCATTTAAAAACAAAACAGTATCACAGTGTTCCAAAAGGGGAAAAATGCACCTGCTGAATAGAAGATATGAAAAGGACTGGTCACTGTCTGAAATGTCCCAAGCAATTCCTTAATTCCACTGTGAAAGTGCATGGCTTTTCCGAGGATAACAAGGTTAGGTCACCAACCACCTTCCTGATAAGAAATGATACTACTGCAGGAATGAGGTAGGTTTCTGAGGAAGAACATCATATTCTGGGATACAGGAAGAAAACAGAACTGGGAAACAGAAACTTTGGAAGACTTCCACACAAAATGATAGTGTGGTAAGTAGCATGTAAGTACCAAATATGGTAGGGGGAATGTCCATTGTCTTGAAAGGCCCCTCAATTCCATCTGACCTTCATGATCTCAGACGAAGCATGATGTATCTGCTTCCAACAGCAGAAAGCCCACCATTTTTGCTTTCAAGCAACATGATCTGATGGAATGTATCTGTGAGACACAGATGAGACAAGAAGCAGCTTCAGTGGAACTTCCACCCAAAACATGTCTGGCTCCCATTGGTCTAGGTGCTTCTCTCAATGGCCCAAAAGGTCTAGGTGCTTCTCTCAATGGCCCAATGGTCTAGGTGCTTCTATCAATGGCCCAAAAACCCAGTGGTTTTCTGTTTCTATCTATCAGAACAGAAAACCAAACTCATTCCCTTCCAATTGAATTAGTTACCCTTCCTGCTTCTAAAGATTCACCTTAGGGGCTTCTTTTCTTTTGGAGAAATCTTTGGCTTTTAAGCCAAAAAAAGGATTAGGAATAATTACAATTAACAGGGCAAATGTTTATAAACCGAGATGATGATTATATTAGCAAACAAAGCAGATTCTCAAAATAGCCTTAGCCACTATGGACTCTGATGCTGGATTATCGCAAGAGAACCATTGGAATGAAAGATTTTTCCTCTGGCTCTTGCTGAGGTGGCATTCATCAGAGCCTAGAGGACATGACATGATCTATACTGACAAGACTTGCATGTTTATAACATATTTTTGTTATTCAGGCTCCGTGTTTTTTTATTCCCTGAGACACCAGCCCTTTAGAAACAGTATTTTTCCTCCTGGAAATACATTTGATTTTCTTTTACAAAGGCAGCTTGGCTATTCATCAAAGCATTATCGCAACTGCAAGTGAAATCCAGATTTCTTTCCCTCTAGTGGTGTGTTTCCTAGTAGAGGGCACAACCCCCTCAACAGGCACAAGAAGTTTGGTGGAAATGTAGAGGCTGGTTCTGCTGGAATAGGAAGACATTTCAGTGGCCCAGCTTTCCCCTTGCATTGTGCATCAGGCCAAAGAAGGATGATAGTGATGGATACAATGGTTTTTAATCTTTGCACTCTGCTCAGAGTCAGTGCTGTGAGCTGGGTGGCCTTCTAGAGTATTCAGATAAATAAAGTGCAACCTGCTTTAAGCCTAACTTTAACCAACCAGCCACAAATGATGGCTCACCAGGAACGCAACAAACATCTGGCCGCATCTACATGCACAACACTAGAAGCAAAGGATGGCTGTCAAGCCCTTAGTATCAATTGATCACTTATGTCCCGGGAATGTGCGGCAATAATGCATAGTATTGAAAGAAACTTAGAAATGACATCTTTAATGAATGTTTTGATCCTGCAACATGCTTAATCCACTCAGCCAAATAGCCAATTACTATTCAAGTGCGCAGTCATGCTTGTTGGATACACCTTCCCCATCTAGCAAATGGTTTCTTCAACGGTGCAGAGTAGAGGAAGGATCACTCGGTGTCCTATTTATTCTGCTATTATCATGTCCATAAAAAGGGTTAAGGATAGAATAACCAAAGGCCACTCCTTCTGGACTCTCCATGCTAATTATCCACAGGATTGTTTCCAGTGACTCTGGAAAATTCTTTTTGTTAGAGATACATAGATAATATAAATTCCTGCCTGTTGTTCATCTCTCTCTCTCTCCCTTCCCTGCTTTGCCTATCTTTTATCCTGTTTTGCCAGTTAACTTATTCAATGTCTATTAATATTTAATAAATAAAAATCAAGCCATTTTTTGGCTGGCTGAGCAGTGGGTGTGCTTGCTCTAATCTGGTTGTAGGGATGGACTGGGAGCGTGCAGGGAACAAGGTAAACTGGAAGCTGCCCACAATAATTTTCCAACAATACTAATTGGGGAAGTGCCTAGTTTTGGGACAGAGTTCCCACCCACTTTCTCCAGGAAGTGGCTAGTACCATCAGGGCATCACAATACCATCAGCTGCTACGGCCCAGGGGAATGCAAAAAGCTGTATTCAGTCAGGGCTCTGGCCTCTGAGCTTGAGCTACAAACTCTACTGCCATATGACAAAGAAACAAGCCAAAAATGGGCTGCAGTCTAAACAGCAATTAACATTACACAAAAGGAATAAAATCAATATACACCAAAATATATTCACAAGCATGATGAGAAAAAGTGCCCAGACAAAGTTGGCTTAGTTCTGCCACCTGCTGAGACACGTACTGTGGGTATGAATGCTTCTTGTGTAAAAGGAAGAGTGATAAATTGCAACTGGTACGCATGTTTGGCTTTATCCTGAACCTCTGCCTTCTAGGAAAGCAGGTAATATAGCAACATAGAAACATTTGCAGAATGCACTCATGTGAGACTAGATAGATTTGTGCACATATGTGAGGGTGCAACAGTTCAGGGATGGAAAACCAGATGGCCTGCTACAGTCTGCTCATGCTGACACCCATCATGGTTTTGATCCTGCTGACAAAGGGCAGGCTTTGAATTCTGAGAAGGAGCAAGGAAGCTGCGCATCGCAAGCTGCAGGACTGAAGTCTTGGCCAAGGTTTCACCGATGCTGCCTTTTCATCCAGGCACTCTGTTTCAAATGATTATTGGTTAACTTTCAGGGCCTTTATGGGATTGATCTCAATAAACGGAGCTCAATTTCAAATTGAGAACGTATTTTTCCCCCCTTGCAAATGCAAAAAGGGACACGTGCAATCAATTTGCTGCTTGTTCTAACTTTTCACCTTATTCACTTCAAACAATTCACTCAATACACCAATACAATGCTTGGCCAGTAGACCATCACACATCATCCTGCTCATGAACTCTAATCCTATGGCTTGTTAGTAAGAAATAGTGGCCAGTCTATTTCTGGCTTTTCAAAAGAAAAAATCCACTGCTGGGGTGTCCCTGCTTGAATTATCAGCTTTATTCACAATTCAATTTATCAGGAGAGCAAGAGAAATGCTTTGCATGCTTGCACAAAATTTAACATTCCTAAAAAAAAGAAATGAGAACCAACCGGCCATGATGGCACACAGATCAATCCTTTTTTAGTTATTGTTATCTGGCAACTGTCTTTGTTAGTCAACATTCTGAAAAGTATAATTATATGTTTAGTTTCATCTGTTCCAGGAACATTCCTCCCTGAGCTACACACTGGCACAAGGAAATGATACTGAAATGAAATTCACCCATGGGAGCAAAAGTGATCTGTTCTTTTCAGAGCTGGGATGGCTGAAAGAACAACGTGTAAGCCAGGACATTCCTGATTCTCAGCTATAAACAACTAAGGCATCAGTAAGAGATCCATTGCTCTCTCCAACAGTCATATGGGATCCAGCAGACAGTGCAGACAAGGGCTAACCGGGGTTGGAGTGGACTGGGATGGCAGATCCAACCTGTTCTGTCCTCATCATCCCCTTCTCTGCAATACAAAGCATTAAAATGGAACAGAACAAAGAAGGAACTCCTGGTCTTGGGGCAGAAGGGCTGGTCTTGTCAGGCCCAGCCCAAGAACAGCAAAGAATCAATCCAGCCAAACTTCAGTTCTTTATTTGCTCACACCGTGTAGACAGAATCTTGCCAGACTAAAGCAACTCTACCTAACCTAAGGGGAGAAAACCTGGGAAGGCTCTAGGGCGGGGCTATTCTGAACCTCTTAGTCTTCCCATGTTCCAGCTCCAGACTGTGTTTTCTCTTAGCTTGTTCTCCTCCTTGGAATGTGCTCCCTCCTTCCTGAGAACCAACAGCATTACTGAAACCCACCACAGGAAGAACCTGTTCCTGCTGCTGTATTTCTTGGGGGCAAGTTCACAGTCCAATGAAAGGAGGGAAGCTGCAATCTTACAGAATCTTATCCCAACTGGACATAAACTGCATCGGCAGGTAAACAGAGGCAAAGATTTTCCCATTGATATCCTGATGCTTGGGTAACCCTGCAGGGAGAGATGCAAGCAACCGATGTTCTTGCTTTGGCAGGGTGTGCGTGTGTGTATGTGTGTATTACTCAATCCATTTTAATTTAGGCCCCATCAACACTGGAATGAGGGTCTCAGAATCCTTCCCAGACCTGGTCTATGAGCAATGATCTAGCCCTGGTGTAACCTTAAATGATTACTATACAATATAGACCCTACAGCTTTTCTCTGCTTTACCAGGACACCAACAGAGAAACCAGATGCTCTTAAATTGTTTCTCAAAACTTCCTGGTCTTATAGGAATTACAGGTAGTCCTCACGTAATGACCATTTGTTTAGTGATGGTTCAGACTTACCATAGGCCTGAAAAAACCCACTTACACCTTGTGCTCACACTTACAACTGTTGCAGCATCCCTGTGGTCATGTGATCACAATTTGGGCACTTGGCAACCAGCTCATATTTATGACCATCACAGCATCCCAGGGTCACGTGATCCCCATTTTCAACCTTCCCGACTGGCTTCTAGCAAGCAAAATCAATGGGGAACTGTGTGATTCACTTAACAACCACATGGTTTGTTTAACAGCCATGGTGATTTGCTTAATGACTGCCACAAAAAAGGTCATAAAATCAGGTCAGATTTGCTGAAAGACTGCTTCGCTTAGCAACATAAATTCCTGTCTCAATTGTGGTCATTAAGCAAGGACAACCTGTATACCTGAATGTGGCCACAAAGCAGCTTCAGCACTAAACACACTTTTTTTCTAGTGATTAGATTTGTATCCTACCTTTCCACATGAGCTCAAGGCAGCATGCAGAGTCTTCCTACTCCTATTTTTCCCTACCTGTTGGGCTGAGAGAGAGTTACTGGCTTAAAGTCCCCCAGGGAACTAGAACCTAGTCTTCACCACTATATCCTACTGGCTGCCTAGAAATAAATAATAATGGTGTCCTTTGTATCTGGCTACAACCATTTAGTTCCTTGGCTGATTCCCCCCTCTCCCCCCAAAAGGCTAAGCAGAATAATATCTGGTTAATGCTTGGATGGGAAGCTACCAGGAAATTCCCGGGATTTAGGCTAGATTGGAAGATTGGAAAGAAGGCAGAAGGAGACAGTGGCAAACTCTTTCGGTATTGTGGCCAAGTAACTATATGGATGCATCCACTAAGTCATCAGGAGTTGAGTTGGACTAGAGGGAGTCTTTTCTTCTGCCTGGCAACTAAGACAAACATGATATAGATAGAGCTGGGACAAAGGTCCAGGGAAGAGAAACAAAGTCTACACGCATCTGATTTAATCAGAAAATGAGATTCCTTTGAGAGAATAGCATCTGAGTTGATCACTGCTTTTCTTCACGGTGTAATGCAAAAAGCCATTTTCAGTTGAGAGAGAGAGAGAGATTGATTGATTTTACTTGCTGGAATCAAGGGCTGGGGTTACAAAGGCAAATGTCATGCCAATTTCCACAAGCTGGTTATTATGGAGGGCAACAGCAATGCAGGATGCAACAAACATTTAAGAGCTGGGGAAGAACACTTGCTGGACTTTTGGGCATTAGCAGATTCTGTTTTCTGGGTTTTGCCCTGATTCGGACTATCTCTGTTTCCACATTGGGAGTATTGCAACTTGTTTCCCACAAGTTTTTAGGTCCTGAGCCTAATCAGTGCCAAATACCACTTTTGAGGATGCAGATGATCTTGCCAACTACCAAGAGGAAAAGAATGGAAGCCATGATTATGACCAGGAGATTCCTATGATCACAGTGAAACCAGGCGACAAATATTTGTGCTGCATTTGGTCATGCCACATTTCTCATGGATGGTTCATCTCAACTGAGAGATAGAGAAGATCCAGTTTGCCCATGTCTAAATCCATCCATTGTTTAATACCTGATCCTATAACTTTTCAGATTTGGAAAATGTACAACTATTACCTCATTCTCTAAAGATCTCACCTCATGTCAGAAATCAGTAGGGTGATTGATAGATTGATAGGTTGATGATTGATTATGTCCCATTGAGTCATTTTCAACTCCTAGCAACTAGAGATAGATAGATAGTAGGGTGACAATGGGGGCAAAAAACCTACTCAAGAGCTGATACCCCATTTATAATATGGCATCCACCATGATATGGATGATGAGAATGTTCCTTCTATTCATGCTGCTATATTATCCACATTCGGCACAGAGTTTTGGAAAACTTTCAGCACATCCTGCACTGAGCAGGGAGTTGGATTAGATAATGTCTGAAGTCTCTTCCAATTCTATGAATATATACATACACACATGCATACACACACACACACACACACACACACAGACATATACAGAGGGAGAACACTAGACAGACATTGTATTATTAATTTACTATATTTGTTAACTGCCTCAATATTACCACTCTAGGAGATGCACAGTAGAGTAAAAAGAAGCCAAAGATATCCTAATCATAAAATAATGATCAATTAAAGACACAAGAAAAAATATGTTTGTATGGAAGAGGTCTCACATGCCAAGCAGCTGCATCTGTACTGGATGGAAAGGAAAATGTCATACATATCCATAAAATGTAGTTTATATGTTTTGGGTGTGTTTTATTTAACCCTGCTTTTATTCACCTGTTATTTTCTGGTTCTATGTACCATCTGCACTTCGCAGTAATTGTGAACTACCTTATGTTTTTGATGTTGAAAGGTACTTTCTAAAGTTTACAAATAAGTTGTGTTAAGGATGGTTTGCCATTTACCTTGTAGTAATGTGAATTCTTTTTGGCCTGCATAATAGAGAAACACTTTATTATCAAGTGTTTCTCTCACCATCAAAACTTCTGAAACAGTGTTGTTAAGAAAAGGAAGATAAGCTTAGCAAGAAGTGAGATGCAAACAAACAGAAGCATTTTCTCAAATTCATTTACTCCCCGAATTACAGTTGCACAAGGTAGGCACCACGGCAGAAAAGGCACGTCTTCTAGGCCATGCCAACTGGCATTCTTTGGCTGATGGGACCTGAAGAATGCCCATTCTGTCTGACCAGACCAGATGGGTAGAAACAACTGGCGAGAGACAGGGAGAGACATTGTCCATTTCATGCTATAGATTTCCAGAAAACTTTGAATTAGTTTGCTAAGTTTTATTTTTGTAAATAGAAATGGATTTAACACATTAACACACACGCACACACACGCACATGGACACACACCCCTATACCTATTTTGGCATGTATATTTCTGTAAATAGCTCTTTTTGTACCTTAATATATACTGCAAAAGCCTCAGTGCAAGGAAGAGGGGAACAGCTCTGATAATATTTTTAAACTCTGATTTCAGTTGTAGTTATGCTTTTCTGTAACCTCAGTGGGCTTCCCTTAAATCCTTCTCAAAATTTCAGCAAAAAGTTAATGAAGATTAGACCTGACATCTTCAAGAAGAATATGGAAATCACTTAGAATAGTTGGGATGGATTAAAGAAATAGCAGGAACAGCCCCAGTGTGTCTCTAACCCTCTCGAACTATGATGGGGTGGCTCCTTGTGAAATGAGTTTGCATTCCTAATCATCTGAAGCTGCACCCTTACCATCCATACCCCAAATGGAAAAATTGCTCTGAACTAAGGACAGTTAGTTTACGAAAGGAACAAAATATGGAAGCAGGCTCGAGTGGTCATTGACTGCAATGAAGATCCTCCTTCTCCTTCTCCTCAGCTCAGTTCTTCAGCCAGACACCATCCAACTGTGGATTGGGCACCAGTGATCCCCAGGACCCTATCTGGATCACAGAGCTTCAACTGCTGATCCCTAAGTTGCAGCATTATACCGGGGTAGAGCTGAGTTAGGTAGATACTGAATTAAAAAGCACACCAACTTCCATCACTGGCTCCCAGAATTGGAACTTCCAATCTCCGCATTTTCTTTTGCTTCTTATCTTTTAATTGCACCTTCACAATTTAAAGCAGTGAGGCAGGCCACTTAATAAAAGCAAAATCCTCTCCAAATAAACCTTTATACATACATATAAAATCCAACCGATACGTCGAGGCATAAAAAAACCCACAGCCAGTTACAAGGGAGGCCTGTTTCTTTCTCTTTTCTTATCCCACCCTCACCCCACCCTCAAGATCTCAAGTGCCAAAAACCCACTTGGAGATAAATCCACAAATCCTGTCTACTAAACAGGCACCAACTCTTAAACCGGAGCCAAGGCTACTGCCACACAGCACCCGTTCTGGGCAAGCTTAAAACCAATCATTACTATCTGAAGGAACAGCTTCTCAAATACCATCAATTTCCCAAAGAATGGATCAGTATATTGAGAAGGGTCCTCCCCCACCCCCCTTTTCTTCTATCTTGTTCAGTAGGATTACACTGCACACATTTCCATGAGCTACAGTCAAAAGTCGCCTGTGCCTTCCAAAGGAATCATTTCTTCCTATCTCCCTGCATTGCTCACATCCGTTTTTAAAGCTACCAGGAACCTACTAAGTTACCAAGCTTAACATACTGTACGTCCGTGGGTATGTATGTACAGCCCACATACCACATGAGTTTTATTCTTTTCAACCTAATGGAACATAGGAAAGAATAATGGAAATGGAGTCAGGATTTCTTTCATCTGTCAGCTTGAGAACTCTATGAAAACTGAACAGAACTAGGAAAAAAAATGATATAGGGGAAGAAGCCAGCAAAAGAAAGCTTGGATTCAAAAATGGGCTGGATCAGCCTAGGGATTGCAGAGAACAAAATTCCTGAGATTTCTCCCATTGCACCCTTATGGGAGAAGCAGTTGGGTAGAGGTTGGGAACTTGGTTGACTGCTGTCTCCTAAGCTTGCCCCTCTATTGGTCACATGAGCCAGAATGAAGGCTGTGATTCTTTTCCTGTGCTCCCCAGAGCACAGAAATGCACACCAATGCAACATATAACTTCACCACACATAAGAAAATCAAGAGACCTCTCATGGCCACTGCTGGTAAAAGAGCTGGGAAGAATTCAAGAAGCCATGTGCTTGCTTTCCGTATCTTCTTTTAATTCCCAACTCTATTAGCTGTTCAACCAAGGATCGTTAATTAAAATACCAGTGATCACCCCCCACCAAAAAAAAAAAAAAGGTATCATGCCGATAAACCCAGATTTAAAAACAAAAACAAAACTAGGAAATCAGCAGAAGTTCAGAAAGAGAGATCCAGTGCCCCAAAGAACAGGTTAGGTGCCTAACAAGCTTCCATAGATAACAGTAAGTATAATCCTAATGCATGGTTGATTTTTAGATTAGCCAAGGTCAAATATTTCAGGCCTACTATATGCTAATCTGGCTCTTCCCTAGTGCACCAAATCTAAATGTCACATCAAGACGTGAATGGGTGTTTGGTGTGCCAAGTGCATCAGAGGGACTCTCAGCTCCCCAGGTGCCCAAACAGGGAAACATACTGGTCCATTTTGGTGCACAAGGTTTTAATATTTTAGCCTTGAGGATTTGCAGAATCCGTATTTAAAATTGGAGGAAAAGAAGGGTGTACCCTCAAGCCTTGTTTCTAATCTTATTGCATGTGGAGTCAAGGACAAACAGGTTCTGTGTTGCATTTGTTAACCAATATTTTAAAAAGGAGCACAGTGATAACTACCATGTCACTTTTAATGCTCACAGACGTTCTCTGGTGACCTTGTAGCCCAAAAGTATGATTAAGGAAATGAAGATCTCAGTGTCGTGATTCTAGACATACATTATTTACAGGAGCGGCCACATTAATCTATTGTTACAAAATTTTCTAAAAAGCATCCTATAGCTTTGGAAAATCTTTAAATGCCAAAAGATGTTGCTGTTGTCATATGTTATTCAGTTTCAGGTTTAAAAATCCATACAGGATGGTCTCAAAATGACTTTTTTAGCCCAGTACCGAAACCAAAAGAAACAAACAAATGAAACACCCACATTGTATACCAACATTCACATTTGCTAAAACTGCTATCCAGATTGGATGATGAAGACTAATTGAAAGAAAAACCCAGTGTTGCTGGAGAAGACAGACATGTCCCAAGGGTGGAAAGAAGAAAGGGTTCTGCAGATGGTACCAGACTGTGCCTAATGAAGGCAGGCTTGTTCTCAGGTTATGGCAAGATACTCTGGGGCAAAATGATTTTTAAAAATATTCAAGTCAGGAAGCATTTGGTAGTGAGCACCATTCATGAGCGCCAAAATTTTTCATACCAGCAAATCCCGTTACAGTTGAAGCTTAAGGCCTCTTCAGATGTTTGCCTGAACATGTGGAAAGGTCAAAACTGGTTTAACAAGGTGGCCATGTATTCATGCCCCCTTCTCTCCCAGTCTTCATGGGTTTGGCTTGGTGACTGCAGGTGGAGATGTACTACAGTTGACTTGAATGTGAGTAGAAATCTCCCTACTCTCCAACCTGAATATACCATCAATCTGAAAATACTTCCTCTTCAAGCTTCCCAGCTGAATATATTACAGTGTAGGGAGAAGAGGAATGGGTACCCCATGTTCTACCTAGTTTGAGGCTGACACATGGTCTGGTGAACTCCTGAAGAAGGCTAATCATAGGTATAATTTTGGAGGTACAAAATAACACCTACTGGACATAATCCTGCTTATACTATGTGATGGTCCCACTCAGGTTTGAAAACTACCCCTCCCTTAGACAGGCAAATTTGGGAAAAAGGTCCAAGTAGGTGTGTTGCTTCTGGTAGTGAAGCAGAGGGAGTGGAAAAAACATTGATGGGGGAGAGATGGATGACACACCTCTGAAAACACTGATGGTGCAATCAGTATTAAGTGTAGCATTTTTGCCACTGGCACAAGGTGTTTCTCTGTGACCTCAGAAGTACCAAACCACCATTTTGTATTTGACAAATTGATGTTACTGCTCCTTTTCTGACACTGAGAGGGACGATTTTTAAACTACAAGCCATCAGCAAATCCTTATATTCGTTTTTTAGCACTTGGTAACCTTGGATTAGATAACCACTGGAAATGAAAAACACATTTCAATCACTTACATAAGAAGTATATTTTGGAGTTCCATCACATTCCAAAACAATGTCAAGCTTTTTGCAAACTTCCAGCTGCTCAGAGCCGTCACGTTAACTGGCCTGAGAAGCTGCAGTAAGTTTTGCAGTGGCATTCAAGTACTTGTGTGGTCAATGGAATTAGAAACAGACTCGTTACTGATTTTCTTACTTGGTCAACAGATAATAAACTAACATTCACACATTACGGCAGTGGGGACAAAACTGTTCAGGATACTGAACTCTTAGATGCTTTACATATGCACATACACAAAATATAAACTCCAGGGAATATTCATTATTGCATGAATTAAAAATTATATAGTATAAGTGAGATGCTTAGGAAGAGTGTCTTCGCTTTGTGACATCAATGCTTTTTATAAGACATGTTGAGAGAGAAATATGATATTTCCAAAGCTTGAACATTAGAGATACTTGAGTTGGCCTAACAAAAGCATATCCCCTTAGGGGATATTCAAATTTCTATTTCTTGGGATGTGAACTACAAATCAGATGGAAACTTATCTGATGAATAATCAAAAATATAGGTAAAACTGAAGTCTCTTTTGAGTTCAGCTTAGTTCCTGGTGTATAATACATGGTCACACCTACATGGTAAAATGAGGTAGTTTGCCAGTCTAGCCTACACCCCTACAAATTGTTAGTGCTACCCATCCAAGTGCTACCCACTGCTGAAGAATGGACTACCTATGATTCAGTATAGTAGCTTGCTTTTTTAAAGAACAGATTATATGCATCTCCGAGGTTATGATTAGAAGGTTCTGCAGCACTTCCATTCAATCTCCAAGCTCTCTGGAGCTGATGGTTCTATGTACAGTATGTTGCCCTTGTCTGCAACTCTTTAAAGCAGCTGAGCTTTAAATTTCCCAGGACCATGCAGTTGCTGCTGAACCTTTCTGGAGACTGAAATGCAGGATCTACTCAGTTCCTACAGCTCCTTCCAATACAAGGAACAGACTCCTAAATTTGTGACTTTACAAAGGTAAGGCCAATTGAAGGAGGCTCAGCTGAAGAAACCCTGAAGCAGAGATTCCTTCTAGCTACCTTTGCTCCTGACCAAAGACCCCTCGTGATTTAGCAGCTCAAGTTGTCTATTTTGGAAACTGAGCAGCTCAACACTGCGAAAATTCTGCAGCAAATTGCCAATTTGCTACAAAATGAACAAACAAACAAATAACTCTCTGGCATTGCCAAACAACCTTGGATTCAAACCTCCTTGCTTCCTATACAATCCTGAAATAATGCAGTATTATATTCAGTGCAAATCAGCCGTGTGATAAGCCTGTGGTATGCATGTATATGCATATGTACAGTATATGTATATAAATTTATTTTTTATTGCTTTTAAAATGAGGACAAAAGAAGAAAAAGAAAAGGAAAAAAACACAAAGGTAATTATGATAGAAATACATACATTGTCAAAGAAAAAAACATAGAGAGCGCTTTTAAAAAAGTGAGAAAAATACAACAAAAGGGAAAAAAAAAAGCTCCTTGGCTCATATGGGGAAGAAAGAAATGAGAGTTGTGTCCTTTGAGTTTAAATTTCAGGGAAGGCATGCTTCCTCACCCCACATGCAGACTGTGTGGCCTAATTGCCACAGAGATTCCTGTCCATTCAGAAACATGTTTTTACTTTGCTTTTAAACATGGTTGCTGGCACAAAACGAACTGGGTGCACTATCCATCCCATACACCTGCACCTAGGCATTTCTCTCCAATTTTATCTTGGGAAAAAGGAACTTAAATTATAGAAAGCCATGCTTATAACTTATTTAGGAACTTCAAAGGAAAGCAAAACACAAAAATCCCCTCTGATGTTAGCCAAGCAAATGTGCTGCCCAGTGATCTAAGTGCCAAGGTAAAACGAACTGACAGGGAAGTCAAATAATTTCACCCAAGAAGAATCAACCACATGTTGCATCCATGTCAACAGCTTTAAGTAGCTAGCTTGCAAATACCGTCACAATGCTGGTTAAATATTTCTGTTCTGATTATTCCAGACATTTATCAGCCACCATTCAGCTGAAGCTCTGGGTGAAGTTTACCCAAAGACTCAACAATGAACAGAAATATGTTCAGGACAATAACACTGGGAAAAAGGCAGCAGGAAATCATTTGAAACCAGGCAAATAAAAATCCTTCCAGTTGGCATCAAGAAAACAGAACTGGTGTTTGGCAAACTTCTTTTGGGAGAAAATTCCAAAGAAGCTCTTTCTCTGGATGCTATTTCTTCTGAAGAGGGAGCAGACTTGTAAAAGGACGCAGACTTAGCTTCTGTTTACAGCTTTAAAAATCCATTTTGAAAACAGACCAGGGACCACTGCCGATCGTTCAGGAGTCACAAGAGATATCACCACTGCCTTTTCGTAAATACATTGTCGGTATTCTGCATTAGTCTCTGCATATTTCAACAGTTAGGTTGAAACACTCTCAGAACCTCTGGATTGCAAGCCTGGATTAAGTTGCCGTAGAACAGCTTCAAAGAAAAAGCTGCATCAGAAACCCTGAAGTCCAAATTGAGACTTCCAGGGAAGAACACAGTTCTGCTCAAAATGACCTGGAATCTACCAAAAGTAGATTCATTTTATCTTCAATTTATGCTTCAATTTATGTCCTCATCTGGTCCATTACAATCCATAACCATCCCAAACCATGGTTTGGCAGTAGTGGCAGTCATTTTGAGTTATATTCATGGGTTGAGTTATATACATTCTCTGCAGAGACTCAATATACATTGAGTTATATACATTCTCTGCAGAGACATACAGAGGATTGGCACAATTCAGCATAAAACTATGTCTTGCATAGATGACGCAATTTGATTAAATCTGAAAGCTTCCTTATTCTGCCTAATTTGTTCCTACTGTTGCAAAGATGACGTTCTCCACTGTGATGCAATGCAGCGACTGCAAGAGAAAAGAGTCTAATGTTTATACAAATTGTAATGTTTTTATTTTGGTCTAATCTATCGTTTTTCCACTTTTCCACACACCCACACAGCCACCCACACACATCATCTTCTTCTTCTCCTGGGCAATTATTTTGATACCTATTTAATAGTGGCATTGGCCATTAGATGGTATTAGAGGTAGGGGAAATGTGCGATGGCCAGAGGTATAATGGTTATTGTAAAACCTCTAATCTCAGTATGTGGAGAAGGAAAAGTAAACACATTATCAGATCTTTCCTTCCTGCCAAGTCACTCCCAACCTGTAACAGGCCACCTAATATTCAGAATGCCATGCAATCATTTAAATAATATAAAATGCTTTTCTAGTAGCAGATCATGGCTGCAGATAAAATGCAATAAGCAGGTTTATGTTAGTGCTTCTAAAATATTTATCAATACATTACATTTCATTCCAGGAGCTGATTGATCATTTCTATCTGGATGAACCATAGATGTGATCATCAAACTAATTTAATATTTCTTTTTTTATTAGTCTGATGATGATATCTATGATCTCCCTCCCCCTTTTTTTCTGGTCCTTTTATTTTCTAAGGGAAAAAAGTTATGAATCCACCTGGATTTATACTATTATCAATTTATATTGTTTATTCAGCTCTAGACTTATTGTGTGACCTTCCCTGTACTTCTTTAGATCCTAGCCAATTCCTAGACAAATTGATCTGATTCACATTCCCAGGATAACATGCAAATCAGAAATGAGCTAATCACAAGCTTCTCCATTTTGTGACACAGTTTTGGCTCAAATACAAAAGCAGCATCAACAACATTTACTTTGAAAGAAAATATACAGTCCATCCTTAACAAGTGTATACTTCCAGTGACATGTGTGTCCATCAATTCCAGTAGAATGAAAATAAGCGTAGCATGAGAAACAAAAGGGAAAAAAAAACATATTCCATATCATGCTTATTACAAATCATCTGGAAGTTTAATCTGGTGAAAAGCTGTCTGCAAATCCATAGCAAGAATTTCCAAGACAGAAACCTAACTGTGATTTAAAGCCTATTCTTTGGCCAATAGGCTCTGAATATGTATCTCAAGTCTCATACGAAGGCATTTTTTAAAAGGAGAACAAAGTGGGGGGGAAACTGCATCAGGTGCACAATCCGATACCCTACAGATAACTGATTTCAGTTTGAAAACAACACATTTCTAATTCCCATGGTCGACCGGAGGGAGGGAGGGAGGGAGGGAGGATTTGTGAGCGATTCTTAGAAAAGTTACTGAATAAGATTTCCAGTGAGTAAAGGTGCAGTTTCAGTATCTCACATAGTTCCTTCTTGCACCCCCCAAAATAGCAAAGCAAGAACTGACTATATGAAAATAATGTGATTTAAAGGATAAATTCAGGAAATGAAGGAAATGTTTGCAAATATAGTGATTTCAAGAATTTACACCAGTTGGCAGTGAGACTTTTATTAGGTACAAGATTCGATTAATGAAGCATACCCACATTTCTCATTGACCAACTTTGCTTTCAGTCACTGCTGAATAGAAAAGATTTGTTAACCCAGGTTGGGTTGATGGAGAGAGAAATCTACCTGCAACCCAAAAGGTAATGCAAAAGGCCATAATGTTGTAATAACAAAAGGGCCGGCGTGTCTTCTCAGCTGATGGTGTAGCTGGCCCAAAACAGTCATATGACAAAAACTGTAGACATTCTTTATGCCAAGTAGGCTTCGACTACTAATTTTGCAGATCGCTCTGTCTGCATCTGTCCATAACATTCTTGCTCTTTTTAACATAGATGTATGTTTAAATGACCCAGCATCTCTTGGCTTTTCATACACCTTTAATCAATCCAGGAGAAATGTAACATCTCAGAATTAGACTAAAAGAAAGAAAAAGCACAGATTTAAATCAATACCCAGAAAAGGTGCCTGAATAAGATTCCACTGGCATCTGGCTATAGATTGAAACTGACAGCCTATGGAAAGAAATGTCTTCACCGTGTTGTCAGTGCCTCACAGAAAGCAGCCTCAGTTGCAATATTGAGCGTGGCTAAAAGTGTGCTAGAGAGGAGAGGAAGGAAGAGGAAGCACTTAAGGTAGAGGCTACACAAATAATTGTAACTCTAAAAAGAATCTCTTGGCAGATTTAAGTGTTAAGAAAAATAATGTGATCCAAACAAATAGCTTGTTTCAGGAATGGTGGAGATCCTATCACCTGTATGCAAATAAAGGCTGTGGAGTTCTTGGCGCTCTCCGAGCCTTGTTTTTTTGTAGACGTTGCATTGCCAGACTAGGCAACATCTTCCGTGCAAAAAGGAAGTGGGGTTTGCCCACAGGTTGGTCCACAGATTTAATTCCAATTCTGCTTCTGTATTCTAAATTTTATCCATTTTGTTGTTTGTTGTGTTTGTATTTTTTTTTAACATCTCTGATCATGGCCTGAAATCCATCTATCCATCCATCCATCTTGAATGAAACTTCATTTTAAAAAGCAAATCAAGCTTTGTGCACAGTTTAAGCTAGCAGTTCAAAAGAAAGCAAGGACAGGCAAGCACTATTTTAATTATTTATTTATTTGTATTTCAAATTTAGTCACTGCCCATCTCACTCAAAAAGAGACTCTGGGCAGTTTACAATTTTCAATGAGATGAAACAAGACTTCTCAACTTAGTTCTTGGAACTTTACAATGTTTTAGTTACAGGCTGCAATGCTATGGATGCTGATTTGGGAGAGTACCTATATAAGTATATTAGGGTGGGTATTCATTCTGAGCCGTCCAGAGTGTTTTAAAATATTCGCATATACGTTTTCAAATAAATAAATATTCTGCTCCAGAAACAAAAAGTTCTAGTCAACCGTGAAGGGGCCATTTGGACTCTGGACAATGTCTAGAGTACCCTTAACTGCTTCCTATTTCAGAAGAGTTGCTTCCAGAAAACTCCCAGGCCACTCTTATCCAACATTGTTTCCCCTCTCCCTGCCTGTCATGAGCACTGATGGTGAGCAGGAGGGGGCCCCTATCCAGGGGGGAAAACGCATGCGTAGTAGCGAGGAGTTGAGCAGCCATTCAAAGAGACACAGAACAGACCCACCTTGACTTTTGGGGTTTATCTGTATGGGTTTTCCCACGCTTCTTCAGTTTGTTAGGATTTTCTGCCTAACGTAGCAGTAATAAAACACTAGAGACTTATTCCTCGTCTCAGCGTGGTTCCTGACTGTTAGGACACCACCCCAAAGGTTCATAGCATTTGTGGATGGGGCATGGGAAAATGGTTATGGGCATAGGTTCACTGGGATGCTAGATTGCAATAACATCATTGTTGTATGCTCGCAAAGCAGCAGGATCCCGTTTCAAGGCCATTTCAAGTCTGTATTCACAGGATGAAACTGGAGAGTTTCCAGTTAAAGAAGTAAAACAGATGAGACTTGTTAAATAGCCAAGAGTAGAGTTTCAACCAAGTTAAGAGTGGAAGAATGGAGCTACAAAGACAACGTTTAAGTGCTTTTGGTTGGCATTATGTATTCGTACCAATTTGCCGTTGAGAGTCCTATAGAATACTCAAAGTGTGCTCATAGAAACCAAGTGGAAGTATATCTTTTTGGTAGACATTGACAGAAAGTTGTTGAGATACGTATGGGAACACTGCTCATTAGCAGCCTGAGTTTATACACACGTTTGGTTTGCCAGGCACACAACAGTGGTGACATCTAATTTGACTTGGGGATTTCATATAGAAAGGGCAAGACTTGGGGAAAAATGGCTCTCCAGCTAATCTCCTGTGAGTGATCATCTTCTGTTAGCATTACTGCAGTTCTCAAGATGACAGCCATCACATCAGATTACTGAACGTTGCTCGTGATGACATTTGGCAACAATGAGCTACCAAAGGATTCAAACAGGCTCAGGACAGGTAAGAGATTTTATGAATACATATTTCTCCTTTCCTCTAGATATTCTATTTTGCAGATATTCAATCAAAATAAAAGGGATATATGCACACCTCTCATGCTCTCATCCAAACCACCTTTAGCTTTCTGTGGGGGGAAAAAAAACCCACTGCCTATGTCTATTGCAAGACCCAAGTCCAAAATTGTATTTCATGAACACACAAAGAAATGTAGTCCAATGTAGCTTTACTAGGTATTTAGTTGGAATAAATGCCTTTCCTGTTTTCCTCTGAGGCATTTTGTTTCATTCCAGAAAATTTGACAAAAAAGCAAAGGTGACCTGACAGTTCTGGTATCATCTCCTGAGGGGGTGGGACTGACCCTGAAAGAGCAGTCTAGGACTGGTGACTCCTCCTGGACTCACAGCTACTGCTTCATAGGCAGGTAGAAGCCATGTCAAAGGGGGCATTTGCACAACTTCAGCCATATCTCTGTTGCCTGGGGCAGGAGCACCTCCCAATTGTATCTCATGTTCTCGTCATCACGCAGCTAGACAACTACAATGCACTCTATGTGAGGTTGCTCTTGAAGACCATCTGAAAGCTTTAGTTATCCCAGAATGCAGCAGGCCATTTATTGGCTAGTATTCACCTCTGGGAACATATTAGACCTGTGTTCTGAACCCTGCACTGGCTTCCAATTAGCTTCCAGTTTAAGGTGCAGGTCCAAAGGATCTTCAGGACTGTCTTCTTCAGCTGGAATCAGCCCACCCAACTGCTGAGAGTCCTTCATTTCTTCAAGGCCATACCATGAAGGTTCAAAGGCATTGCTTTTCTATTGTAACGCCCTTAATTTGGAAGAACCTCCCATTTGAATTGGAATTGGTCCCTACAGTTTTGGCTTACCAAAAACTATTGAAAACAGGGCTGTTCCAGAGGATCTATGGTGATGCATGAGGCCTAGAATGGATGACTGTGCTATGTTTTTAAAAACTATTTTATAACTATGCATTTGCAACTGTGGATCTTTTTTAAAAAAAAATCATTACTGTAAACCACCAAGGCTGCTAGAATTGTGGCTGGTAATAAATCTGGTAAATAAATAAAGAGGGAGGAAATGCTACATTTTCGAGTTCAGCGGTCTGTATTTCCATTTGTCTTTAAAAAAAAAGCATTGAAAGTAAGTGTAGTCAATACATCTTGAATTCTAGTCTGCATAAGTCACACTTTTCAAGCTGATGCATCCAACATACTTTGATAAGCAAAGCAAGTTGCACTTATCACTTATAAAAGAATAAGGTGACTTGATATCAGCAAAAATAGTTTTAAAAAAGTATTTCTGCATGTTCTACCCCTCCTTCAAGAAGCTACCAATAACCTATTTTCCTCCTGAAGGCAATCTGTGAGGAAAACTTGTGGATGACTCAAGAACACCAATAAACTTCACAACATGTCACTAATTTGGAAAATGCATGGTTAGAAGAGGGCTTCTAAAGAGCTTTTAAACGAAAGAATGGTATGTCCATTAATGGATTTTTTAAAAAGAAAAGAAGACAGCTGAATAGGACCTCTGCATTCAGGGCAGTGTATCTCTGAATACAAGCAGATGGGAATTATACTCATTCTTGCTTGTTCTTCCTTTATCGGAGACTTAATTAGGAGTCTCTGTTTTGCAGGTGATGTCAACTCCAACAAACTGGTTCAGTTGTCAGCACTACAATGTTTCTAGGATATGCCCCACAACTGTCTCAGTAACTTGGAAGTAATTGGATTTGATGATTCCACCCTTACTATTGCCAAGGTCAAGTGGAATTCTGCATAACCACCATAAGAAGACATGGCTGAAAAAAATACTGCAGGGTGAAGACGTTACTTATTTCCCTTCAGGCCTTCAGCCCAAGACTCTCAAGCGTATCATGATTTCTATGCATATAAGGCATTAGAAGTTACTTTATGGCAATCATATAACGTGTGCTTACTTCAGTACAAACTTGCAGATGGGAGGAAATCTTCCCAGATTGTTTGGTTTTTAGAGAGAGATCATTGCATCAAAGTATGTTAAAACTGTAAACTAGAAAACTTTTCCTTGGATAGAACTATTGTGGGCTCTAACAGTAATTTCCTAAGCACAGGCCAGGGCGAAAGTATCAGGCAGGATCTTATCAACAGCCTGTAGGAATCCAAACACTGAGAACTTCCTTACTCTCCTCTGTCAACCATATTCAGGTACAGCAATGAAGCTAATGCCCTCAGGAGGAAAGTTTAAAAATGGATGATGTGGTGAGCCCTGGCATTTGGATAAGTACCATAAGCAGGTTTGTGTGATTAAAACCAGGAAACTGAAGGCAAATGCTTGAGTCTATGCAAAAAGAAAGACTCCCTCAAGTCAAGCTCAACTTTGGATGACTGACTACATCCAGGTCTTCTGGGAAATTTTTCAACTTTCTAGATCAGCTAAGAGTCCTTCCTGAGAGTTTCCCTTCCAAGAATGAACTAGATTCAACCTTGCTTGCTTTCTAGATCAGCTAATATCTGTTAATACTGCTACCTACTGAGGTTAAATCTATGAAAGAAAATTAGAATGTGTTGCAACCGTGACACAGATGGCTAACATCCATTCCGGTGTTACCAATGAAAGAGTGCAAAACTGTTACTTCTCTGCTCCTTTCCCAACTTAAATGAAACCAATGATTTTTCCCCAATGATTTATTTATTTTATTCATTTAATTTTCTATCCCGCCTTTATTATTTTTATAAATTACTCAAGGCAGTGAACATACCTAATACTCCTTTCTCCTATTTTCCCCACAACAGCAACCCTGTGAGGCAGGTTGGGCTGAGAGAGAGGGACTGGCCCAAGGTTATCCAGCCAGCTTTCACACCTCAGGTGGGACTAGAACTCTCAGTCTCCTGGTTTCTAGCCCGGTGCCTTAACCACTAGACCAAACTGGCTCTTAACATTTTTTTAAATTATTAAATTTAATAATGTAATAGGCTCTTAAATAATTTGACAAACATCTTGGGGCTAACTGCTGGGGTGGGATAGCCAGGAGCATTAGTCTGCACAGCATAAAAGAAGCACAAGGTCACCATATCTTGGGTGTCTTCCCGATATTGTTCTGTTTGTGGCTATGACTCCCATCAACGGCAGCTCATGAAATAAACTCACGGCATGATATAAGCTCAAGTCATGGCATGCAGATCTGGAATCAATTATAATATGTATTCCAGAGACTGTGGAGAGGGAAGATACCACTTTGGTGGTAGTAATAACTTGTTTAAGCATGTGGATTACCTCATAGTTACAAAGAACAACATGGAAGTATCAAAACAGGGCCTGGTAAAAAAACTCCCAACTGATTGCAGGAGTCACCTTGCAATCACCAAAATAACATTCCTGAAAAGAACATACTTCTCTGACTCTCCACTTTGCCTTTTTCTGCCTTCACTGATAACCAAATAACCCACATTCAGGTTCTCTCTCTTCCGATGTTGTCTGCTACAGTATCTTCCCCGCCCCCCAAAACAACTTCCTGAAAAACTGACTTTGGGGAGCAAAGTAAACTAGGGACTCACAAATTGTTATAATTGTTCTGTATAAACTTTACCATATACACATTCCCACATTTCTCCACCTACCTTCCCATCTTCAGCACATGTTTTACCAAGATACACACGTTCATCTCCTCTAATAGTTCACCTTTTCTACGTAACTTATAATCCTTCACCCCATTTTTCCTGACAAACACAAGTACTTTGCTCTGTGATGCATTTATAGTCCTTAATGTTCAGATCCTTGCTCTTCATTGCATCGTACATTCTATTTATCATTTGCTGCAAATTCATCCCAAAACAGGTGTCATTTCCATACAAAAGTACACATGCATTCACCTCACCTCTAGTGTCACCACAATTGTTTGTTTTCACTGTTTTATCCTGACTTTTGCTAAAGAGTTCAAGGCAGTGTACATTTTTCACCTAGCAGGTAGGTTGGGCTAAGGGAGAGTGACTGGCCCAAAGTCACCCAGTTAGCTTTTATAGAGAAGGGTGAACTTGAATGTGGGTCTTCTCAAGGCAATACCTTAACCACTCTACTGTACTACGCAGGCTCTCCAAATAGGCTTCCTGCAAATCCAGCTTAGAGAAGATTTTCCCCTTAGCCAGATGTGCTAACATGTCTTTTATTATTGGCAGAGGATATTTGTTTAATATTGAGACTGCATTCAATCCGTGGTAATCTGTACAAAGTCTCAATGTCCCATCCTTCTTCGCTCGAAACAAGACGGGGGCGCCCACTGGCGAATTTGCTGGTTCAATAAAACCCCTGGCCAAGTTTTTGTCCACAAACTCCCTCAACGCCGCCAGTTCCTTTTGAGTCATGGCATAAATTTTTGGTTTGGGCAGTTGAGTGTCGGGGACCAACTCTATCGCACAGTCAGTTTTTCGATGGAGTGGGAGTTGGTCTGCTTCTTTCTCACCAAACACATCCGCAAAGCCTTGCTATTGCTCCGGCAAGTCCTCCAGTGGTGTGACAGCGAAATGCAGGGTTGCTGCCGCCGCCCTCCCCACTGCAGCTGTGTCGTCCTCCCCAGGGGCTTGATAGAAACCATCCCCAAAAGTCAAAGTCCTGTGTACCCAATTTATATAGGGGTTTTGTTGGACCAACCAAGGAATCCCCAGAATGACTAAGGGATGCCCCACAGGTGCCACCACAAATGGCAGCCCCTCACGGTGGCTGCCCATTTGCAACGCCACCATGCCCATGTAATGGGTGACCGGTTTCCCCCCCCCCGCCGTAGAACCATCCAGCTGGGTGAAAATCATGGGACGTTGCAGTGGAAAGCTGGGTAACTCCAAAGCAGCCACCACGTCAGGGTGCATCAAGCAACGCGAACACCCTGAATCGATCAATGCCCAAACTTCAACGGTTCTTGTGCGGGAGCCTAACTTCACTTTCACGTTCAGTGTGGGATAGTTGCCACTCACCAAAACATGTTTGTGCCCATCCTCCACCACCTGCCCACAGGCGCTCCTTAGAGCAGGTGGCTGGCGTTTCCCACCGGCTGGTGTAGATCGGGCTCCCCCTCGCCCCCGAAGTAAGGAACCTCCTCCACTTCAGTTTCAGCCATGGCTGCCTTCATTTTCCTGGGTAGGGAGGGAGATTTCCCCGTCGGCTTCCCCGAATGATCATCGGTCTTGCCCTTCGGGCACGCCACCACTCGGTGACCTTCCTTTCCACATCAGAGGCACTGCCCTTTCGCATAGTGGCGCTCCCTCTCCTCCTCCCAGGCATGTTGACCGGACTTTCCAGTAGGTGCAGCAGGGTGGGAACCCTTGCTGAGCCCAGAATATCTCATCACCTTCCTGTGAGCGAAGGTTTCATGGGCATGCTCAGCCTTCCCTGCCAACTGTATCCATTCATACAGGGTATCTGGGTCGTCCCTACCGAGCGACCACCTCAGGACCTCCGTGTTCAGATCGTCCTTAAAAAGTTCTATTAAGGTAGATTGGGACCAATCCCCAACCTTCCCAGCCAGAGCCTTAAATTCCAGAGCATAGTCTGCTACCGATCGTGGCCCCTGGCTAAGCTCCCTCAGCGCCTGTTTTGCCCTTTCTTTAGCTAACAGGTCTTCAAAGTGTAGCTTCAACGCCCACAGGAATTCTTCGAACTCCTCCAGCTCAGGGGCATCCGATTGACATAACTGCACATACCAATCGGCAGCCTGCCCCTTGAGCTTAGTGGCAATGGCATTAATCTTGGCTCTTTCTGAACGAAAATATGGTTCCCATTCATCCATATAACTCCTTGCATTGGTAAGGAAGAATGATAGCTTAGTTGGATCTCCATCAAATTTAACTGTAAAGTCCTTAACCACCACTCCGGGCAGTCCCTTCGCCACAGCTGGGCAGTCGGACTTTCTTTTAGCTCCCAGGGATCTCTGCTCTCGAGGAGGGGACCTTGACATTCTCACCCTCGGCGCCCTTGCCTCCTCTGTGCACCGGGTCCTACTCCTTTCCTCTGAAGAAGGTGGGGGTGAAGAAGGAGACAAATGCCTATTACTAGACTCCTCTCTCCTCCTCTCCCAGGGACCCCAGTCCATTGACATTTTCTGAAACATAAATTCTAGTGACTCCAATTTGGCTTCCACCAGTCTTATACGGTCAGGAGTTTGGGAATCCTCCTTTCCCTCCTGCCTCACCACAGTTGGGGAACTCGGGTACCACTGTTTCCAAGACGTTTTGGACGTCCCTGGTAGGGGTCCCTGTGTTTCATCCCAGGTGACCAGTTCGCCTGGTGACTCACTGGTCGGTTCAGGGGCTCTTTTACCTCCAACCTCCTCTTCTCCCAGGCTGGAGCTCGACACCTCCCGAATTTCCGAGAGCTCCCGAGTAGGGACCCTCTCTGTTCTTATCACCGTGGAGTCGGGTTCCCCCTCGCTCAATTCCTCGCTTTCCGTGGTTTGGGGATTTGGTTTGCTCATCGCTAGCAGTTCTCCCTCACAAAATAAATCTGGAAAGGGGCTAACGGAAAATGTTTTGAGATTCTCAGCTTTATGTAAGGATTGCCTACCCTAATAGACTCAGACTCACAAGCAGGAACTCAATGACATCTGATTTATTAAAGAATAGTATGTAAATACAGAGAAAGCTGAGAATGAGCAAAAGTGCACCAAATACAAACTAAAAACCCTCGGCTCAAACGTAATCCCTCCCCTCGCCCTGCCGTTGCAAACTCCCCCCCCACCCCCCCAGATGCTGGTAACCGTTTCTGTTGATGTCCTGGGAAAGGAACCTTGAACACACAAGATAACCCAAACACATTCCAATCCAGCTGCTAACATATAACAATCCCACGAGATGGAATCCTCCTCCCCTCCCAGATGAAACATGCATCAGCCAAATGACATGCGAAACGTTACGATGTAACGGTAACATTGGAACGGTGAACATGACACTATTACGCAGACAAGGGGAAATCCCATGTCTTTATCTTATTCTCTTCAGACAAATGTGGAGGCATACCACATTATCTTGAGTGGAAGAGCAGTCAGTCTTGACAATTGGATCGGAGGTCATTCTCCCTTTGTTTCCAATAATTGCATCTATTAAGATTTCAATGGTCTTTTATCCTAGAAATCAACAGTTTGGACTGCAGTATATTCTTTTCCAAGAGCAAAATAAATTACTAGAGCAGCAGGTAAAAGACAAACCAGCAGGTAAACACCAGTCAAACATTAAAGCTTTGTCTGGACAATCGGAACCCAGTTCAGAGAGCATAGCAGGAATCAATAGCTTCTATCATCTCCGACAGCAAGCACTTTTCTTCAAAAAGCTTTGAAGCTCATCAACCAATTTGCACACGTAGGAAAGGGCCAAAGACAAGTTTCACATGCAGCCATGCTCTGGTTTAATTCTTAGCACCTCCAGTTGAAAGAATCGAGTAGCAGGTGACACAACCAATTGTCTAAAGCCCTAGTTGGAGCAGGTAACATCTGGGTGGATTACGGAGAAAGACTCTGCACTCTGTAAGGTAGCTTTCCATGTGTCAGATGCTACTTTTAACTTGACTGATTGTAACAAGAGTTTTGTGGCTCAGTTCTGGATGAGTTGCACGAGGCCTTCTGTACCACAGCTCACACACTGAGCAAAGGGGAACCAGGAAGAATTTATGCACATCCATCTAGCAACAACAACAGTCACATCGGAGAGCAACCACTAACTTAGCAGATAATTCTGGGAAAGGAGCCTAAGAGGAAATGAGCACCATACTGAAACTCAGCCAAAGTTTACTCAAGTTTACGTAACTTAGCCATAGTTTCTCATTATGCTTACGAGCTGTGGTGAGCTGTAGGCTTTTACTCTCCTTCCTTTCCATTCCTCTATTACATGCCTAGAAATGAGCACACAAAGCTTTCCTTTATCATTTCCAACAAATCACACTGTTCCATTTTTTTCAAAGATGAGAAACTCACTCTCTGAAGCCACAGATGAAAGCTCACAATCATGGGCTGCGGGGGGCCAAGGCCAAGGCCAAAGCTTTTCATAGATTATGGAAGCAGCAGCTCTTTATTTCTAAACTGAGAGCATGCAGTCTCTGTCCGGCACATCTTATGCCTGCAGAGTCCTTGGTGCTCTCTGAGCCTTGTTGTTTTCTTGCAGACGTTTCATTGCCAGGCTAGGCAACATCTTCAGTGCGAAGAGGGAGTGGGCCTTGCTCTCAGTTTATATACCTTGGTTGCCCTGCTTGTGTTGGTGGGGGTGTTGTTCTCTCCTTGGGAGTTCCTTGATTAGGCTGTTGTTTGCTGCTTGGTTGATTGACTGAGTTAATAGTTCCTTCATTAGGGTATTGTGTACTGTTTCATTGTTCGTTCGGTCTTCATCTGAACAAACGAACAATCAAACAATACACGAAACCCTAATCAAGGAACTATTAACTCAGTCAATCAACCAAGCACCAAGCAGCAAACAACAGCCCAATCAAAGAACTCCCAAGGAGGGAACAACACCCCCACCAACACAAGCAGGGCAAGCCACGGTATATAAACTGAGAGCAAGGCCCTCTCCCTCTTCGCACTGAAGATGTTGCCTAGTCTGGCAATGAAACGTCTGCAAGAAAACAACAAGGCCCGGAGAGCACCAAGGACTCCACAGTTCAACCCTGAGCTACAAATATTCACTTCGATTGGTACATCTTATGCCTAACACAGGCCCCAGTAGGACCTTCTTCTGACCCCAATGTTTTGCTTCCATCACTTCCCCCCACCAATCCCTCATGAAGGAAGTGGCTTTATCCTGCTGGAGGATAAGGCTAGTAAAACAAGCAGGTGATCAAGTTTTGATCCTTGACGAAGTAGGCTATACATCTACAATATTAACAGCCATACTGATCAAAGTTCAATATCTTACCTGAGTATCCCATAAGCACCTCCTCTCCAGGAGCACCACCACCTAGGCCTTCTGAGACTTCACATAACAGGATCTATTTTCCTGCAATGAAGAATAGAAACGAAGCATTTGCAACTTCCAAATTACATTGCAAAGCAGGATATACAATATCAAGTTCCAAAATCCTGATAACGGGCATCTGTGGGAGGAGGAGGTGTCCCCAGAAGTCAAGATGGCAGCCACAACTGTGTGACCAAAGTCCCATCCCTTTTTATGTGCATTGTGTGTGCAATGAACATAAAAAAGAGTGGGATTTTGATTGTGTGGCCAACATCTTACCTTTTTTACACTCCCTCCCTCCCTAAAAAAGATAGTCCAGCTTGATTGGTCTGGACAAACTCCCAGTTTTCTATACGCCACCTTTCTATAAGCCTCTCTACAGCTATTATATCTCCAGCTTTATTTCTGAGAACAGCAGAATCTTGGAAAAAGATCACCTCTTTCCCTTGTGGCCAATATGTTCCTTGCAACATTCTGCCATAGGCCTGTTCTATGAGAGATTGGAAAAGTGGCATATAAACTTGAATTCTAATCCTGAATTAAAACAAGCTTTTAAGCTTGTGTTTTATCCTAATATTGCAATCACAATTTACATAGATCAAAAGATCTACAACAGGTGTCTGCCTGTTTCCAGGCTCAATTCAAGGTGTTTTTTGTTTTTTTTAACTTTTAAACCCTGCATCATTCAAGTGTCTTTTTGAGGAACCTGTCTTATTACAAACTTGTTCAGATATTAAGATCTCCCAGAGAGCCTCTGGTTGAAAATATTCCTTATCAGCCACAGAGAGAAAATTCCCCATAGAATTTCAGCTGGTCCCCATAACTCTGTCTTCAGAAACAGAAGCATGGAAATAGAGGTTTTGTGATATTTTACAACTGTTATTATTAAGTTTGGGGAATGATATAATTACAAGATTCTTACTATCTTAAGGACAGCCTATGGGACGACAGTTCTGAGTGAATTTACCTGAAATATGTTTCTTTCCTCCATATCAAATGGAATGGATGAAATGCCTGTAAAATGCTTTCCTGTTGGGACTAAGACAAAGTGTACAGATTTCCTAAAATCACTATGATGTTCCAGGCTAAAGTTATTTGGAGAAATCTAATCAAGAGGACAAAGAGACCATTTCCAGCCAATATATTATTTATGTGCTTTTTCAGCAGCACTGAAAACAGACCTCTTTTAATAGGTCTGAAGTGGAAGAATACCACAAAAAAGTTTATTAATTTTCAATTGTCCATGAAGCGATGCTGGAATGTTTAATAGGTTTTCAGGGCATGCAATAAAGAATGGCTCTCTGAAGACTGATGGCCCATCATCAAGATTTTTATGAACATCAACAGCTGTTTCTAAGATAATACCAGTTCTCCAAAGATACAGTCATCTCCTACCCTGCTATCTGAAAGTTCTTTAATAGAAATGTTGGGGCCAGAAGAAAGGATTGTTGTATGCTATACTATATTAAAGGATTGTTCTCAAGCATAGAGTTATCCTATTCTTCTTCAGGAGGACTTGTCTAGGGCATGAACCCAGAACTTACCCATTAAAAGCAAGAATAGTCTACTACTATTGCTCAGAATGTTTTGAACTGGCCTTCTTTCTACGCTCATTCTGATTTCTGAGTGCCCCCCTCCCTAAAGCACCAACCATATGATGCACTGCAGAAAATTACTTCAAGTCTCACCTACCAGCATATCATACAAACTGTTGTAGAGTTTGTATGTAAAGATGTGCAACCTGAGGGAGGAGGAGACCAAGGCCAAGACCACACTCATGCCCTAGTCACCTTGCAGCTTGACTACTGTAACATGTTCAACATGGGGCTGCCCTTGCAGGCTACCCAGAAGCTTCAACTGGTCTAGAAAGTAGCAGTGCAAGCAATGATAGGCATACGTTGATAGGCCCATGTAACACCTCTGCCTTGTGAGCTGCATCAGTTTGTTTCCAGGTGTGATTCAAGGTGCTGGTTGTCACCTATAAAGCCCTAAGTGACATAGAGCCTGGTTGCTTGAGGGACTGCTTGTCCTCCATAGTATCTGCCTGGCCAATCCAATCTTGCAGGGCTGACATGGTGTAGGTTCCTTAGATTAAACAATGTCATCTATTGGGACCTTGGAAGCACACTATCTCTGTAGTAGCACCTGCCCTCTGGAATGAGGTTCCCCCCAAGAGCTGGATAGCCACCACTCTGCTTTTGTTCAGAAGACCTGGTTCTTCACCCAGGCCTTTGATGTGGGAGAGTGAGACCCCTCACTTCATTCCATCTGTCTGTTGCACTTGCCATCTTTTATCTTTTATCAATTTCATTGCAATTTCTTTGATTGTTGTGAGCTACTCAGAGTCTTTGGGAGTTGGGCAGCATACTGAATGAATGAATGAATGACAAAAACTGTCAGCAGACAAAATAAATAAATAAATAAATGACAAACTAAAAATAAACAAAGAACTTTAATCTTGCCCCATCACAGTAGTTTTACACATTCTGAGTCTGAAGTTTGTCAACATTCAGGATGTACTCTCAGATAACAGGGCACAGACTGGCAATCTTAAATTCAGTATATAAGAATCCCATGTTCTACGCAGTTCTCTGCTTTTCCACCTTGCCTATCATTAGAGCTGAATAATTACATCACACTCAAGTGTGAAACTGATTTGAAGCTGCATGGACAAACATCTCCTGCTGAGAGGAAGCAACTGTATTCTAGACTTCCCTTTTTCAGAAATTCCACACCTCAGCACTCTGCAAAGTTGCATATTGTTCATATTTCAGTATGGATATAGGCTTTCAGCTGCCCTTTCCTAGGCAAGGTCTAGGTGCTAGAACAACCTGGGCACATCAGGGGCAACATGTGCTTCCTGGACCAGCAGGGGGAAGCACTGAAACAGCCAGCCACTTGCTTATGTACATTCTTGCTTATGGAGATGGTAAGTTTCTATTATAGGCAAAATATTTGCGTTGTTGTTACTTGGCTAAGGAGATCAGGCTGTCAATACATACAAGGGAAAGAGTCCCTCCTCGGTGGGAGATGGACAGTAGTACAACTTTGAGATATAAATGAAAGAAAGAAAGAAAGAAAGAAAGAAAGAAAGAAAGAAAGAAAGAAAGAAAGAAAGAAAGAAAGAAAGTTTCTGAGGCATCCTTGCCAATGTCCAGGTCCAGCACATGGAGAAAAATCCTCCATCTATAAGATTCGGAGCCACAGAAAATGTTTTTGTAGGTGGGCATTTCTCTAGCTAGTCTCTCTAACCACGGTAATGCAAAAAGGCAACCTTCTGGCAGTAATTGGGTTGAGTGGGATCAGCAGAGGAGGGAACAGCAAAGAAAGTTGGATAAGCACTGACTCACATCATAGAGATAAACAAAATCATTGTATTTAAAAGAAAATGCAAAAAGAACAAAACCGCTTGTAACAATGGGAAGCATATTCAGCGTCAACATTGTGCTCTCAAAACGTAGTACACTGGGCTGCCCAACTCTACCAACAGGTGTAGATATTCGAGGATGTCTTCAAAATTTTGCTAAGTTTGGGTGACGCTGACAGTTTTGAAATGAACAGCATGAAAAATCTCAGATCCTGTTTGGATTTATTAGGCTGGTACTATAGTAGACACCTCAGCCTTCCTTTCTTCTAGTAGGTGTTCAAGTCAATAAACATCTCTTCTGCTAATTATTTATGGTTATTTTGGTTTCAGCATTATAAAAGGGGTTTGTTTGTCATGCCAGCCACATGACCACGGAAGTGTCTACGGACAAACGCCGGCTCTTCGGCTTTGAAAGGGAGATGAGCACCGCCCCCTAGAGTCGGACATGACTGGACTTAATGTCAAGGGAAACCTTTACCTTTACCTTGTTTGGAAGAGCCTTCAAAAAGGACAGCTTCAATTAGCAATATGCTGGCAACAGGGTGGGCTTTTATTTTTTATTTTGCTTCCCTCCTCACACCCAACTTTGTTTAAAGGGATGTTGCTGTTTCGAAATGGAAAACACAATTGGAAAGCTCCCTTGCATCACTTACCATTTGAATTTTGCACAATTGCTGCTACAGTACACTCAAAAATGGAAAATTATTGGGTGTACTGCAGAAGCAGTCGGGCAAAATTTTGCCAAACTTGTGAAGACTGATGCTGATTTCTCCACTCAAAGATGGGAGAGGAGGTCATCTTCACAAGTTTCCATAATGAGTTGGTAGGAGATGGGAAGTTAAATCTTTGCACCCTAATTCTTGTAATTAGGAGGAACAACAACAATAGTAAAATGGGTAAAAGTGGAATTATTCCTTAATTTCCGTACTCAAAAGGCAAACTTTGTCTAGAATCTGGAGCAAAACACTCCAAGAGGTGAATCCTCATATTACTGGCAACAAGTAATACTGATTGAATCTATTCTACATTAGTCTTTTCTGAAGACTGGAAAAGTTACAGCAAATTCCTTCAGCATTCTACAGGCCTAGAAATAATCTTCTAGATTACTAAATACCCAATTCCCTGGCATACAGAGAGACACCCAGCCAAGCCCTAAATAAGGGCTTGTTAGCACACGTTTAATTTGGCACTCTGGGAACAGGTGGTGTTCAGAAGGGAGGAGCTTTTGAGACCTTCCGAAAATGTTGTCCCAAATACCTTGAGGCTTTGAGGAAGATCTTCCTAGACATATAAATCATTGTTTTGAGTAGGGCTGCCAGTTTACAACCCAGAAACTTTCTCAGGCCTGAAGCAACCTCTTCCCTCTTCCATTACTTTCCTTTGCTCACTCTCTCTTACATCCTCTGTGGTTTACCTGGAACACCTCCTTACTTCAGGGAAATGAGAGGAATCGAGTGGGCAGATGTTGGGCAGAAGAGTACAAAAGGAAAAAAAAAACAGGTAATGAAAATCAGCAGGAACTCTCGATTCTGCCTCTTTAGTGGTTTTCAAAAGGCACAGACTAAGTTCTAGGACTGTACTCTGCCAACCCCATCTCATAACATCTTCTGCCCACTTTCCCCCCACCCCCCATTGCTCCAAATGAAATTATGAATGGGACATTGACTGATGTGTACCATGAAATGAAGAACTAAATGTGATCTTCAGGGATCTGAAAAGGTGAGTGAAGATTTAAACAGGGAGGGAGGGGATGGCTGGGCTGGCCAGCCGGTCAAGCACTGTACCACTGGCCAGCTAGTCAAACGTTTTAAAGAATTCTGGAGCTTGTGAGAAGCCCAATAAACTTTGTGGTAAGACAGCTGAATCTTGCAAGCTACACTTTGGGATAAGAGAATATGGTGCTGTTTACACAGTTGCAGAAGCAAAGGACATGGCGACATGTTTGGCCTGTCCATCAACCTATTCCCTTTTCATTTTATAATAATTTTTTCAAGGAATTTTTTAAAATTATTTTTTAAGGAATCGTCTAACCTTTTTTGGTTAGACGATTCCTTGAAAAATAATAATAATAATAACCATTTCCTTTCAGTATAGATCATGATAGGCATGCAGAGTACACAGGGAAAAAAGGGACATAATTTCCACTCAAGATGCACAGAGAATAGACATGCATTCTTGGTTATATATACCTTTATTGACCGATTTATGAATTTTAAAAGGTATAGTATAGTTTATTATTGATTAGCCAAAAGGCCATATCAAAATACAGAATATAACACATAGAATAAAACACAAATTAGATAAGAAAAGGAATAAAAATGCAAATCAAATTTCTGAATCACCCCTACAGTTTACCCCAATCAGGCTCACATATGCAGATCTCAACAGCACTGTTTTATTCAAATAAAGGACTGTATTATATGTAATTTTTGAATTCTGACCGCACATGAAATACATTGTTTTAATATAAGAATCCCAGTAGGTCGTTCATCTATCATGTGGTCCGAGATACTGAACTCTCTCTTTCTTATACAGTTGACATTCAAGTAATATGTGAGTTATGTCTTCTGTCTCTGGAGCACTGCAAACGCAACTACATTCAGTATAAGGGACTTGGTTAAATCTTCAATATTCAACCATTATGTCCAGCTGCTCAAATCTGGCTCGAGTAAATAAAGCCCTAAGATGTTTAGGCATTTCTGTAATAAAACCCTTAGCAGTCTGGAAGGTATGTTTATAGCGGCTCATCCATTTCAACCTGCCAACCTTACTAAAGATGGCTGTATCTTTCTGTGCTTCAATATCCAAGATTCTTTGTGCAGCAATCTATTAAAAGGTAAATTTTAGACATACCTGCTAAGCTTGCTGTACTTCTACAGAAGTAGCTGTACCACAACTAGAGAAAATGGTTGCATCCCAATTTGGAAAAAGAGAAATCTGAAATCAGCCTGCTGATGAAAACAGGTTTTAAATGCCTGCCCAGTAGAAACAGATGTACATTAGAACCTGTTGCTATCTTCAACTTAAACTGTTTAGAAACTAGTTTTAAAATATTTTAGGACACTGAATCTAAGCCACCAGGAGGAAAATGTTTTTAAAAGATGCCCTATCTATTTTTATATAAAACAATTCTCTTCTAACCTGGACTAAATAAAAGATGCTTAATTTTTCCTTCTAGCCTTCTGGCTCATGTTAAAAAATATCTGTCTCTTTGGCAGCTGTGGAAAAAAGAAAATGATTTTTTTTACAAGCTTGATTTCCACAGAATTCTCTTTAGCAAGATTTATTGAGAGGAAAAGGATGATGTTAAAAGGATTCCAGCAACTGGACTCTTTCCCATTCAGAGACAATTTTTCCCTATGTACATTAGGTAGAAATTTTTTGCTTTTCTTTTTTAAGAGGCTTTCTGTGATTCAGTGAGGGAGCAAAACTCTTCACTGATAACAAAGTGTCTTGCCACTGGCTGCTTACCTAACAGCCTTCTGAATCTTTCTCAGCCTGGGAACCAACCCTTATGGAAAAGAATTGTTAATCAAGCCAGAAAACACTAAAAAAAGAGAGCCTGTATTGTCAAGTATAAAAATAAAATAAAATAACCAGAGAAAAATAGCTTTTAAAATTTCTTTAAAAAAAACTTTCCTAATTTCATGTTTTTTCCTAATCTAGCAGACTCTGCTCTGCCATTCCAAGTTCATTCGTTCATTCATTCAATTTATATAGCCACCCATCTCAAACCAGTGACTCTGGGTGGCTAGCCATCATAAAAAACAGTCAAACAGTTAAAAGAGTACAAATTACTATTACTCATTTGTAGCACATGGATATTACAATTCCTTTACTTCATGATCATAAACTTCCCACTTTCTCTTACGTGATACAAACAATTCAATTCGTATTGTGCTGCATTGAGCGAAAGCAACAATTTTAAATAAACCCATTACAGCAAATGCTACATATCCATCCGCACCAGATAGAGTACAACCTTTCCATTAAAGCAGGGAGAATCTTTTCAAAACCAGCAGAAGCATCTTAGGAAGGAATTCTATGTGACGGGAGCCATGGGCATGCAGGTAAAGATTCTTTTTGAGTTAAACTCAGCTACAGGTAAACACATCTACGTACCTTCCGGGAAACAACATGGAAGTGGTTGGCTTTTTTCCATGTTTCAACTTCCCAATCTATCTTACACTCCTGGGATTTTCTGATTGCCTTCCATTCAAGTGCTAATTGAGTCTAATTCTGCTTAGTGTTTCTTGAGCTCAGCCAAACTGGGTAGGTGCTGAATCTGAAGAGCATGGCCTTAAACTCTCCTTTAGGCATACACGTACATAAGTGTCAGTCTTTGCAACTTCTTAAATACAGTAGTCTGCAAGTGCCATTCAATAACATCCTGCTCTCGGTTTATGTTTCACATGACAAAGACTGAGGGAGTTTGGGTAACACAATCCCCATACAAACACACAACGCACAAAAGAAACAAATGACGTCCTTCAAACATCCATTAGGAGAGTTTGTACAGTTTAAGGAAACAAAACTTTTTTACTTGTTCAATCCTGGCCGCTTAAAATATGAGCTATGCCGATGCAAAATTAAGTTCACGAAACGGTACCTATAAATACAAATGCAAAGGTATTTTCAACCGAGGCACATAAATAAAAATAAAATGAGAGCCATTGTTCTAGGAACCTGGCTATTGGTCTTTGCACGTGGTTAACAAAGCAAATTTTCTACGTGCTGAGCTTTAGGTTTCAGAGCAGGGTTACAGCATTACAAACCCTGCGAATGTAAAATTACGTCTATTTCTTGCACCATTCCTAACCCAAATACCTTCAAAAGCAGTTCTGACAATCGTTGGCCTTTGGTTCACAAGAAGGCAACTGTTACTGCTCAGTGACAATTCAGTGTCTTTCTCACAGTAGCTGCTGTGCATAAATTATCTGAATCTGTTGCATCAGGCTTCTGCTAAGGCAAACCTACAGGCTTGATGGGAGCTGAAATTAACATTTCTGCATTTGTTACACTTGTGTTTGAAAGAGACAAGAGGCAGGAGGAAGGCTTCCAGATAATTCCTCCAAAAACAGGAGCTGCTGATACAGAGGACTCATCAGCCTGTCCGGCAACTTGTACTGTTTTGAGAATCAGCCGTGGCTAGAGGATCAGGCAAGAAAGCCCATCTCTGCATGAACAAGAGGACTTTGAAAGTATTTTGGTACTTCTCTCAGTAGATTCTTGCTAGGTTAACAGTGGTTAACCCATCCACCAAAGTATGAGCCTCAGTCTTAATTTTCAAATGAAAGTATCAGTTATAACTGCATAAATGCTAAGGCAAGATTGGACATGCTTGTTTTTAACTGTTCAGACACTCTTGCTCTCTCTGGTGCAGTGCAATAAGTGTAACTTTGACACCCAAATTATTACCCTTCAAAGCACTTGAGAGTGCTTTTAACTTTGCACACAGCAATTACAGGCAATTGTTATTTTAAAGTGTGATGGAGGACAAAAATATCCAGTTGACAAACTTCTTTGACGGAAGGATTCCCGTCTAGCATAGGTTTACCTACGGACAAGCCAGCCGTTCTAGTATCTAACTAGAAAACCACAGTTACTCATCTAAACAAATCTAAATCCATCACAGGTTCAACAACAACAACAACAACAGTATTAAATCCAGAACCTGAAATGGTAAGTTGTTCAGTATATTGATATTCTCAGATGGGAACTTTGCCTAAATAGAAAAGGCAGAGATACATTTGCATAGATATCGTGAGCAAGGGAAGATAGCAAAGGGGCTCAAGTGACTTGACAAACTTGACTTGAAGTCTGTTTGCACAAGACTTCCCCTTGCTTCTTTTTCTCCTCCCCCACTCCCCCCCAAAAGAGAAATGTATATATCTTCCTGTTTGGACTCGTGCTTATTCAAAGCAGTACGTAATGTTGATTCTCCTTCAAGTCAAGTTCACTCCTAATTACTTAACTGACATGACTTGGTAGCCATATGCAAGTGGCTTCCATTGCTTTCTTCCAGGATATTTTTTTCCCCAGTCTTCCCTATAGCCTTGGGACTACTGGATATCTCCCATTCCAAGTTCTCATCAGTTTGATCCTGCTTAGCTTTCCAAGGTCAACAAAGTGTGTGCAATGTGTTTGGTGTGCAGAGAGTTCCCACCCCTTGTCAAAAAGATGCCAACCACAGAATTTGTGCAGGAGGCCCACCCTGCCTCCCTCCCTCCCCCCAGAAGACATCAAGGGTAGTATCCTTCTTCATTTAGCAAAGGTTTTGCCTGCCTCCTGTACCTTCTTAAGTTCTGCAGAAATGACCAATGTTTAGATACTATGACTTTCAACTAATGGATTTATGCATCCATGCTTCATACATATTTTTATGTATTTAACATATTTAACATGGATTTTCCAGCAACCTTGGGGATCCCAAAGGGAGCCTGCAAGCTGGTTGTATTATATGAATTGATTGGTATTCTCCTGCCATCTTGTTTTTTTTTCCTATTTTTTTATTTGTATTTGTACTTTAGTGTTTTAATTAATGTTATACTGTTTTAATTGTTACTGTGGTTGTACTCCCACCAAGAGTCATGTTTTGTGAGATGGGCAGCTATATAAATCTGGAAAGGAAGGAAGGAAGGAAGGAAGGAAGGAAGGAAGGAAGGAAGGAAGGAAGGAAGGTCAGAAGAATTCCTAAAATGTCCTCAGATGCAACTTGCATAAGAAGAAGGTATCAGTGCACAAAAGACCCAGCCCATGCTTTGGTCAGTGTAATAGTTTCTAATATTTATACCCAAAATATATAGTTTGTGCTGTACATGATAGACGCAAAGTCAGGTACCACCTTCAAGACAAACCAACTTTATTAGGACCTAAGCTTTTGTCAGCAACCAAATAATGTTGATTCATCTTGAAGGTGCTACAGACTGTGTCCACCTTGTTGTGTAGTTTAATATGGTTCTTCCCACATCTCTAAGAAAATGTATTATCTGACCATTACTAGCACTTACCTTTCTCAAAAATGCCATTTATTTGTAAAAGTCAACGAACACCATAAACATGGATTTCCAGCCTTCAGAATGTTATAAAAAACAAAACTCAGTTTCTTTAAAAGAAGAGAAATACATTCTTTAAAATACAACCCATCTTGTAAGATGTCCTCCAGAATTTTTATTCTGAGAAGAACAAAATGAAGCTTGTTTTCTTGTTATTTCTGATGACAGAAAAACTGCCTTTTCCTCTCTGGTTCTCACACCTACCTGAACATTTGAATCATTAGCCATTTCCCAAGAAACAGCAGGCCTGGCAGCGAAAAGCAGCTGTGAAGAGTTCAGCTGCAGCCTTCAACTAGCAGTGGATTTACACTTACACACACACACACACACACACACCGACAGAGAGAGAGAGAGGGGCATACATGCACAAAAGGAGAAAAATGGTACTGCCATTTTGAACTAGGAAACTGAACAGATGGCAAGTTGGGAATTACACGAAGACTCCAGAGCATGACTCCCCAACTGGGGAAACAGGGAAGCAAAATCCCACAAAGGCTGGTTCACATGGAATAGCTTCTCCTTGTCTTCCTTCTAAGGCTGATTGTGACAATGGAGAAATATCTGAACATTGTTGGATCTGGAGGACGATTTACCAACTGCAGCCAAGTCAAGTCATAACAGAAGTTAAAAGGAACCAGCTGCTCCATGCCATTTCCCATGATGCTTCCGTTCACCCTAGAGACTATGGTGACAACTGTACTGCAGCAGTAACCTAAATTCAGTACTGACGAAAAGATGCTAGATTTCTCTGGTTTTGCATAATTTATTCCATTTCTGCTAGGCATAAGGAAGGAGGAAGTCACAACTCCTGACCTCTGAAAGTCCTATTCAGCAATCTCTCTTCCTTTGGCAGCACCCATACAGTTACAAGCATTTCCATGAAATTGGCTTAAGACCCAATTAATTATGAGCGTTTCCCTGGAATCGTAAAGTCCAGAAGCCTTGTTTTTCGCGAAAGCAGAGACCTAAAGTAAATGGAGCTGAGCACCCTATTCTGTTCTGTGTTTTGATTTTCTCTTCTGCATGAAGGCAGAACACATTATAGAAAGACTCAGATGTGTATTAACGTCTGCTCCAGTGAGCAATCTACCCACGAGAACATGGTAATATTTATTTCTTTATGCATGCTATTTATAGGCAACTCAGTAACAGTGAATTCTCTGAGCAGCTTACAGAGTAAAGTACAAGAGACTATTTCTATCCTTCTCATGAGTTGCTGCTCTCCAACTTCTATCATCCTTATTCATCTCCAACCCAGCTAGAACTGATACAAACTGGAGTCCAACATCTAGGCCCTAGGCTGGGAAGCACTGGCGGTGTAAACAACAGAAACAAACCAGGCATGCCTTTCACAGTCAATAGACTCTTAGTTTCCAAGAGCATACAGCCACTGGTCCATTGCCCAAAGCCCATCTTATCAGTCCTTCCACCTGCTGCAAAGGAACTTGAGAGGCTGATGTTTCTCTCTCAACTTCCTGCTTACCTAATTATTTTTCCCACCAGAGAATGGGCAGGATTGGTGCCATTGGATAGGAAGGACCCTTCTACCCCCTTTTCACACCATGCAGTCATGGGGGTAAAAAACACCAAGAAGACAGAGGAATTCCTAAGAAGGGCCTGTTTGCAAGAAGCCTCTCTAGAAAGTTGTGTTAGTCTTGGGAGAGAGAAAAGTCAGTTAACTTTCTGGCAAGTAGCTGTACAGCAAAGGGTTCAGTAGACTGGGGTGTGGGTTTAAATTAATCCTAAAGAGCAGTTTATGGAAAAAGAAAAACATCACCCTCACTTCCTCTTGCTGACTACTGGCTTATAATATACACAGAAAATATCAGACAAAAAACACATTTATCATTACGGTTTCTTGATGCATCAGATCCATCAGAATATTATTAAAGAGAGCTTGGCTCACTCACAGATCTCCTAACAAACTAACTCCTGAGATCCTGGATGCAGAGCCAGGCCCAAACTGAGGTGACAAGCAACTGGCTAAGACTGTTCCCCATTCATGAAACTGGCATCAAAAGAACGTGCCCAGAAGAAGCCTCTTTAAGGGGTGGAAAAGCGGGTACAAACTGAGCCTGGGAGGAAAAAGATTAAGTAGTACAAAGGAAACATGATTTCACTTGATCGCCCATAACAGTTTTCCAGAATTTTGCTGCACTTTGAAAAAAGGGGCCATCCCAGGAAGTTGATTGGTATGAATGCTGCAGCCATTCCTTCCAAATGGAATCTGAGAAAAATTGTCCGTCTCAGACTAGCTTGCTGATTGGTCCTTCTCCTCCTTTCCCAAGCAGATGAAGCTAGAAAGATCAGTTTTCCAAACTATCACAGCACTATATTATTTCCACTTTAGAGCCCTGGAGAAGGGAATCAGTGGATCATGTATGAGAGAGGAGAGGAGAGGACGCCATCTGCAGATGTTTCCAGGGACATTTGTGCTGGTGGCTGCAGCAAGAACAAGAAAGGTAGCTAGGTGTGATCTGAACCCACACATTTGGCACCGCACAGCAGTTTCTTGCTTCTTCTTGCTCTAATTGGTTGATGGGTCCTCTAATGGGAGGAGAGGAGAGGACTGGTAGAGAGGTCACCTATTTCTCCAACCCTTAACAGAGAGCTATACTGCAGCACAGAGATTTGCTGCAGGACTGGACTCTGAAAAGTATGGAGGTCCCAAGAAAACTATAGCTGTTAATAGGTGCACTTTCAAGCACATCTGAAGAGTTCCAAGGCACACTGTTGGACATTGCTTTAGCAACAACACATTTTGGGCCACAAACAGGAATTATGTTGAATACTTACAAAACCCACTGGCTGAATGCCAATGAGCAATACATCTAGTAGACGACTACAGGACTTTTTATTTAAGGAAATATTAACAGGTGAGATATGTGCATGCATGGACCCTTCTTTCCCCCTTGAATCCAGATCAGTGCACAGCTCTACCCAAATATCTCAGAAGTTTTCCTACAATGGCAGGAAAGGTGAAAAGGGAGGCTGCCTGACCTCCAGCAGAACATCCACTTCTGGTGATGGAACTAGGACTCCCTTGCAGGAAAATGCTGCTTTGCTTTGCCATTTCCAGTCAGTGCTGGAAAACATGAGGACCATGTGCTGTGGCCACTGTTTTTGGGCTTTTTGCAGATTTTAATTGGGCATTTGCAAAAGCCTGAACTTTTGGAGAGGAATCCATGCATGCTTAGCTTCACCCCTCCAAAAAGAGATGAGGAATGGAGATAAGATTTCTAAAGGGTTGAAAGCATTGGGGTGAGGGAAGGAGACATTTCCTTAACAGCTCTCGGAGTGCTGGTTGATATCGGCATTCCATCATAACTGGAAAAGCCTACAAGGAATCACAGAATGCCGAAGACACAAAAAAGAACCTGTGTGGGAGGAGCTGCAATCTAGCAGCTGGATGAGGGACTGAACTGTATTTGAATCCTCAGATTCAAATTTCATTATTTCAGAGGAGAAGAGCAGCTTTCAAAGAGCTGAAGGGCCTTACAAATTGGACGGAAGCTACGATGTTAAGGATACAGTATATGACAAACAAAGATCATTTCATGGAATTCTAATTTAATGGTTCATTTATATCTCTCTCTCTTTCTGTATCTCTCTCTATCTATATATGGTCTCTTCTGCCTTTAATCCAGTTATAGCCCATCCTTCTTTCATTGTGGGAATCACAACAGCGTCACCAGGGCTTCCAAGTTGTCTGGACGGTGCCCCCACTCAGATCCGCTGAGCTACAATCACATCTTCAACAACTGAGACCCAACATTATTCCATCCATAAGGCCATGCTTGAATAGAAGAAATTCTGGCCACCAAGGGATCTCTTGCCTTCTCTTCAGACAAATTTCAGATGAAACCAAAAAGATACGTTTCATGGGCACTGGCACATGAGAAAGGAAAGGAAGCAAAAACATTAAACCTCCCCCGCCCCCACATATATAAAGTATTTATATTAGAAAGAAATGTTTCATTAATTACACAGGGAAACCATTTGCAGCTATTTTCCTTTAAATTTTCAGTCAAATGCTCAGATTTGCATCCCTTTGAACTGTGCTACACCAGTAATTGGGGATGAATATTTTAAATCAGTCTTGAATCACTCTACTCCACGTAGACCAAATAAACTAATAACTTGTTCATGTGTGGACTACTAATGTATTTCTTCCCAGCCTCTCCTCACCCTGACAGATGGAATGCAGTCTTGAAAATTAGATACTTTTGCCACTGGGAATATTCAGAAGGCTTGGTGGGGGAGGAGGGGATGTTTAAAAACTTCCTGTTTATAACAGAGCCAACCTATCTAGAGGAGGAGGAGGAACACAACCTAAAGGAGATACCAAACTTTAGAAGATTGCTGCATGTCCATAACAGAAAACAAGCTATTTTGCTCAAATGACACATTTGAGGAATCTTGGCAAGGTGGAACTATTGCAAAATTGTTTTGTTATCTACATTCAGCATCCACGGAACAGATATAATTATAAAGCACCAGATTCCTAGCTAACCAAAAATGTATTGGGTTCTGTTTCTTTGGGGAGAAGGTTGTGAGTATGGAAGATTAGTATTTGGCGTGACATGCTTTCACCTGTTATCAAACCAAGAGCTGTCTCTTTTGAGAATGCCTTTCTTTTGGAGGCCTGCCAAAGCCTCAGCCTCTGCTTTTGCCAAGGTGTTTTATCAGGTAAATGTTCAACAGCTCAGCATTAGCAACATCTCTGAACCATAGGCCATTCTGAGCTACAGGATGGAGATAAGAATTTATGCTAACAGGCTATCATAAGATAAATTTGCTGCCCTTTACATGTTCAGAGGAAGAAAGCAAATTCAATATAACTAATATTTCATGGTGAATGTGACATCCTGTGATTTAATCAAATACAGTATTCCATGAGCAAAGCTTTACTTTTAATAAACAAACATTCTTTTAGTATTGTTGCTTCCAGCCCAAATCACTCTACTGCAGGACAAAGGCCTCTCATTGAAGTTTATGAATCATTATCCACCATGCTGGTCTAATGAAGGTAGACAGATGATTTAGACTTCTTCCTCTGGGTATGAGAGTGAGTGACTGGTCCAAAGTCACTCAGTGGGCTTTGGTGGATAAGAGAAGACCAGAACCTGGATCTCCCTGCTTCTAGATCACTACCTTCACCAATACTTCACACTGGCCCTAGGGTTGAGACAGAATGGCTTGAAAATCCCCTAGGGAGCTTTTGTTGCTGAAGGACTTGAACCTGGGTGTCCTCATTCCTAGCCTAGCTACTTCATCACACTGGCTATATTTACATTTGATGAAGATAAAATAGGACATATAATTTAACTGCCATTATTATCCTGGTTCCTAACAGACACAAAGTCACATCCATCCCTCTGGAAATTCCAGTGTGCAAATCTACACATGCAGGAGCTTTCGTATCCCTTTCAAAATGGCAAACGAATCATGCGGAATAAGGAAATATGCACAAGCTTTCATCATCTTAGGAATGGGTTGCTTGTGCTCAGAAGGTGTTCTGTCTTTACATTGGCGTACGTGATTGTGTGATTATTACAAAAGGTGAGTTGCATACATTAAAGAGCAATCAACCTATCTTGGTTGCCACTGAGCTAGTCCAGCAAGTCCTTGGGAAATCTCTCCAAGATCCCTGGTGAAGATCCACTTCTTGTCTCTATAGCTCCTGATCTTGACGTTCCACCTCTTTGCCATTTCTTCACTCACATTCCTCCATGCAAGGGAGCTATGAGAGAAGTAGCAGTGACCTCAACTCACCATGGTTCCTCCACCTGTGAGATACAGGTAATGGATCATATGGAGAGGCAAATAAGCAGTCATTGGAAACTCTAAGGAGGAAAGTGGATTAACTCTTCTCCATTGATAATGTCAAAATCCACAGTGGGCACCTGTTATACATACAGACATTGCAATTTCTTGAAGAACTTTCTGAGAACATCCACACTCACCATCAAGGATCACAATGCAATATATTCATGGCCACTGAAACCAGCTCTCTATCTTGAGAACAATCTGTATTGCATAACAGTGATTTGAATTTAGCAGCAGAAATATAATTGTAGTTGGACTGTCTGGTAAGAATTCAACTCAGGAGAGTTACATAATTTTATTAGACATCTCCTGATATCATCAACACTTATGAGCATGATTAAAATAAGGCAGAATCAAGATGTGTCCTTATTGCCACTACTTACTCTGTGGTAGCGTGAAATACTTTCCTTTTTTTTTTCCTATAGGTGTAGGCATATTAGGCCTGGACTACTGATACGAATCACCAATTCCATTGGATTGACTGACTGACTGAAATGCCACATGCTCTCATTTCTTGGCGGTGTACAAACATCAATATATAATGATGTCCAAACTAAAAAAAATCATGAAAACCTAACAATCCAAAAGGGGTAAGAAACTCTACCCTCCCCCCACCCCCGGGTACCCAATCCTTTTAAAGTCTTGGTAAAATAAATATAGATGGATGGTAAAGAGCAATAAACCTGGTGGTATCATCATATGGATGATGCCCTGTTTCGAAACTCCATTCCTCCCTCAAGGTTATTTTAACATCATGGAGACAATAAAACCCTGTGAGATAATACTAGTCCCCCAGCACCAGGGCCCTGATCCACTAAAAAACAGTGCCCTCAAGGCCAAACCCTACCAAGCAGTTCAGAAAGATACCATGCTTTATTGCATCTAAGGCACTGAAAAATCCAAAAGCCATGGTCCTTCATTCCCTTTCCATCAAGGCGACTAAAGCATATCCCATCCTTCTAACAAGCTGAAAATTGAGATCCATATGCTAAATTTTAACATCACACTAAACAAACCATGACAAGCAATTCTCTCATCTGTTTATCCCACTAACAGGAAAAGCCAGTTTGAAGTGACCTGGCAATACTTATTCAACCCTAGAAAGAGAAAAACAGTAACTTTTTGTAGTATCTGAACTAGCATGTCCTACAATTCCATCCTCTTTAACTGTCAAATAAAACCAATATTCAGTTACATTCACTAAATGATCATAAACCTTCCTTTTTACTTAATAGCCCTGCCCCATAAAAGCTGCTAGTAGCAAGTTACTATCTTCTGTTTTGTTTCATAAAACCTGAAGCAAGAACTCTACCACTTTACTAAAAACTTTATTTTTCTGTTTAAGGGAAGATCTAAAAATGGCCAGTGGAAAAGTTGAAAAACATTTTTTTTAAATCACAGCCAAGTGGAAAAGTTACTTCCTGCTTTAAACCCAATTGTCTATTTCCCCCAACACTGAATTAAACAAAACTTCTCCCTTGCCTTAAATTATTAGCTAATTAGCCTTGACTAAGAGACAACAGTGTGTTTGTGCTGGCAAGCTGTGAAAAGAACACTTTGATTGAGAAGATCAATGGCATTTTTCTCCAACTCACAATAAGGAAGCCACTGGGTTATAAGTTTAAGCCATCTCTCATTTGGCAGACAAGCTGGAGATATTGACAGATCAGCAGAGTAACTTTATGGCAGGCTGTCACTTTTGAAGAAGGGTTGAATCATATTAAAGAGATATCATTCTTATACTAGGAAAGGGCATTTAAACAAAAGCTACCTGATCTTCAGAACTTCTAATACAGTCCTTTTATAAAATAAGGTCATCAAAAGCCTGAAGACCCCCAAGCATTTTTGTTCCCATTCATACCAACCCAGGATCCTTCCCAGTCTGTGTCCATGTCAAAAGTTTCAGCTAATGACATAATGAAGTCATCTCTGTGGATGGGTGTCACAAAACCACCCACTAATAGAAGAGACGGCAACCTATTCTTTTTCCAACATTACTGAACTACAGACACCCACAGAAGCAGCCAGTTTGGTCATTACTGAGAAACCTCAATTGTTGTGATTTCAATATCACAGATTCCACATCTGTGGCTTAAAGGCTGGAGTTGGGTCTTTTGCTATTTAGCCTTGATGGACTAGGAAGCCAAGAAATCAACACAAATACTACTGTTGGTCAAGATAAAGATGCTATTTTTGAGAAGGTAGAATTATTTAAACATTACACCAAATTTTGGAGATCTCACAGAATTCTCAGAAATACACAGATATTGAAGAAACAGCTCCAACAATACAGCATTTATCTGTACATTCCATTTTGGCCACTATGCAATTCTGTCTGGCACTGAAAAAGATGCAGAGAGAGAAGGAACAGCATTATCTTGTTTCTCTTTGATAAATGTTTAACCAAGCAAGGATAAAACTGAGAACTGCCACTTGATCTTCTTTATTCTGCTTCCCTTTAGTTATAATTGCAGAGAAGGGTGTGTTTTTATTCCCACTCTAGGAAAAAACCCACATGTAGTTAGGAATTTTCAGAATAACTGGTTATGCACACTTTGAACTTTGTTCTAAGTGTGCATAACCCAGTTATCTCAATAAAGCAATATATTTTGTTTGTTCTGCTGACAGATTCTCATCTTAAAAGTTAACTTCATGAAAGGAACTTGTGTGTGTGTGTTGTAAAAAGTAAATCTGTACAGGTACATTTTACAGCCTACAGATCTCAAGGTGGCTTAATGTATGGTTGTAATCATAACTTCAATAAGCATATATTCAGTTATTCAAAGCCCTTTACACACATACAATATAAGTATGTCTCATAACCTCACTGTAAAACAGGTCTGTATTATTATTCTCTCATGGCAAATCAGAAACCAAGTGCTGCTTGAGGCTATGTGATAATCTCATGAAAGAAGCAAGATTTGAACAAGGGATTAGTTTAAGTTCTGCATCTCACATTTGTATACTTAATAACAGAAGCCCAGAGAAACATTTCAAATGTGATAGGTGCTCTATGAAATTGAGAAAGAATTCATATTCCTAAATATTTGCATCACATCTTATTGACATAGGTAAGTTTTGCTGGCCCCTTCAATAGGCTTACAATAACTGGCTATTGTAACCATGTTGGAAATATTGCAAATACTCTTGGTCATCCCAATTAGGTAAAGAATTAGAAGAGAGGGAGAAAATGTAACTAAATGATGAAAGTAGGCCTTAAAGAAAGGCTGACGTGATTGAAGCTGTTTTGGTTTGCCAGGAGAGACATGAACAATAGGTATAAATTATGTGTGCTAAAATGCATCTATGGAAATTGGCTCAGCCCTGACAATGTCCTTTCCCCAAACATAAATAGCTATCCATTACTATTAACATGGTTGGGTTATTTCCATTTTGCTATGACAGATCCATGAACATCCAGGTTTGGAGACAGCGTATCTCAGAACAGCAGATGCTGGTGGCATTAATTCCTCCTTGTGAGCATCTAGGAAGCACTTCACGCATTTCACACAAGATATGGGTGAGGGTTGGGAACTTATGGCTCTCTAAATATTGCTGGATTCCAAGGCTCATCACCCCCAGATAGCTTGCCACTGGTCAGGGTTGGTGAATGCCTGACATCCAAAGGTCACAGATTCCTGCTCTCCAGGAGAAGCCAAGCGGTCCTCTGAGTTAGAATGATTTTTCTAAAGATGTGAAACACTCAGGGATGTGGCTTCCTTCAATTCACAATAAAAAGCATGTTACAGAATTGATTTTTCCAAAAATGACAGAAAAATACAGTCATGCAAAGCAGGATGGAACAGCTTTGCTGTGGGATATAGAACCAAGATATTATAATCTCTGATGTTGATTCTCAGGAGATTTTCTTTAGGGAAGATGACACATCTCCCTCCCTCTCTCTCTTCCTTCCCATGGACCCTGATTCTTGTTAGGAATGTAACCACATCTATTAAATTATTCTCCCTGTTTCTTTATGCTGCCTTCAAACAAAAGAGAATCAGAATTAAGATTCTTAGGAAGATTCTGTCCTTCATCTGTACAGGTACAGAAATACTGTTTACCCCTGTAAAACAAATTAAACACACCAAGCAAATGGCAAGCTAGAGAGAATAATCCTAACAAGATGGATAAAGACTATAAATCACATTTTTCAAATGGAAGAGACAGTAGGCACATCCCCCGCCCCCATCAATAGATCCTTCTTACATAACTACAGAGTATGTTTCCAGATCAATCTGGGGCAGATTTAGAAAGACATTACTAATCCCAGTATAAAAACTTAGGCAATGTAAGCATGTTTCCTAAGGATTGCACAACCATTTAATTGCAAGCCAAAAATAGGACAGTGCCCAGATTAAAAACAAGCATTTTTCAGCACCATTCACATCTGAGGTTTTGCTGGAGACAGGGCTGTGGATCATCTTATTGATGTGAAGGAAAGAGAAACACAAGAGGGGGAAAAAAAATTGCTGTACACAAACCACGGACTGTGCAGAGCCTTAGGGCATCCTGTAAAACAGAAGGGGCAAAATCTACTCATTCTGAGCTCTTTTTCACCCTGCTACCTTCTTCAAACATTGTTGCTACAGGCCAGACATAACCACAGTTCACTACAACACTTTCATATTGTCTACCCAAGGAAGGTCAATTCTACTGCTAGAAAGGCCAATTGTGTGATCTATATGAATCATGACCATCCACACTGCATAATTCAAGTCTTTTTCTGCTAGTCTTAGAAGAATTCCTGTTCCATTGCCAGCAACTGGAAGTCTTCTTCAAATGTTCCTTCTGGCTTCCGTAATCTATGTGAGTGTTGTGCACACTCAACAAAGCAGACTTTTAGAGCCATACGGGTCAATTTTTAAACTGATCACCTTTCTTGATTGCAAAGGGAATACACAATTCTCTTCCAAGTGAGGCTTAATTTTAACTTTCAATTTAAGAACTTAAGTATTATATACAGTACACAATCTGATGCATTTTATCCAATTTGAAATGTGATTTATTTTATCATAATTTATAATATCAGGAGTATGTCAGTACACTGCCGGTACTTCTGAGTTGGTGGAATGTGGGCAATATTCTGTTGTTGAAGGCTGTTTTCCTTTTGAGTAAATATGTATCTCCAGCCCTGGTCTTTCAGGCCCAGTAGTTCTACACCTTTGCTTGGTTATAAACAGCAGGCAAGGAAGCACCATGGTTGCACAACCAAACAGCAATTCAACAATGGTTTAAGCATCAGAAACAGGAAGAGGTAGCTGAAAGATGTTAGCTGTTCAAAATAATCTACAACACTCCATAGGCCCTCCCAAAAAGAGAATGGAACAATAGCTCTTCCTCTCTCCTGTCCACCAATGGCACTGCCGGACAACTGCAACAACATGACCTTTTATCCAAGTTTATGTCACATTTTCCTTATAGCAAACTAGAATAATTATAATTACTGCTTCCAGTTAACAGCAGTTACCCTTACAAGAAATCATTTTGATCTCTCTTGTTTCGTTTCATGTTAACAGACCTTTAACTTGGAAATGCAAACTGATCCCTGTTATGTTCTCATTAATATCTGCCAGTTACTAACATCAGCCCCAAAACACATATTAGACACAAATTACAGAACTCAGCATTACAGCACTGGCTCCCAGTTTGCGCTGTCTTGTAAGTGTTCTCATGGCAATTATTCAGTTGGTCAAGTTGTGATCTTTGAACTTTCATTGCCCATACATATTCCCACCTCCTAGTTTAAAAAAAAATCAAAAGAAAAATGCTAATTCTGCATCACTACACTTATTATTGGATGCAGTGTGTTGAAGGGAACCTTGCAAAAAAATAAATAAAACCTGGGTTTATCTTGGGAGGAAGGAATTCAAAGCAGTTACCTTTGATTAGAAGTTGGCTGATTTGTTTTACACTGTAGGCTTATTTATACAGATGGAAGAACAGCACTATAAGGGTCATTGCATGCATCCTAGTGTGTATTGAAATGATAAACAGGACATTATATACGTGCAAGTGTGTGAATGCACGCGTGTATGTTAAAGACTTTGATCAGCTTTACAATCACACCACAGCTATGATTCCTACACATTAATATAAGGAATGCAGTTTGGTGTATTTGCTAAGATTCACTCACTTCTTGCTTGCCTCATGTTTCTCAGAGATCTCCAGAGACAGGATATCAGTTTAAAACTTGTTTTTATTTCTAGTGTATAAGCATCCAAAAAACCCCACTTCAAAATTAAAGATATAGACATACAAAGAAGTTTGCACCCATGGAGTGTTCCACAAGCAATGTTTTTCCTAACCACTGAGATTTGCCCCCTTAGCCCTTTCCCTATTAACTACAGTTCCTTTTTCCTCCATTACTGGGGAGGGGGCGGTGGAGAATGGACTCATTCGTGCCCATTCCTAGGTGGATTCAAATCACATGTGGGTTGTGTAATCCTCTTGGATTGGTTTGAGAGTCTAGTGCTGATTACAGATCTTAAGGGTGGCTTCATGCTCTCATAAACAGCATTGAACTACAATCAGCATGCGTGATGTACATCAGCACTGGTGGAGTGGACAAAGCGGACAGAGTTAGTTTTGAGGTCTTAGAAACAAAATTTAGGTTGCTAGAAAGGAGACTGAAAGTGAGGGCCTTATGGTAACTTTCTCTGAAAGGGAGAACCTGTCTCAGAATATGAAAATGGCAGGGGGGTACGGTGGGAGAAAGACTTTAGATTAAGTGTAAGAAGATACTGTGTGTGTGATAAGTCAGACTGGAACAAAGGATAGCTTGCAATTGAACCCATATGGAAGCAGACTGCTGGGATTTAATACTGAATAGGAGGTACTGAGGCTTTTTAACGGAACCTTGGAGGAAAAGACGAAAAGAGTATCTGCTTCAGGAATGATTGTCCATTAAATGTAAGGAGGGTTTTTTTTTAAAAAAAAATGTTAAAATGGGGATAGGATAGAAATAAGTCACAGGCCTATGGTCACACTGAACGGCAGCCAGGAAAATGCCAAAAAGGTTCATAGTGAATACGTTCAGCTGATTTATGTTCTAAGGGTTCAATTTCACTGGCACTTTTATTTCAGGCTGCAGTGGTGAAAGAAACAATGGGAATGGAGTACCTCCATTTTGAAATTAAAAATTGTGGTCTACTGTACATAGATTCTTTCCTTAATTTCAGGAAATCTCAAGGCCCAAGCTGTCTTTTACAGACAAGATAATGCCTTCTATTCAAACTGTAGCTACTATTGTTATTTGATTTAGCACTAACAGCATATGCGGCATTGAGGGATCAGATTAAATCTGATTAGGGGTTTCTGCTTTCTGAAAAAAATTAAATAATGAATCACGCTGCTCTCAGCTCCAATTAATATTAAATGCTATTACACTGTTTTGAAGACATTATGAAAGAGAGCATCTTGGTAGAAGCAAATCATAGGAGCAAAGGACATTGTGCTGAGATTTATTTACATTCTTCTTCTGGCATGGCCTCCCACCTCCTGCTAAATGATCTTATTCTCTTTTGCCATCCTCTCTCTCTCAAGTATGCTCTGTTATTCAACAAGGTCTCCTTTCTCTGGTCCATAAACCTTTTGGGAAGGTATACATACAGTACTGGATCTATTTCTTCTGCTTAATTTATAAAGCTGGTGGGGCAAACATTTCCCTGCAAGTGTTGTTGGATTACAACTTCCAGCAAAGTGAGACCACCTGTCCATAATCCAGAATGATGGGAGTTGTAACTGAACAAAATCTGAAGAACCACAGAACATTAATGCCTGCTATAAAAGACCAATGACATTATTGTTGTTGTTGTTTATTCGTTTAGTCGCTTCTGACTCTTCGTGACTTCATGGACCACTGTCTATAATGTTCATCATTCCATTTTGTGGTACTAGAATGAAGATCAACGTTCTACTTGGTCTTGACCTTTGTCTGGATCAGAGACTTAGCTTTCTTCCAAGCCTTTGTGCCACCATTCATCCCCCATCAAACATTCAAAGATGTAAAATGCCCACTCATTATATCTGGGTTTTTTTGTGGGGGGGGGGGGGAAGGAGGAGGTGGACTTTAACAATGAACCCCAGATAATAATCTTGACTAGAATTCTATTCATCTTTTGCTAAGTTCTCAGAGAGATGGAGTTTTTTTTTTTAACCAAGATCAATATCTGACTACTATGCCATTACAACAGTTATTACTCCACTGATCTTTCAGATCAGACCAATAGTCTATCTCAGAAACACATGTCTTATTCCACATCATATTTGATTCTGGAATGATGTGTAAAGAGCTGCAGACTGAAAGTAGTGAGCAGGGTCACATCAAAGACCCAATCAGATTTCATTTCATCTTTAATTAAATTAAACAGTGATGTACAATATGTTTCTAATTCAAACTGTTCCAGCTGTGAAATGCCCCAGTTGAAGAGTGAGATGGCCTGTTTTGATCAGTTTCGAAGTGTTTCAAGATCAAACGTTTTCCATAGTGCCTGAACTTCTCCATTTCCCACTGAAAGACCTGTTTTCCACTCAAATGCTTTGGAGCCAAAATCTGTTGCAAACCCCTATAGTTTCTCACTTCAACAGAAGATAACATTTGTAGCTCAGGGTTGAACTGTGGCGTCCCTGGTGCTCTCTGAGCTTGGTGGTTTGCTTGCAGACGTTTCATTACCCAACTAGGTAACATCATCAGCATGAGTCATGTTTACCTAGCTGGGCAATGAAATGTCTGCAAGCAAACCACCAAGCTTAGAGAGCACCAAGAACTCCATTTCCCATTTATTTGCATACATTCAAATAATATATACCACCCAGCTCCTAAGACTCCAAACAATTGATAATAATCATAGCATAAAATCCCATGTAAACCCCAAGCCTCACAGATGATTACTCTCCAGTAGTATAATTAGTAATGTCCTCCATGTCACATTAAAAATGTCAAATTGGTAACAATTTCTGAAAGTCTCTAGGAGCTACACCCAAGGCTTGAGCTGTTCATGAACCACTTTAGGGTCTTTTCTTATTTTGGGCTGTCTAATCCAGTTTGATCCCCAAATCTCAGCAACTCAGCTGAAGAAGCGAGGCAATTTTCATTGCTGGCCTCTTTTTTTTAATGCTGTCAATGGCACCTCTGCATTTCTGTGTAGCAAGGACATTTCAAATTTGAAATGTTTTGTACACTGTCCATTTCTTTTTTTCTGCCTTGTAGCAACCTTACTTCTGTCATGTCTCAGAAGCCCATGAGCACAAAGGGATAGTAATGTTCTGTACTACTAATTTTTAATTTAGAGAAGAGGAAGATGTGGGCATGGATGCTCAGGGAATGCACAAAAAGGACAAGTTAAGTAACTAAAATCTAATCCAGTAAACAGTTTGATTCACAGGCAGCTAATTGTTACCAGAATGAGAGATACTCCTGCGAAAGAGAGTGCACCAACCATTCTGAGGAGATACCCAGTTGGTTTTCCAGTTTTGAAATGCTATCTTTCTAATGCTGAAATTCTAACACTTAAAAGCACAGCAAAACACATGGTCTTTCTTACATGAAACTTCTAGAAAACCTCAAGAATAGGTTGATACCTAAAATACAAATTAACACCGAAAGTGATTTTTAAAAGCACTTAGGAAGATGATTATGGAAGATGGTCCTTCAGACCCCAAAAGTGCTTTGAACTGGAGTCAGATGTAGAAAAGATGGAGTCAGATGTTCCACGAAATGACCTTGGCCTCAAAAAGAACGCTGTATCGATGAAAACAGAACATCCACAGGGGCCTTCAGATTCCATCATAGAGATTGGGGACATTTTAACAGTTCCCTTGAAGAGGTGAACAGCTATTACAAATCTAACCCTCACCAAGAATTTTTTGTCTGGGTTCAATTAAGATTAAATCGTGCACCATCTTAATACCATCCTCCTACACAGTTTGTGTCCTGTCTCTCGGTATTTACAGCACACTTCATGATTGCAATGGAGGTCATGAAGTCAAAACAGCCTTGGGAATTGGTCATTTTATACACACACAAACACACAAGTCCAGATTATAAAACAGTTTCAGCAATAACTTGGATGTAAGCAGAAGCCAGATTCAATTCTAGCAGCAAAAGAAACCATTACTTTGTAAAACAGCATTTGGTTCCTACACATATATTGATTCTCTTTCATTTGGATGGATTTTATTTTGGCGGCCTCTGAACCATCATTATTTTATATCACCTGCACAGGCAACCTCTTCTAATGGGACCATTTGTGCCAGTTACACTTTGATTTGCAAATAGTGCTTATTTTAAAGGGATACTCTTGTCATAGGTGTTTTTTTTTCCGCTTAATCTGAAAAACGTGAAAGAAAAATAAAGGTCAGTTGGAAAGCAGGCTCACTCCACAATTTCCCCCTGCTAGTTAAAACCACATGGCATTAATAACTATTTACATAATCCCCACGAAACTTGCAACAAATCAAAATCAAGAGAGTTGAAACATGAGCAGGTGTGGAAGCATTGGATTAAATGTAATCAGAAGATATAGTTTTCCACTCCTTAACATATATGTACATCAACCCATGAATGCAGACTTTTTACTTGATCCTTCTTGATGATGATGGGCTGAGCTAAATGAATTATTAATTAAATTCTTTCTTTAAAGTTCTCAGTGACCCTATTCCCTTTGCCTTCCAGCCAGCTAATTTAGTAAACCATCTAGATTCATACTCTTAAATGTTATTTTTTTTTTTATTTCAAGGAGGGGCATAAAATCTTGCTCCGCATCTTTCACCTTGGATATCAAAGGAAGGAAGGAAGGAAGAAGTGACTGAAGCTTTTCTTCAGTTGCAAAGGTGGTGAAACTCAGGAATAAATCAAATTAGGTGGGATCTAAAGATCATTTTCTCCACCAGTGGTGAAAGACTACATAGCATCTCTTGCCAATATCCTAAACGAGGAGCATGTAAAACGTTCCAACCTGCAAACAAACCAATTTGGGTGTTCTGGCAGTGGTCTGACTTCATGATTAGAAAGGCTCATTTTGAACATGCAACATTCTGTGATAAACTCGGTCATAAAAGATTTTGAGTCAAGGAGGAGATTATGCCTGTTCAAGAGAAGAAAGCTAGACTATTTTCAGTCTATAATTTGTGATGTTCAGGACTGTTCTCCAGACATCAAGCTGCAGGCAAAAGAATAGAGTTGCAGCATAAGATTACAGTTAGTGTTGGATGCTCTGCCTACTCTATGGCTGTCTTTGCGTGACATACTTAGCTGTGCTAAAGACTGACATAGAAGAGAATGCACTTATCACATACATTCTTTTATACTGTAGATCGTTAGATAATGCATCTAAAACTTACTTCTCTCCTTTGGCAACAGTCCTCAATCATTCAGATGAGTTTTACATGGATTTGCTTCTTGCAAAGAAGGCATTTTCTATAGCATATAATGTTGCAAAGTTTTGTTACCTAGCATCAAAACTGCAGAGGGGATCCACCATGAAAAATAAGCCTGAATGTTGTATACAAGTGTGTTTGGTGTGTGTGCATTTTCTTGTGGGTTGTGTGTGTGTCATTATATTTGTTTGCTGGCTAATGGCTGTAATAAATTGAAACTGAACACCACTTACATGTTCTCTCACATCCAATTTTTGAATAAAAGTCATCCTCCCCGCCCCCAAACTACCACTTAGGACAGAGACAAAAATAGCCATCTACCCAATGGCTAAATGCATCTTGTGACACGTGCAGCTTTCTAAATAGCATCGTTCTGGGCATCTATCACATTTCTTTAGCTCAGCATATGTTCCTCTTATATGTTTTAACCCACCTCTTAAATAAATGTCAACCAGTTACCATTTTGGATGAAGTATCCAAGGCAGGAGAATAGCCACATTTTCTTTATGTACCTGATAATATATTGGTTCTGTTTGAGCAGCTTCCCCAATTTACTTGAGAAAGAATAAGCTGTCCAAAAAGTAGCTGAATGGATTCCTCAATGTCTCCTTTGTAAACTAGAGTTGAGCGTTGTTGACGGTTGGAGGCCATGCTTCTCATTTTGAGAGTGACAAAGCAAGGCTGTTTTCTCTCTCTTGTTTTGAGGAGAAAATGGGAGAATCTTTGCTTCTTTTCAAAGGGGTTTAAATCTATTTTGGAATGCATAGCCCATCTCAAAACAACAGGAAACAATGATGCTAATTTTCAGCAGAAGAAATTCCTGCATCGATAGGCGGGGCAAATCTAGAAACAAAACACTGAGTGCAAAGCCAATGGGATGAACTTCTTTTGACCTCTGGCAAGGAAGCATCATTCCAGGTGACCAGATAGGAAACTTAATAATAACTGGTCCTTTTTGGGATTTAGGTGTGGGTTGTTTTGGTTAAGGCCACCAAGTAAATCACAGCTGCTTCATTAGGCAGTAGAATACATTTCTGTGGGCTAGTAAATGTTGCAGAGATTTATTTTCATGGCTGCTGCAGCTTTACTTAAAGTTCCATAGGAGAAATGTTTTAGTATTTGCATGACAATAAATGCAGGAATATGGCATCATTTCAGAAATTTAAAATTTCTTGCTGATTTTGCAGAAGTGGTTTTGGGTCTGAGAATTGCAATAATTGTTCCTCTCCATCTTTTTTTAAATAGGCAATTACTTTTGCCTCCCAGGACTGGTACATTCTTGTTAAGAATGTCAGCCATACTGACAACTAACGGTTAGGCTGGCACAAATGCTAAATTCTGGTTAGGACTAATAAATTCTGGTTAATACTAAATATTTAAAACCGCCTTTTAAATACTTGAAATTGAATGTGACTTTCTCCAATTCTTTGTTAGAAAGAGAAAGTTTCTTACTTTGCTTCCCAGCTAAATTTAGTCTATAAGGACCTTGATGACAGCATTTCAGTTGCTTACGGTACAAGTGATAATATTAAGAAGGCATATAAATCGGAAATGGTAATAATGGTAGCATTCACACATAAGGTTATTGGCTTAATGGATTGTATGAACCTGGCAAACCATCCTGGTTAAATAAACTGTGACTTAGCACAATGCATGCATCTAGTCTCTATTTAGTTACGGAGGCATTTATTTATGGATAGTATGAAGCAGAAAAAGACTGATCTTGCCTTTCTCTCTTATCCTTGACTGTACAATTACCTTGAGTTGACTTCAAAGTCCAGAATTCCTGAAGCTTAATATCACTTTGAGCACACCTTGCATGGACAAAAATATCAACACTAGGATTTTTATTCTCCAATAGCTTCCCCAAAGGGGAAATCCATACCACAAGGCCAACGATTCAGGTTATTTATTTAAGGTTGTATGAACAAGGTTCTACTATTTAAGGTCCGTGTGAATTCATTTCAGTGTATGGAGAAACCCGCTTCATCCCAATTAAGGTTTGAAAGGATGAATGTAAGAATTCCACTCCAGATACTTAATCTTTTTTTTTTTTTTAAATGAGCAGAGTTGTTAATTACATAATACAAGCTGCATAAAATAATTACAGGTTTGGTCAACAGGTTTGGTGGCTGCTAGAACTTGGAAGTACTTATTTATGATCAAGTGGTTAACAAACAACAAGACCCACATTTCCAATCCTTATGATTTACCAAAAAAAAAAAAAATCAGAATATTTGCAAAAGGAAAGAAATACCAAGATGATCCTTCAGAAGCCAATTCAAGATAGCTTCTTCCTCTGCAAAACATCCTTCAGACCACCAAATTTAACCCAGTAGGCAATATTATTTAATATTCTAGGAGCAAAAGGAGCAACATTTCTTTTTTTTTTCCTACTGCACTGTTCTAGAAGGTAACTCTTCTGTCCAAACTGAGTGTGGTTCAAAAACAAAACAATAAAAGCATCACACCTTGTGATACTTAAGAGCATAAATTTGCTAACCTACCACTTCTACTCATATGGAAAAAAAGAGTGTTGCCCAGTAGAAGGCAACAAGGGTGTCAGAATCCTTGCAGTGTGAACAAGAACTCAACTTTCTGACAATAGCTAAATGATAGGACAGTTTCCATTGCCCAGCCACTTGGTCTCTTACCCAGCAATTCTACCCTTGCTCTTGCCTCTGGTGATCAGCTCAAGCCAACCACCTACAAGGCGTGGAGGGCAGTGCCAAACTTCTTCCATTCCAACAAAGTCAAGAGAATGATGAGAAATTGTTCCATCTAAATATTGAGAAGCATTTAATATATTCTCACATTTAATAAGAGAATGAGAAAACACTGCGCACTGAAATCTGCATTTTCCTGATGTCTGTGGTGCACTTTGCAACCAGAAGTAAAATATAAAAAAGTGTGTTCTTGAACAGAAGGTGAGAGAACAGGAAACACTGAACTTAATGTTGGCTACATATGGCCTGAGGACTCCTGCCTTGGGCAGGGGGTTGGACTAGAAGACCTCCAAGGTCCCTTCCAACCCTACAATTCTATGAGTCTAAAAGCTCCACACCCATAATTTTAGATAGCTCCTACTCCAGTCCATAGGGAGCTTATCTTAATAAATATTGCTGACTATTCTCCTGATGACAAGGTGCCAATCTACAAAGGCTGAAAAAAAAGAAAGAAAGGTGCAGTAATTCACTATCCAATCTGTTTTTTCCATTACTTTTTATTCCTTGCTCATTATCACTGTAGGAATTGACAGGCTCCAAACTTTGTGCAATTCATCATTATTAAAGTAATCCCAGCTTGAATGAAAATCAAATTAATTCATCATAATAGGAGGGCCTTCAATTTCAGGTGAAGCCAATCAGATGAGGGTAAAATCACCGAGCAAAGCTTTAAATACCTAACAAGAGGTGACAAATCAAATGGGAATTAATGTGGAGAAAACATTTAAAAAAAAAAAAGCTTGATTGAATTTAAGCAGAATTGACATAACAGTGCAAATTAACTTGGTACTTCTTCTTCTTCTTTTTTGTACCTTAAGAGAAAATGTATTCAGTGAAAGAGCTATAAAAAGGCATTTCATTAATAATCTATATTTAAACAATACAGCTTCCAATTTAATACTATTTATAGTTGTACAGTTTATCAGACACTGGTTCTACCTTCACCATGAAGCACTATTCTGCAGCCAGTTAAATATCTTCCCACCTTGGAACAGCCTAACCACTCCAGGGCTCTCCTGGAGGGCACAGGTACTAAGATCCCATATGTGAAGTTCATGTACTCTTCCCACAAAAGAGGGCATGAAAGAATTGGGCATTTCTTGCCATATTGCAAATTTTACAGGGACCTATGTAATATGCCTGTTAAGCCCCTTTTGGTAAACATTCCAGGTCCCCCAGATGAATTCTACTCGCCCTTTTATTTTCAGATCAGCAATCTGCTACTATCTGTAAAGTGGCAATATTTTGCACGGCAGCAACAATAACAAGGGCACACCAGCAAGAGGGATTATCCAGCTCCCCCCAAAGTTTAGTGCATTATCCTTTATTCTGAAGATCTTATTCCCAGATGTCTGAGTTCCTGTATAATAATTCAAGTTGCTGGCATTTGCTGTCATGAAAAATTCATTCAGGCATTCAATCATTCATCTGATTGCCTAAGCATAGCTAGTGATGTCATTAAATTTGCTGGAGGGAGCAGGATCCAGGCTTTTCAACCTGTTTTTTGGAGTTGGGTGGGCTAAAATGGGAAGGTCGGACCTTGTGGGATGTAGGCACTTGCTTTGCCCAGACTGGGGGGAAATGTCTGTGCACCCATCTGACATGAAGTGGGACTCTAAAGAGATGTGCCCCTTATTGACCTGGCACTTTGCCCAATGGAAGCAATGTGTTCCCTTTCAAAGGTATGGCCAATCTGCCTACTGGTCACCTTACCTTGGCAAAATGGGCTTCTTTTCATGCTCAGAAGGCATTTTGTGGACAATGAAGGGAATGGTCAGAATTGGTGGAAAGGTGATTCTCTTCTTCGGAATCTCTCAGCTGGATCTACAAAATGCCCTTCAAAGTTCTGCTGTGTAAGCATCCATTCTTTCACCCTTGCAAACACCACTAAAGTCACAAGAACAGGGTAGAAATGTTGGCTTCAGCCCCCAGGATATCCTAGGGGCTGCCAAATGGATGCTTGGTGTGTGAGGGGTGTGTGTGTCATGTCACATTCTGTTGTCCATTTCTCCTATGAGATCCTTCCCACTTCTGCTGCCACCCAGCATTTTTTAATTTTTTTGAAAGAGTACTATTATGGCACTGTGTTAGACCTGGTTCTATGCCCAGTCCTTTGACGAGGGTGACTGAAGTCCCTTTTGGGTTGTGTGGGTCTGTTTCTTTTCCATTCCTGTCCAGTTTTTGTCATCTTTTACTCTTTTTCTTTCCTTGCCTATTTTTTTTTTAAACTTGTGTACCACCCTGAGTCACTGGGAGTCAGGGGGCATATGAACTAAATAAATAAATAAGGTGCTCATTCAGATGGGACAACTACTGTTTCAGAATGGTTTATCTATGACTCCATTCAGAGGAGGCATACAGAGTGCATATGCAAGGCTCGGTTGCCACTGACAAAGTTTTAAGTTAAGAGGATTGCGTGAATTTCATTCTTGGCGTTAACACTTAAAAGAAGGAATTCAACTAGTGTGAAGGTCTACTGAAAGTAGTTGGGAGAAAAATGTTGAGAAAATTGTGAAACTAACCTGATCTACGTATCTTCTTTCTGGTCCAGTTTGTGAGAGACCAGTTGTAGATGGTACATAAGGAAAAACAGACTTGGGAGGTAGGAAATTAATTGTCCAGAGAAGTGACTATATATAGATGGTATAGAGAGGAATTTTAATGGAAGACAACAAAGGCAGAGAACATGTATGCATCTCAAGACATACTGTAGATGTGTTGGAATCTGCAGAAGACAATGTTTTAGATATCACAGCGTTAAGATGATCAGCTGCCTACCTCGAGAAAGCATGGGAATCAAATTCCTGGGAGAACAGATAGATAACTCTCAACATTGCTATCCAGCTACCATGACTGAAAATGAATTCAATCACAGAATTATAAAACATAACTGGGCCAGGCCATTTATTGTATCTGTGCTTGCTGTATACACCAACACATCACGGAAAACACAAAATCTAAATTAAGCAATGCCAAAAATAGAAACCAAACCCCAAAAGGCATACATAAAAATAAAACCACCAAGCTCACTTTTCCCTGTTTTAATTTATATCAGCAGTTGGCAAGCCATGTCTTGCCTATGCCTACCTCTGCAGCCAATCTGTAGCTCTCCAGCACATCCAGAATGTGCAAGTTGGAAGAGACTTTGCAGACCATCTACTCCAATCCCTGCCCAGTTCAGGAATCACTAATACAGCATCTTTGATAGATAACCATTCAGCCTCTGTTTAAATACCTCCAACAAAGAAGAATCCAGTGTCTCTGAGGCAACTGAATCTGTTCTCAATTGAGTAAGATCAGATTTAGAACAGCCTATTCCCTTGTCTCTTCTTCAACCTTTTGGAAAATGAAAGAATCAGAAAGATCACTAAGGAATTTTCAGGACTTGCACTCTTGGCCAAGTTGGCTTTCCAACAGATGACTCGGTAGCTGAAGTCTCCCGTTATTACTCTTACATCGTGTCTTAGCTTCTGTAATCTGCTCCAGGACGGGATTATCCAAGAGGCTGGCTTGTCAGGCCATTAGCACATGCTCCACAATAATGCCATTGTTGTATCCACTCCCTCATGTTCTTTCCCACATGCTCTTGACTGGAAGCATGTGCTCAAATTCCATATCTCTAAACACGTGTACATTTCCTTCACATATAACTTCATTCCTTCTCTCCCTCTTTTGAATTCCCAACTCCCTTTTTAAGAAGTGGCACCATTCCATCCTAGATGCCACTCACTTCAAGGCTTTGCAGATTTGGGACAAGAGTAAGGATGGTGGTGGAGCTGTTTGCCTTCCATGTATCTTCCATTTCCATTCCCACCTTAACCTGCATTCCTCAGAAAAATTCAATCCCATTCCTTATGATGACACTGTAACATCACCAGAAAGCCTTCTGCAGTTCTGCTAATAGTCAGGTTTTGGTGCCCAACTCTTTGGACCACACATAGCCATTTATAATTATGTTCTCCACCAAGTACTCAAATCAATCTAGATATATTAAACTAGCAAAGATAGCTTGCTAAACTAAACAAAGCAAAGATCTATTACACTCTAACTCAAACAGGCTATTTTAAATCCTGCTTAAGCTTCCCCTAAGTATTCAAGCGTTACATGAAAAGTAAAGCTGCCTCTTTTTACTGGAAGTAAAAAACACACACACACACACAAAGAATAACTTCGTTTACAAAAGGGAGTGAGCAGTCACGTTACAGATCATGGGGGGAAAAATGAGAAAAGTCAAGTCCAACCAACTGGCACAAACTCTTCCTTCCTGAGCACAAAGAATCCCATAGGGTTCATTTGTACCTCCTTTAGTGTGGTTTTCCACAACAGACTGGGAACTGCTGTGTCCTTAGAAGCACTCTAGAGGGATGATCTCAGGATAAGGGAATCACTGCAAGCAGTTCCAGGAAGAAGATCAACACGTCAGGGATCATGCTGCTGTCTGTCATGTTCCTTTTATAACAAGATGTATTTAAACCCAAGAGAGCCAAGCTCACGTGCAGCAATGTACTGAGTTAGGCAGCCACCTCAGTCTCTACACCGCTGACATGTTACTCCAGACTTGTCTTATACATAGATATGCAAAGGAACGGAGGAATAGAGAAACAGCTGTTTGGTAAGGTTGAGAGAGACAGAAGAAGGAGGGACAACGCTGGATAAGGAGGTGGATGGGATCAAAGGAATTGCAGGACTGTCCTTGGAAGAGCTATGGGATACTGTTGGGGACATGCCAAGATGAAGAACATTTCTCCATGCATTCTCCAACAGCCAGACTTGATAGGACCTAATTGGGTAGAACGTCCTCCCTATAGCTTTCTGCTAGCAATGGGTATTAAGGGCCTAGAAATAAGAGGATTCCTTATATCAGGGGGACCATGGCCAATGATGTGGCTACAGACATCTTCCTAGACAATCCTGCCTCCTCTTTCTGCTTAACTTCTTTTTCAGAATTCAAAGATAAATATATTAAATTAACAAGTTTGCTTCTGGGCCCTACAGGGACAGGCACTCTAAATACACTTAGGAAATAAAAATAGCGGGTAGGTGTGGCTTAATAGTTTGCTTGAAATGAAACTGGAAAGTAAGCTGGGGCCATAGAGAATATCTTCATGGGAAGGATTGGAGGATGACTGGAGAACAATCTTATCATTCTGCTTTCGGATTAAGGAAGGCATTGCCACTTTGTGAATGGGCAAACCTTCCTTTACAGCTTTAAAACTAGGGATTTGAACTGTACACAAACAGCCTTGGATTATTCTCCACCTAAGGAGCTGGAAGCAGCTAGCCACAAGTGTGTTCCAGATGACACCAGATCCCCAGTACCAAGCATTGGCAAGCAAGTCAGCTGGAAAGGACACAACCCAGCATCTGAAATTAACAAGGAAGTTGCTATCCAAAGTTCCTTTTGTTAGAGAGATGGCTATATAAATTTGAGGATAGGGGAGAGTAGAGTATTAGCCATGAGAATGTAGAAAGTGCCATAAAGAAATATAGGACTGAGAAACAGAAATAATGTAAGCTATGATACTAAGAGGTATAGTTATAAATTAGACTTAAGGGCAGAAGAGCTAAAGTAAAGCAATAGTGATAAAGAGAGAAATATCAGTGTAAGGAAATAAGTAAGAGAGGAAAAATAGAATAGAAAAAAGGGATATAGGTTAGGAGCAATACATAGGCTATGCAGAGTAAAGCATAAATGAGCTCTATGACAGAGCTTTGAATTAATCCTAAAGTTAAAACTAAGAATACAGGAGTACGCTATAGGAAAGATAATAAGACAATTAAGAACAAATGTTCAGAAATTGAGGATAAGGGGCAAACATTACTATACAAATGAGAAAATAAATATTTATAATAAGAGAAGAGTTTGTTTTGCATTTAATGAGATTGAAGTATCTTTCCATAGCAGAAGTTGGCCTATGTCCTGCCTGAGTCTTTACGTTTAGCCTTACCAGGTATACAAGACTAAGAAAAAGACACCACATGGGTCTAAAGCTACTTTTACTAGAACAGCTATAGAAACAGAATCTTGCAAATCTGAATGTGATACCTTTCCTCCCTCTTTTATCTTCATGAGAATTTGAGGGTGGCAGGTATTGCTGTCTGAGGCATTTTTGCAAACTTCTTTCTTGGCCTGGGCTAAAATTTAATTTATGCGATCATTGCCTTGACAGCAGATCTTCCCTCTGGCCTTCAAGGCCATCCTCTTTATTCCCTACACTACCATAACTGAATCTACAACAAAGTATTTATTTTCAAGCCTTGTTGGTTCTGGAACATTATTTTAACTGGAAACTAAACAGAAATTAGCCTTCTGTTTTTGGTTAAAGTAAACGTGCATTTTCTTCAGCGCCTCAAGAAAGCATCTATGTTAGCATGTATTTTAGTTTTAAATCTATTTATTTATTTAATCAATTAAAAGGGAGATGAAAATTGCTTGGTTTGTCGACTGCCTGATAAATAAGAGAATTTATACACAAAATTTCTTCTATTTTCTTTTGCATAAAGCTGCTCTTAATGTTAAAAATGATTAAACTGTAATATATACAAGGCTAAGATGCCCAGTCAACTGACTGTTTCCATAGGTTCATGTCTTTAAAAACATTGATAGGTACCTTAAGTACATCAATTATCACCCTAATTAATAAAATACAATAAATGCTGTATACCAGATACTCCTGGGATAGGAGTTTAAATTACAACACAGCTGGTCTACAGAATTTATCTTTCCATACTAGTTCATTACTTTCCAGGACAGATACTAACTACAAGGACAAACGTTCACTGCCATAAATAAAATGAAAGTCAGAGTGAAACCTCCAGGTTTAAGAGGAATAAACATATGGGAGAAAGGAATGAAGAGAAAAATAACCTCCTTGAATTTCACAGAAGGGTAGCAAGACAGGCTTCCATGCTAGCTTACCATTAGGCCCACATATTTATGAGGGTCAGCATATTAAGCCAGATCTAACACCTCTTCTGCAGATGTTCTCCTCTTTCAGACAGCTGGTCTAATGATTATCTTAGAAGCTGGAGAAAGCATGTGAGCAGTTGCTTAGCAACCATCCTCTTTTGCTTCAAGGTAACTTAGAGGCAGTAGGAAGATAAATAGATGAATTGCCTTAAAACCATCTGCAGACTCCTAGCCAGCGCACTCAACTGAAGCATGAAGACGATTTAATACTAAACCACAGGAAACAGGATGGTCTTGCCCTTTGTGTCTCTTTCTTGAAAGGTATCATGCAGCTCCAAACAAAGGAACAATGAAAGCATCAGCTTCTGAGGAGGCTGGTCTCAAAAGATGAGTTCATTCTTAGCAGAATTAGGCCCTTATATACCTTAGTCAGTAAGTTCCCTTCTACTAATTATTCCTCCTTACCCTTCTTGCAGACCAACACTGAACATGTCTTACATTTGCCTTTAGTAGGAAACAGAGGGAGGTTCTGCCTTTGTCTCTGGTGGACCAAGAGATTCAAAACTGTCCAAACAGAATTAGACCAAATTCAGCTTCTTTTTCTGGCTGTGGCCAGTAAAATGTCATGGTTCATAAGCTAACCATGAGCAAGGTAAGACTCAAAACAAAAAAGGAGAAACATTTGCCCAAATACAAAATTGTAGTGCAGGAAAGATAATCTTTAAAGCAGGCCCTGAACATTCCACAATTTATCAATAACAATGCCATAAAGAACTTGATAATCTTCAGATTCTCTCGGGGTTAATTTAAACATAACAAACTATCATCACAAGGATTAATGGCAAATCTTCAGTTTCAATAGCTTCTTCTCCTAGTTCTTTCCTTTTTCTAGGGAGAAACTGGAAGCTTAAATTTCTTGGTCTGTCATTGTGTCTGCAACAAACTATTTTGTACAAACTATTCTTTTCTTTCAAACGGGGACTAATGTGTTATTTGCAAGCCTCGGTGGAAGGTTAATGTAAAAAATGCCCTTCATCTGATATGCAGCAATATCCATCAATGGCAATAAAAGCCCATATATTATTTAAAAACAAATTATTAATTAAAAATTACATTACCAATATTAGGTTTTAGAAAATGATTTTTCTAAATAACAATTGTATTGTTATTAACAATAACAGTAATAACAATTGTCAAATAATGCTAATAACAGTTACTACCAGTTGTAATTTCTGTAGACATTTGAACACAGGTAATAAAGCAACATAATAAAATTACATTCTGTATCATTGTTGATGATAGTATAAAGGGAACCTTTACCTTTAGATGGCTCACCATTTAGGAATAAAATTGCTGGTTTGAGTTGTCTTTTCCACTTGTCTATTGTTAAGAAAGGCAAATGTGATCTTGTACAGTAAATTCCTCAAATTCTTTCTGGAAGAGAAGAAGGAAAAAAAAGTTTTTTTTTTCCATTTATTCATGTGAACGATGTCTCTTGCTAAGCAGTACTGAACTCCACAATAGTCCTCTAAGAAATCTTAGCAAAGCATGTGATTTTTCTCAATACCATCCCCCCAACTTTTAAAGATAGTGTGATTAGAACCTTACTTCTAGATTTCCTTACAGTTACAGCATGTTAGCAAAGACTATTTTTCTGTTCAACTTCCTATAAGAGAAAGATTTTTCCGGTGATAAGCCATGAAATTGAAAGAGTATGGTAGAATTTTTCAAATTCTTCCTTTAATTTTCTTTCTAAACTATGATTCTTCATCTGTGAGAGAAAAGGGCCATGTTCTTTTTTTTCTTTCCCAGAAGGAGAGCTTCTATCTGCTTGAATTTCCCATTGTTCCATTGCCCATATGAGTAAACTGCTTGAAAGAGTAGATGTCCTCTCTGTTTTTCAAACTGGTCACACGTGCATTGTTAAAATACATTTCCAACGTTTATTAAATGGTATTCTCCAAAGGCCATTTTGTACATTACTAAGCAATAGACTCTGGCTTTGTCTGACACTGAATGTATACGTGCTTTAAAATATATCTGTGGTTGTACTTTTTTGTTTGTTTGTTTTGTCTCTGCGCATATTGAAAATGCAGTGGGTGAAGCTCTTCAGATTCTTACAGCCAAATCAGAACCACTAGTCAGAAAGTTTTCTACTGCGGCTTGGCCGCAAACCTCCATGAAACCTTCATCTCTTGTCAGTATCATCTGCAAGCCAGTTCCAGACTCTTCTATTACCTTGATGTCACCAAGCTTTGTGTTTTTCATTTCACTGTAGTTATAAAGTAGGTGTTAGCACCTAACCAATCTTGATCTTCAAAAATCTGAACAGCCTTGGATGGGAGACCACCAGGATATTCCAGCGCTATAGGCTAGTTGAGAAAGTCAAAAAAGCATCCCAGGAGAAGACAATAGCAACCCAACTTCTATACTGTTGTCAAGAAAACTGCAGGAGAACGGACACATAGTCATCAAGACTTTAACATTCAACTTAGATAAACTAAGGTATGAAATATGTCAGTAACCCAGTTCTTACATCAGAGGGGTTTTATTTCTATGGCCATCTCTCTCATGGTGCTTGTATTTTAAAAAAAGTATGGAAACCACGTGGAAGTGACAGGATTGATTTAGAAGACTCACAGTGGTGTCAGTAACTTCATCCAAATATCGGTAAAGAATAGCATTCACATTAGGGTAGAACAGGATGGAAGCATGGAAAATGCCAACTACATGCTCCTGTAATGTGAAAATTGATCTCTAGCCAACTGATATCAAGAGCTTATGGAAAATTCCCTCCCTTTTAAAACAACTATAGATAGCAGCAAAGACTACAGCCAGGCAATTAACACGAACTGGCTTCTAGACACTCCTGGAAAATAGCCCAGAAAATGATCTACATTTTAGGTAAATGCTCAAGCAATCAAGAGGTATATTTACAGTATGTCATTCACAATAGATGGTTCTCTTCTTTTGGGGAGGAGAATGGAATGGAGGAAAGATACAAGAACTAGACTATAGCGAATTATATTTCTCCCTTCATTAACCACAGGATGCACACAAATCTGAACTTCCATCATCTCCTAGGCATCACTGGAGTAGAAGAACCCAGTGAGATGCATTCACATTTCACAGATCTTGAATACACTTTAAACAACCAATCTATATATGAAAGAAAGCCTAAATCAGAGTGACATCAATCTAATTTCTTATGGTTAGAACATATTGGAAGGAAGGAAGGAAGGAAGGAAGGAAGGAAGGAAGGAAGGAAACTTCTCTGTAGATCTGCAAACTTACTTTAGCTTAATTGGCAGATGAATCTGCTAAATAGAAGGATTTCAGACCATTAGAGAATAGAATTTCCTTATTTTTCACACTATTTTGCTAATGGGATATTACTATAATAGGGAATGAAATACTAAAAAAAAATCGGAAATAGGAATAAACAGCAGTTGTTACTAACATGACAGCTAACCAGTAATTCAAAAGGGCACATTTATTGAGTTTTGGTTGTAAGTTTTCTTAAGCTAAATCAATTATAAGGCATCAACAACAGCATTTAAACTGAGTGACACCTCTCTGAAATCATGTCCCCTGGCTGGGGAATTCACACCCTGGCCTGTAGACTTTACTCACTAAACATAAAAGCTGAGAAATGTATATTTTACAGGCAGTTTGTGCAGCTGACCCTCAGAATTCAGAAGAGTATCAGTTTCACTCGTTGCCCCTCAGCGTGGTAAAATATTTTCCTGACAACCCTCTTGAAAACAGCCTTTCCATCCAACTTCAGAGTCCAGCTAGAGTCCAACATTAGAACCAGTTCTCCAGCCAAAAGTCTAGGGGACACATTGAGTAGGAAAGGGTCACAAACCCTGGCTCAGCCTTTGCTCCCCAGCCTAGGCTGACCTCCATCCTGGGCTACCAAACTCAAATCTCCCCACATTTGCTGCTTGGAGTCACAGCTTAGAAAGACAAAAGCAAGCTGGGTCATAGGTCCTTCCTTATTTCCTGTCAGCAGTTTACTCCTTTCCAATTTACTCTCACTTCGAAATGTCAAAAAAACAGCTGCCTTGTGAGGACTTCAGCTGTTCTCACTGGAAAGGGATCTGGGAATCTGTTCATACTGCAACCTGGCTTCTCCACGACAATGTCAAGAGATGGGACTCGTTTAGGAGTGTGCTAAGTCTTGATGATTGCTGGAGAAATCCTGGCTGACTATTCAGCATGTGGATAAGATGGCCAGGCTACCAAATATGATTCCTGCTTTCTGCATGTGTTTCATGGTAAGCCATGGTTTAACTGTTGATAAACCATGGGCTGGGTTCACACAAAATACTATGCTATCAAGCATGGTTCAGTGTATCAGAGTGACATTCAAGAAACACACTTAACAAACCCAAACAAATCTTATTATGGCTTTGGGTAAGGGTTGTACTGGGTCATTGCATGTCTGTTGGTGACTGCTTACAACCAACAGAGGACTATTAGATCCCATTTTCCCTCCAGGACTGCAAGGCAAATTCTATGGGGATTGCCCTTCATTGACCCTGGCAACAGCAAATCTGTGAGATAGGCTGGACTGAGAGGGAGTAGCTGACTCAAAATCACCCAGTGAGTTTCCATGGCTAGCAGTGGACTAGACCCACAGTCTCCCTGTCACAGTCTAACCAATAATTAATTACACCAGACCATCCACTCCTTGCAGGGAAGAAACTGAGATACATTGTACTAAACAGTTCTACCTATTCAATAAGGCAAGCAGGACTATGTGACAAGATATTTGGGGTATCTTTAGAAGATCCAGATCTGCTGTCCTTTCTTAAAGCAATAGAGCATTGGCAGAGAGTTTCATAGTAGACTATGGTGGCATAGGTTGTTACAAACTCAACAATGTGTCAGAAATGTAGAGAAAAGAACAGAAGGAAACATAAAAATATCCCCAAGTTGCTTAGGTCCAAACCAGTTGTCCCTTTGGAATTATTAAGCAGAAGTGCTGATGGAATATTTAACATTTGGTTATGGAAACTTGCACTGATAATATAGACCTATAAATCCCCACATCAGCCTTTCTCAACAGATTTCCACTGAACCTTAATGTTCTGCAAGAGGTTACTAGAGATTCCATGAGAGATCATGACTGGGAAAAAAATAAGCATTGTTTTTTTTAACTTTGTGCACCCTGCAGTGCTAGTGATCACAATGGCAGGAAATTTTACTCACCACGATTCACCCGTCTACCACTTTGTTATTGTTGTAAATGTTGTAAAATGTGGCTTGTGTGGTTAAGAAGTGAACTGTATTGTGCAGATTTCATTTTTTTTTTTTTTGCAATTTCCATGCAGAACTCTCAGAGATCTGAAAATTATATCAAGGGATCTTCCAGGGTAAAAAGGCTGAGAAAGGTTGCCCTACATCCTGTACAAACTTAGATGCAACTCAAATCTGTTGTATATCCAACAGAGTGGCCCAAACCAGCTCATCTTGAAAAACAAGGGTAATTGTTGCCCATGATCCAAGCAGCAGGATCTGCTTGACAGTCAACAAGCATCCATTGATGCTGTAGGTACTTGAAAGTCTAGCCTTGGTAACATTTAAGTTCTTACTGCTGTTTGGGAATAGAACTCATATGGACCTGAAACAGAAGAGGACTTCAGCTTTATTGCTTAAAGTTCTAAGTACAACTATGGGGCTTACTGTATGTAAGTGACTTACTCTTTTCACCAATCTTTCTAGAGATAGGAAGCTTTTGGCTTTGGAGAGCTGGCATGGGTAATGCAAACTTAAATCCAATTTGCAGCCTTCACAGAGAAACTCTGAAAAATTTGGATCCCTGAACAAATCTGCAACATTATCCCAAATATCAGCTCAAGTAAAAGGGGTAAGCAGAGTTATTTTTGTTCTTTATTCAATAGTATATCCTCTCTTTTCCTTTGTATTCTCTTATAGACTCTTATAAATTCTCTTATTCAGGCTTCAGATTCAGAGGGCGCAGAGGCACACCTGTTACACCTGTCTGCAACTCTTTAAAGCATCTGCATCAGTTATCAGGATACTGCAGCTGCCATCCATACAACAATCCTAGGAAAAGATGCATTTGGCTTAAGGAGCTTATTTATTTTATTTTTTAGATTTTTATACTGCCAGTCATGTGACTCTTGGTAGTACACACATAAAACATCCACATACAATACATATGAAAGTAAAAAAAATCCAGCCAAAATTAAACTAAGAGTAGTATATATCTAATCGTATAAAAATATAATGATAATTATATACATTCCAGCTAATTAAGAGCCCTTAGCTTTTACTTTAACCTGCTTGTGAAATGCTAACAAGGTCAGGGAAAGTCTTATTTCCCAGATGAGACCATTCCATAATGTGGAAGGACCTCCTCCTGGCCTCAATAATGACTCAATAATGGGGTGATCCTAGCAGAAAATAGCAATTCTGGAGATATCACAGTGCCAAGCTATGTAAGGCTTGAAACTGCACATAGAAACCTATTGGCAACCAATGCAAGGTCTGCAGCACAGGTGCTCATGGCATCTCCTGCCAGTTAATATAGAAGCTGCTGTGTTTTCCAAGTAGCATTTCAAGGCCACCACAGGTAGAACAATTACTGTAGTCCAACTGGGCAGTGATGAGAACCAGAGTTATTGTTGCAAAGTCCTCCGAATTCCAAGTAAGACTGCATCTGGTGCACCAGAAAGAGCTAGGCAAAGCACTAGTGGTAGCCATGAGTCTATGAGGACCACTTCCCCCCAGAAGTTGGAGACCTGCTCTCTCAAGGAGAATGCCACCACCACTGCAAAAGAACACATTGAAGACAAGGGGAGCCAGCCAACTCTCTCTTGCTTGGATTCAGCTTCAGCCTGTTTCCCACCATCCAGATCCTTAAAACTTGGAAGCACCTTTTTGCCTTTGAATTTGAAGTTCTGCATCCTTTATTTCACTTTTGCTGGGAATTCATAATGACTTTTTTTTCCTCTACAAATGCCATATCACTGTTGCCAAAGACCTAAAAATCAGGATAGTTTAAATTATGCTAATGTACTTGTGAGAAGGCCAGTTTGGTGTAGCGGTTAAGGCATCAGGCTAGAAACCCATAAGACTGTGAATTGCAAAAATCTAAAATTGTCGAAGTCTCAGACCAAAAGCACACTTGATCTGTGAATCCAATTTTCAGATTAACTTTTCAACTGACCAGAAATCTTTCTGACCTGTCTGAATTAAGCTTCAGTGTATTTGTCCTCATCCAGACCATTTCTGACATCATTCTACCAATTTAGAATCTGAGTATCTCCTTGGATGTTCATGTGGAGGACAAGAGAGTATGTATCATCAACAAATCAGGAGCACAAAATCCAAAAATTTCAAGTAGATGTTGAACATGAGAAACATGAACCCCAACACGTATAGCATTACAAAGAGGAAAATACCCTTGATCAGTTATTTGCTAATTATACTCTGAAGTCCTACAAGAAGCTACAGAAAGAATATAACCTCTCTGAAACCAGAATGTCAATATATTCACAGTTAAAACATTTGTAAGTCTCCCTGTAGGGACCTGTTCAGACTATGAGGTGGCCAGGCAGGATTATTATCAAAACGACTCTTCATTAATACAACTATTTACAATAATAAGTCCTTGTGATCAATGAGGTAGGCTGGTTCTAATCAAGACCACCCTGGCAACAATGGGAAAACCGGCAAGTTTGCAGGAGGAGACTGTGGCAAAACAGCTAGGCAAGATTTGCTGACAGAAGCTGGGAAACTGGAAGAAGCTAGGGCATGTGGCAAAATTGGAACTGGAGACGGGTGTCCACGATCTGAAACACCACCCAAACTAGGCTGGCACATGGAAACTAAGCAAGACTGAGCTGGGCAAGGCTTGGCTCTGAAGGCAGGACTGGACTGGACTGGGCAACCCAGGCTGAACTGGGTACACTGGGCTGAAGACTCAGGACAAAGCTGACAACTCGAAACAAGACTGGACTTGGTTGGAGACTCCAGGCTAAGTTGGAAGCTTGGCATGTGACTAGGCTGGACTGGAGGTTCTTGACTAGGCAGGGAGCTCGAAACATGACTGGACTGGACTGCAGGTCCTGGACAAGGTTGAGAACCCAGAACACAACAAGGTAAGTCTGAAGTTCCTGAACAATGCTGGGCACGGCTAGACTAGATTGAAGATCCTGGGCAAGACTGGAAGTTAGAAGAACAATGAAACTGGACTGGAGATCCCGCACAAGGCTGGGAGCTGGAAGCATGATAAAACTGGACTGGAGATCAGGAGCAAGGCTGGAAGCTTGGAGCAAGGCTGGGAGCATGCCTGAAACATGCAGAATGGTGGCGGTTGAGGTCCGAAGCTGGACGCGAGGCTGAGGTTGCTGGATTCGGCAGGGAGAAGATCCTCTGTGGCAGCAGGTGCAGGATGCAGGTCCTCTACGATAGGAAACATAGGCACTGATTCCCCTCCAGCTTACAGATGAGGTTTCCGACACAGGTAAGGACTCTTCCGATGGGGCGGCGAGCTCAAAGTATTGGTTGTCTCTGGTGGCTTGCTCTTCACGCATCTGCCCTTTATGCCTATCCCTTGCACACCTATTCCCTTCTGCAGTTAATCAGGCTGCCTTCTCCTTCGCATGCTTTTCTGCATGTTGTTCCCGCACACTGATTGGAGGATTCAAATCCTCCTCCGAAGACTGGCCAGTCAGCATCTGTAACTTCTCCCATGCTGCTGAGTCACTTCTGGGTTTTGCTTTCCTGGTTTCTGCCTGGTAAGTTTCTCTTTCCCCCTCTGACTCAGAAAGTTTTGTTTTCTGAGTCAGAAGCTGGATGAAACCTCACAGTGCTTTGGTGGCCCCCAAATCCTTTCTGTTCTGAATAAGTTAGAAAAAAGGGGTTTTTAGAGGCTGAATGAAAAGTTCATATCAACAGTTGAAGAACCTTAGTCATATAAATACTCATAATTTTCAAGAAATATGGAACAAAGAATTTGAGTTTTCAATTTTAACAAGCCAATGAACTCAAATTTTAAAGAATGTTAAACACGTGCTCTTAATATGAAACTGATTGATCCAAAAGTCTTTTTTCAACTTGACTGGACACCTCAGTAGATGTTAAAAAAGGATTGTGGTAATCTACCTTTTTATGCTGGAGCTGTGATAAATGTGAAAATACATTAACACATGACATGAACATTTCTTCTGGCTGTTCCCTACTGGTTTAACATTCTTAATGTTGTCAGTAAGGTTTTAGCTAGGGAATTAAGAAATAAAGATGTCAAGGTGTTGCTGAATTATACTGTTAAAATTTGGATTTTATCTATTTAGGGAAAACTGTTGTGCTTGGACTGTTGCAGAAAACAGACTTGTTTTTGAAAAGCTACTAATACAACAGATGCCAAAGACTGGTTTGAGAAAAATAAGCACTCATGGCCTTTGACCTGGCTCTCACATTAACTTGCTAAAAAGATTGGAGAATGGGATTCTCTGTGGGTTTTTGTTTTTAATTAAACTGAGATGCAATATTTCTTTAGAGTTCATACAACTGTAAGCTTCTTGTTTTTTGCTACTGAAACCCTTTTTTTTTTTTTTCAGAAACCTTCCAATTTTGCTTGGTTAGTATTTGTTGTTGCTACTTATTTGTTGCATTTTTCAAGCATACACACACACACACACACATAATCTTTTGGCGGAGATGGGTGGTGATGAAATTTGATAATACACACACACACACACACATGCATACATATGCACACGCACGTGCACACATACACACACACCATGAGCAAAAGTTCTTTAAACCCTAACCTTCTGAGATCACCCTTCCAAGAATGGTTGGCATCTCCATAAACAGTGCCAAACCAGCCAGATAATTCAGAATTAAAACATGGTCCGCTGATACTGAGAGTCACTGAGAATTCCAGCAGAATCAACAAGGTCGTTTCTCCTCAACCAAATTCCCAATCTTGAATGACCACCAAGGAAACCATGCCAGTTTCCATTTCCTGACCATTTCTAGGGCCAAACCGACATAATTCTGAGCTTCCCAGAAGCTCAGGATCCACTTCATGATTTAGCTTTTTCAGATGCATGACAAATAAGAAGGGAACGTCTTATTTCCAAAGATAACAACTGGACGATAAGGAGCCACAGGGCCCAGTGGCAAAAGATCTGGAACTGGAAACTATTTTATACATTAATTAGAACCACTGGCCACATATTTCTCTAAAAGCCATTAGAGCAGCTGGAAAATCAATTTACAATGCAATTCTCTACATGTGTATTCAAAAGATAGCCTAGCTGAGTTTAATGGTACTTCCTTTTAGGTAAGTATATTAATGTGAATGCTTTATAAGATTGGAACAGATCTGTGCAAAAGAGTTGGCTCTCTACACCAGTTTTATTCTGTATTATTCTGTTGCTGCTCCCCTTCACCTGAAGCCATGCAGATGGCTTGGACTACAATGACCATCAATCCTCCACTCAGGAACCCTAATTTTTAGGGGAAGATGGGAATGTAGTCCAAAAAACCTAGATTAATTATGGAAAAAACTCAACCAATTTTGTTTAAAAAGTGTTGTTGCTTTTCTTTTTTAAGGGAAAGAAAGGAAGGGATAATAGTCATTGGCAAACCGAGATTCATTTAGCACGGTGTGATGAGACCTGAAGAGACCAGCTGCAAGTTATAAATGTCCAGGCCAGCAAACATGTATGGCATCTTCTCCCTTGCCAAAAATTCCAGACAATTAGAATAGCACTTTCAGCCCTGCTGCAGATACAGAGAATAAACATGCCAACGGTAGGAAAAAAGAGTAGAACATGAAAAAAGAGATCTTGTTTTAAATGAGTTTTATAAGATATATGGATTCTTTTTTTAAAAAAAAAATCTCAACATCGCTATGAAAAATGGCAAAGTGTCTGGGTTTGCCTGACTCTTTCTCCCTCTCATTCCCAGATAGTTACAACATTTAATTTCTTTCTGATATTCTCTCTTCCAGGAAAAGTGAGGTTATAAAAGAAGAAGAAGAAGAAGAAAAAAACAGCTACAACTCTCACAATCCCTTGTTATTGACCTTGCTAACTGGGGCCCATAAGAATTAGCACTGAAAGTACCTGGCTACAGGTCTATGCAGAAAATCTAGGATATTCATTATAAAGTCGCTGGTGATTGTCTTCAAAAACACTGCCAAATTTGATAAAGAAGGACTGTTTCAGATTCTTCTCTGCAGAAGCCTGGTCTTCTCCAGACACGGGGTATTATTGTGCAGTATACATCATCCTAATCGTATATTACAATAATATACTTTTTTTAATGTACTGACATCAATAAATATTAAATGAAGTTGTATGTGATCTTCTCCTGAACTTAATTGGTCCACTGCTGCTGTCCTCCATCCTCTCTCTCATGACAAATTTCTATTTGCCATTGAAGTTTTAAAACATGACAGGTAAAACATAGAACAGCTGATGTCTTTGTGTTGTTTATTCGTTCAGTCGCTTCTGACTCTTCGTGACTTCATGGACCAGCCCACACCAGAGCTTCCTGTCGGTCGTCGACACCCCCAGCTCCCCCAGGGACGAGTCTGTCACCTCTAGAATATCATCCATCCACCTTGCCCTTGGTCAGCCCCTCTTCCTTTTGCCCTCCACTCTCCCCAGCATCAGCATCTTCTCCAGGGTGTCCTGACTTCTCATGATGTGGCCAAAGTATTTCAGTTTTGCCTTTAATATCATTCCCTCAAGTGAGCAGTCTGGCTTTATTTCCTGGAGGATGGACTGGTTTGATCTTCTTGCAGTCCAAGGCACTCTCAGAATTTTCCTCCAACACCACAGTTCAAAAACATCTATCTTCCTTCTCTCAGCCTTCCTTATGGTCCAGCTCTCACAGCCATATGTTACTACGGGGAACACCATTGCTTTAACTATGTGGACCTTTGTTGTCAGTGTGATGGCTGTGCTCTTAACTATTTGATCGAGATTTGTCATTGCTCTTCTCCCAAGGATTAAGCGTCTTCTGATTTCCTGACTGCAGTCAGCATCCACAGTAATCTTCGCACCTAGAAATACAAAGTCTTTCACTGCTTCTACATTTTCTCCCTCTATTTGCCAGTTATCAATCAAGCTGGTTGCCATAATCTTGGTTTTTTTGAGGTTTAGCTGCAAGCCAGCTTTTGCACTTCCTTCTTTCACCTTCATCATAAGGCTCCTCAGTTCCTCTTCGCTTTCAGCCATCAAAGTGGTATCACAGTCAAAGGTTTTAGAATAGTCAATAAAACAGAAATAGATGTTTTTCTGAAGCTCCCTGGCTTTTTCCATTATCCAGCGGATATTGGCAATTTGGTCCCTAGTTCCTCTGCCTTTTCTAAACCCAGCTTGTACCTCTGGCAATTCTCGCTCCATGAATTGCTGAAGTCTACCTTGCAGAATCTTGAGCATTACCTTACTGGCATGTGAAATGAGTGCCACTGTTTGATAGTTTGAGCATTCTTTAGTGTTTCCCTTTTTTGGTATGGGGATATAAGTTGATTTTTTCCAATCGGATGGCCATACTTACTTTCTGAAATCAGGTTGGTGGGACAACAGAAAAGCTAAGTATGATTGGATTTTCATCTGAGCTGGAATAGAACTCAGGGTCTGACATTATGACAGCTTGAGCCTAGTGAAGTGGGTCTACTCTGTTGTTGTACATCTCAGCAGTTGTGATGCATTTAATAATAGAACTGTGCCTTAATTGCTATGGAATATTTGTCTGAAACAATCATAGTCAAATCTATCCTTATCTATCAAACTACCTCTGTGTATGTCATTTATGAACCCTTTGCAAAAGAGAGTTTAGGAATACATGGAATTACCCCATTTTTTGACTGTACAACAAACTTGTAAAAACACTTTTACTCCAGACTTCCTTCAAGGGCAAGCCAAATAATTAGCTAACAGGACCAGATGAGCAATCACATAGTTCCATGCTTATTACCATAAGAGAACAGATTCCCTGTCTGGAGGATCTCTTGCATTCTGCCTTGTTTCTCAGGTCCTAGGCAGGGATATCTTGTACCTCCTTAATCAGATAAGCCAACTGCAATCCTCTCAATGAATCAACAGAATCCTTTGCACCCAGAAGTGTGTTCTTCCATTACCCGATTCTCCTGCTACGGCAGGAACATGGAAACTACACGGCAAGTAGGTGTCAATGTGTCTCCTGTAATTTCAGTCTCCAGATCAGAACAGATGTAAGATTCTGACATGTGGTGGTCTCTTCCCACAAGTCTATCTTACCCTCTGTGTATTTTTACAGCATTTAACCTTGGGAGAAAGAAGAAAAATGCTCCTACTTTTTACTCAAGATAATGGGCTAATTTATTATTACTTTGGGTAAGTTAGATCCTAAATTGTGACTGATGGACATGCATTAATTAAAACATAACTTCATTTTGATATGGCCATTCTCAAAGGGAAGCTTTTCAGAATTGCAGCATAATGTATATGATATACAGAATAATGTGCATTCAAATGTCCATAGGGTTTGTTCTGGAATATTAATCGTAACATTTGATAGCTGTCAACTCGGACTGTGAAAAAATGGAAGGAAAATCAAGTTACCAACCCAGTATGCATTGCTTGCACATTAAAATCCTGACTTCCAGCTGCCACATTATAAGTCTATCTGCCTCTGTTACTTCATCTGCAACTTTGTTTTATAAATAAACCATATAAATAGGCTCCCTTTGATTGCTCTGAGCATCCAACATTAAGTGCTAGGGCATAGCTTTAGGCATAATTGTACAACTGAATTCATCAGCTGCCTAATTATCATGCATTTTGCATTTATTTCTGCCAATTAAAAAAGGCAGAAACTATTAACAACTTTTACATAAATACCATATTTGTTCTCTGCAAAAGACACGAGGCTAATGTGCCAGCGATTAACCGATTATCTAATTTTATAGCTGTCATCCTGCGCGACACCACTTACCCCAAACCCACCAGGCAAATGACAAAAACACCCTCAGAGGTTCTTTTATTCCACCACATCTCTTAAGCCTCATGCAGAACAGCTGCTGATCTTTTAACCCCTCTGCTTTTCCTGTTTCTTTCTCCCCTTTCCCTATGGAAGATGGTTTCAATAAACCATGATGGAATACAACATGATCTTCTTCCAAAATGAGGGAGTGAAGCCATGATTAAGATTATTAAAATTGTTGTATTATCAAGTACAATGGCAGACAATTTATAAGTTTCTTAGTTTGATCTTTATTATAGTAGACAGGAATGTATAGAATAGTAGTACAAAGGAAATAATTAAATGTTATCTTTGTTGGGGAAAGTTGATTAGGAGGTTTATATAAAGTTTTTTTTTCTTTTAATATAAGGGGAGGGAGTAACTGCATTTAGTGATTTTTACAATGTGTCAATGGAATGATTTATAGGAATAATGTGATTTTGGTTTAATATAGAGTAAGGGATTGATTATGGAATTTTTTGTATATCCTTGCTCTTAAAAGTCAGAAGTCACCTCTTTTTGTAAATTTGAAAAATTTTTCTCGTGTTTTTATTTTTTTCTCTTTTGTAGTTTTTTGTTTGTTTTTCTGTAGCTTTTATCTTTGCTTGAAACTTAATAAAATTCTTATAAAACAAAATAAGGGACTGAAGCCTGATGGGGGTTTGCAAGCCATAGCTGAAAGGGGGAAAGTGTTTGTTTATGTCTACAGACACCGGCTCTTTGGCTTTGAAACGGAGATGAGCACCGCCTCTAGAGTCGGATACGACTGGACTTAATGTCAAGGGAAACCTTTACCTTTACCTACATTACCTGTACCCATGGTTCACCATGAGAAAAGTCAAGGAAATCACTGCAGAGATGGGGCGGGCAGATGTATTCCCAATTTGAAAACCATACTTTGCAGAGTTTCATTTTCTTCATCCACATGAACTCTTTGAGGCAGTTCCAAGGTGTCTTGGTTCTACCTTTCTGACAGCAGTTTGGGCTGAAATAAGAATATTTCTGCTGCATCAGGCTAAGGCCTGTCTTACTCCAACATGTTGTTCTCATAATAGCCCAGCAGATGCTTCCAGGGTACCTACAAGCAGGAGATGGAGACATACTCTGCCCCACCTTTGTTTCCCTTCAACCGGTAGTTGGAGACATGCGGCTGCCAACCTGGAAGTAATATGGAAACTGCAAGACCTGCAGCCCTTGAGTGCCTCGTCCCCAATGAATTTATCCAATCCCTCCTTAAAGGCATCCAAGTTAATTATGCAAAGTGTGAAGAAGGACGGAACACTTTAATTCCTGAATAAAACCGATGAAATAATTCATCTGAGGATTTAGAAAATAGAGTCCTTAGTATGCTGATCGGATCTATGTGAGTCAGCAGAAATCTTTATTCAGTACTGGCTAAGGTAACAGACTGGATGACAGGCAATAAACTGGAGCTCAAGACAAAAAAATGAAAGTGTTTTTTAATCCTGTTTTAGAAGTCATGATTCCCCCTAAAGGATCAGTTGAACATGTTCCATATCCACCATTATCTTTAAAGCCACAAATATCCTCTATGGCACAAAGCAGCTTGTACTGGCTTAAACTGGTATGCCAATTGCCATCAATCTGAACAACAATCAATTTATTTCAGATTCTCATTCTCAGATATCCTCAGGTCTAGATTACTACAATGTATGGGATATGAAGCTGCTGTTGAAGACATTCCAGATTCTTCAATTAGTATAGAATATAGGGAAAAAAGAAGACCGGGCAGACCTAAGCATTATGATCCCACCACAGAAATTACATCATCCCCATTAGATCAACTCAACAAGCTACAACAAGGGATTTATAAAGATCATCTCAGATCACAGTATCTGAAAGAGCGGCACTTTTCCATTTACATTCCTATCTAAGAGTTGAAGGACCTTTCTGGATGCTCTCCTATGCTGAGATAGGTGACAGATGGCCTATCAGAAACAGGGTGAATTCTCCCAGCTCCAGAATGATCTCCCACTGCAACCTTCCCAATTCCTGCAGCTCATCAGTTCAAGCAAAGACATTTTTCTTCTTCCAGGCCCTTAAGTTTTATCAATTTATCAAAGTTCTAATATTTTCTAGTTGTAATATCACTCTACTAAAAGATTTAGCAAGTGCTAAATTCTAAATTCTAGATGAGAGTCAGTTTGGTGTAGCAGTTAAGGCATCAGGCTAGAATCTGGGAGACTGTGAGTTCCAGTCCCACCTTAGGCACTAAGCCAGCTGGGGGACCTTGGGCCAGTCACTTTCTCTCAGCCCTAGGAAGGAAGCAATGGCAAACCACTTCCAAAAAACCTTGCCAAGAAAACTGCAGGGACTTGTCCAGGCAGTCTCTGAGAGTTGAACATGATTGAACAGATTTTAAAAAAAGCTAGAAACCTTTCCCATATCTGTGTTAGCATCAATATTAGAAGAAAAAATGTTGCAAATCAAGTGTTACCCTTTCAAATCAGAGCAAAACAATAATTACAAAAATTAAGAAAGGCTAAAATACAAAAATTAGCTGCAGTCCTCCAATTCAGTCCAAAATGATGATCAGGTCCTCAATGCAGAATATATTATCTGCTTACATCTTTTTTATTATTTAATGCCATCACAAGTGCAACATAAATCACTGATTTTGAGAGGATCAGCAAAGAAGAAAAAAATAAAAGTTTTACATTTTCAATCCTCCTGAAAAACCAAGAGGACAATAATAAAAGCAGAAAGGCATACCAGTCTGGTAAAGAAAAAAGCAAATGATACAATGAACGAAGGCATTCTTTAAAGTATTTGACATGACATTCATGACAAATGAAGCAATTAAAAACAATGGTTAGACACATTGGATTTGCCTTGATCCCAAGTCAAACCTGGATCCTTCAGGGAGGTTATAGAGTTCTCCAAAGCAAGACCAGGTTCCCACTGAAGATGGCAGAGCTAATTGTGGATTTTCCAAAGTTTCAAAAACAATGTTTCATTTTGGCACAAAGCAGAGAGAGATGGAAGAGAACATCTGCCAGGAGAGGAGAGGAGAGGTTCTGACATATTCACCTCTGAATGCCAAGAGTTGTACGCTGCCTAAAGTCACTTGTTTGTGAGATGAGTGGCCATATAAATTTGACAAACAAAGTTTCACACTGGTTTGAAGAAAATATAGTTGAATCTTATCTATAGTTTGGTCCAAAACCTGTTCTTCATCAGTTCCACCTTTTCTAAGAAAGTATGTTTGAAGAGCTTTGGTGGAGTTGAAGAAAGAGATGGCAGGAGCATTTGTGACTTCTTATCCAATTTCAACTAGTCATTTCTTATTTCAGCTTCCTAGGTTCTTTTTTCTAAAATCCAAATTGAATTAGACCCTGCCCTGTTCCAGGCTCATTCCAATCTCTTGACTGGGATACCTGCTTCCTGTCACATCCCCAGCTGAAAGACTGGATTCTAGTAAAGGACCCATGGTTGGTTCTTCTTCTGCCCACCTAACTTGCTGACCACTGGCAGGAAGAGTAGCTATTTTCAATCAATTGCCTGTAATAAATGTAGTCTTTCTTTCTGGCCTCGCTCCTGGATGATAATCAATAAATATTATTTGACTTCTCTCCAGGACAGATTCTCTGGAGAGTCAGATCAACTGGAACTGAAACCAACTAGAGAGTCAGACCAACTAGATCTGGAGCAACTGCACCCACTCCCCCAGGCCAGAGGCAGCTTAGCATTTTCATCCTTTTAAAAGCTTTGGGGGGAAGAATTAAGTGACCATTTAAAATATTTAAAAGATAAAACTTGGAAATGTTCAAAATCTAATGATACTTCTTGAAAGAAGATATTGTGAGATTAGGTCTATTTTATTTTTTTTAATTTTGAAAGCCAGCAGGGATCACTTAGGGGCATTACAGATGCTGCTCTGCTAACCCTAAGAGATCAATCATCTGGTTTAAGAGTTAATTAAACTTTCATTACTCGTGTGCAGTGTACCACTCTCTGCATGGCAATGTTTTAAGCTTTTCCTTTGTAAACCTTTATTTATATTAAACATATATACTGTCCTGATTACCAGGAAACACACTGAGACAATGACTTGGTCTCTAATATTTATTAGTAGTACTTAACAAGAATCCTAACAAACTGAGGAAGCATGGGAAAACCCAGCCATATAACCCCCCAAAGGTTAAGGCGGTCCCGATCTGTGTCTCTTTGAATGGCTGAACAGTTCCTCAGTGCTACGCATGCGCTTGACAGTCTGGGTGGGAGCCCCCTGCTGGCCATCCTTACTCATGACATATACCAATATTTGGACTGTAGGACTCACTTGGATTAATCTGCATGTTGAACGTCATGTCGTCACATAATACCTCATAACTCTTCCAAAGTCATACTGAGCAAGGTATTTCAAATAGGGTTTTGGCTGTATAAGTGGATCAAATTCAACAATCAGAGTGTCATATCTCCCAAATGAAGGTGCCCCAATACCTGAATTAAACCATTAAAATGTTGATTAAAGAAAAGACCATTAAGGGATTGGTTTTCATGGAAAAGGCAGAATATTATGCAAAATATTTTCCTTTGCAACATTCTTCAGCTTTATCAAACCCTTTCTTTTTCAGTTCTACAGATTAAGGAGCAATGTGTAGTTGGTGTGTCAATCACATTGTTTCCTTTTTCTAGGAAATCAACATTTAAAAGAGGACGGACCCAAATCTTTCGCTAGTTTCTTTGAAGTCTAGCAGCCATCACCCACTTTGGAAAGTTTGTGCCTGTAAATCCCACCTTATGTGGGATAGTTATTTTTTTTAAGCACAGCTGTCTGTGGATTTCCCATGTTACACACATGGAAGTATAAACTGTAGGTTTGCTCATTTCATTTGGAATACAACCGTAATTCTTATCAGACAGCTTCTGAGCCGCTCCAAATGGAACTAGGCAGCTTTCCAAATGGGATGTGATCAATGCAAAGCTTGGGATTAATACATGTGGCTAAAATTAAGAGATACCATCGTCTTCAAGGCATCATAACTGTAAATTTATCAGATACAACTGACTGCCTTCCTATTCTTTTTGGCTTTTTTCTCTCCCTCTGTGCCCTCTTTGGTCTTTTAATTGCATTCAGCAACAACCAACATATCAATCTGTGTAAACTTCTTGATGCCATCAGGTAATCTTGGGTGATGTCAAAAGGAGGAATGGAATTTAGGCATGCCAACAGAGGGAGGGAGGGGAAAGGGAAATGGTTCCTTTGGGATTAATAACCTAAGGGTTACAAATTAGGTTAATACAATTGGAAGAAAATTAGCTTAGATGTGTGCATGCATATATGGAAGCAATTCAGTGATAGCTTTTAAATGCATGCTACCCCCTGCTTGTAGAGTTTTGTGGCCTTATGGAAAGCAACAGGTTTGATCACATTATCCTGTTCATGTGTGTGCATGTTTTGAACAAGACCAAAACCCATTAAAGTTTCTTACTATTGTTTACTTGGAATCAATGCAGTGAAGTCACATTCAGAGTAATGCTTTCCTAACATTTATCTATCAACTGTTGTTTCAGAATGGAAAGGAAAAAAAAAGCACATCAGGAACTGCAGTCTTCTCACCTCCAACTACTGAGCACTTTTGGTGTTTATTAGCTTGTTGGTCCACCAGGACAATTCTGAAAACCATAATCTCAGATCTGGTATCTAACATCGCACTGATCACACAATTAGATTTGGCAGTGAACCCCATCATGGAGCACCATATGGAGCAGATGGAAAGGAAAGGCCACCACTGAGGGCTTTTCTTCTGCCTGCCCCCAGAGAGTCACTTCCAACATTCTATTTTCCCCGGTGGAGGGAGGGAAATACAGATTGAATAGTGATCTAGCTGCTACATGCTGTGTTTTTGACCTGGCAAAGGAAGGCCATTAAGGTTGTGCAAAGATTCAATGCAAAGTTTTGGTTCAAAAATGATGCACTTGAATCAGCCCTTTGAGGAGCTGCTGCTGTTGTTATTGCCCTTGTTATTATTGCCACCCACTCCCATAGACTCTGGGTGCCTTACAAATACAAATACAAAACAATAACAACTGTTTAATGTTTTTTTATGAAATCATCACGAGAGGAAAACACGTTGCCGTGTGTTTGAACCTTGCTTGGTGCAAGAGTATGAAGGTCCAAAATTTGATTAAAAACATACAGCCCCATAGGCAGCCCAGACTAAAACAACTGAACAATAACCAATCAGACCAAAGCAGGGCCACACAAACACATCAACCCCAGGCCTATGACCAAAACCAAGTTCTTTCAGGAACTCTAGGAGAGAAGGCTCTGTATGTTCCAGAGGGCGGGGGCCACAAAAGAGTTGCATTAGGTACCTTCAAACTGATTGGAAGATACCTTAGACTTGTGTGCACTCCAATCAGCCTGAATCTTTGAATCTCAGCAGTTCAGTTCAATGGTTCAAATTCAAAGTGAGTCAAATCCATAATTCAAATCAAATAGTAAACTGAAATCAACTAGAAACAAATCATAACTTCAAATCAGATCTTGGCTGATTTGCACACCACTCTAAACCATGCATTCACAGCAGGTGGTAATGCCTACTGACTTTGACTCTCAAAAAGCTCAGCAGCATTAGACCTGGTTCCTACTTGAATGGGAGACTGCCAGAAAATCCCAGGACTAGAGGTTAGACTACAAAATTATCTATCTATCTTCACAAAATCCTAGAAGGCGGCACTGGTAAGCTACTGCCAAAAAACCCATCACGGATGTGTCCATGGAGTTACCAGGAGTCTAGCCAACTGAAGGAAGACTTCCCTTTTTCTTAGATACTATATATCCTGCTTTTCTTAACAGGGTTTTCCTTGCTGGGTTCTTGATGTTCTCTGAGGTTGTTTTTCTTCATGCAGAAGCTCTACTTACCACTACTGGTAAGAAAACATCTGCAAAAAGAAAACCAAGGTCAGAGGACACCAAGAATCCAATGGTTCAACCCTGAGTTACAGATATTCTCCAGGATCTTCTTGTTTTCTTTTGCTTTGTTTTTGTTTTAAAATTGGCTTCTTTTACAACATACTTCTTCAGGACCATGCATATGGAACTAATAAAATGCCCTAAGTCATGATATGCAGGTGAGATGACTTTTGGGATGCAGGAACCAATGTACATATATATTTCCTTGGATATAATGCATCCCAAAATTCTGTCAATGACAAACATAATTCCCAGCATTTCTTATTGGTGCAAATCAGGCCATCCTGTGCCCCAGCTGTAAGGTTAGTTTTGCTACATTGGTTGGATTTTTTTTCCCATGGATAGGGTCAGGTTTAAAATCCTGAACTGGTTTGCCAGTAAGTTCAGTAAGGTTAGTAAATAAAAGAGACATGGACTTTTTTTTTTACAATAGCAACCCTACTTCACTAAAATTCTCCTCTCTTGCTGTTAGGTTATTTTATTTTTTAAAAAAGAAAAACTTTAACTGTATTATTTTAATTTAGATTTTGCCACTTTTGTATTGATATAGCAAATCAATTCAGTAGATGAAATGAGCATGCTTTTCAAAAGTATCTCCTGATGTTTTCCAATATGGACAATTCATAGTTGCAGAAGTAAAATGGAATGCACATTAAAGCTTGAGTTAGAAGCAGAATGCGGCCTTGATGACTTCCTTGATGATTTCATTCAGACGGGAGACCTTTCTCAAGGAAAATCCTGAGAGTTTTTCTTTCATGCTGATCCTCTGCACACAAGTGAGCCAGCCCAGAGCTGTATATCCCTACCTGCATTGTGTTCTTGGATTCAAGGCATTCTAGGGAGCATTCTAGGTAAGCAAACTTCCAGCAGCAAAGGGATCATAAGTTAACCTGGGCTGTGATTATGTAAGTTGGGCAAGGCTGCATCAAACATATAAGCTTGCCTGGAATTTTCAATAGGGCTGGTTCCAAAATTAGTGGGGAGTAGAATAGGGGTGCCAGAAGTATGGGTCACAAGCCAAATGCAGTCAGTAGCACCCATTTTCTAGCTACCCTGACCCCTCCTGCCAGATTGGATGGCCCAAAAGAAAATTATGGCCCAATTTCTGGGGTGGGGTGGGGGAAGGATTAGAAGGACAAAATGGGAGTCTCGTTCTTTATAGAGGACTAAAGATTGTGATGGGATGACTAACAGACCATGGGAACACAGAGGGGGGCAGCAAGACAGTTAAGCGAGGAAACGGACATTATAGATCGTTGAGTTCAGGGGTGGGAAGCATGAGAAATTGACTCTCAGATTCTAGTCTGAGATACCTTAATTACACTAGGTATAAGTAGACCCGGATAATTGTTTTGACAGGCTTGCAAGATTCTGTTACATCACCCTACTAGCAAGAACGGTCTTTCCAGACATTCAAGTGATTCTTGTTTCCTGAGCTTGCCAGATTTTCCCAGTTCTGAGCAGCGCTCATTTTGCTCCTTAAAAATGCCACCACCAACCTTCCAAAACTGGACCATTCAGGGTCTTGGCCAAGCTCATTTTTGGAATGCAGTCCTCAAGATACCCTGCACAATGAATGCAAAGCCCTTGAGCCAGTTCAAGTTGAGCAAGTTGAGCAAAGTGTTTTTTTTTTCAATATGTAAAACTGTGTTATGTCCATTTTAGTATTTATGCTACCTTTCTGTTGTTGTTCCAGACAACTTAAAAAGGCAGCCAAATTCAACAATCACCTTTGGTGGTGTCCTAACAGTCAGGAATCATGCTGAGATGAGGAGCAGGTCTCTAGTGTTTATTGCTGCTACATAAACAGAATCCTAACAAACTGAAGAAGCGTGGGAAAAACCCAGACAGATAAACCCTGAAGGTTAAGGTGGGTCTGATCTGTGTCTCATTGAATGGCTGCTTAATTCCTCGCTACTACGCATGCGTTTTCCCCCCTGGATAGGGGCCCCCTCCTGCTCACCATCAGTACTCATGACAGGTGGCATGGTCAGATGAAATTCTAGAGCAGGGTTTCTCAAAACTAGGGTTCCATGGCACTCTAGGGTTCTGCGAGAGGTCACTAGGGGTTCCCTGGAAGATCACAATTTATTTAAACAATTATTTCAAATTTGGGCAACTTCACATTAAAGAGCTAAGTTTCATTCCTTATTTTTAGTTTCAGAACACTGTTAGTGCATATATACAGGCCTACCTGTGAAACGAATGTAAGAATTTTGTAACTTCTGGCCTTTCTTTGAGCCTGAATGTGCAAGGGTTTCCCGAGGCCTGAAAAATATTTCAAGAGTTCCTCCAGGGTCAAAAGGTTGAGAAAGGCTGTTCTAGAGGCTGAAAAATGGTGACAGGTTGGCTACTTTTGTTCTACTGCCAAAAACACTTGGTATGGATCTGTAAACCGGCAGCATATGTATTAATGAAGTTTACTAAAATATAGTAGACTTATCTTGCACGACAACTGTCTCCTCTATTTAGGTGAAAGAGACTTTTTTGAAAACCTGCCTCTTTTACCACACCTTCCAAAGGTTGGTAACATTTGAAGCCTTTCTCTGTTGCATCTCAGCAACATTTCTTTTCATTGTGACTTATCTTGCAGGGAAAGTGCAACTGTTTAATAACGAATCAAAGACTGATAGAGACAAGGAATACAAACACACACCTGCAAATAACTCCATTCTTAATTCCCAGACACCAACAACCTCTACAAAGGTTCAGTCTGGAGGAGTTCATGGAAGAATAGAAATCCCAAACTCATCAAGACGATCTTCTTTAGATGGAATAGCAAATCCCAAGCCTTCTCCCATCAGGTTCTGAGGTTATTCTGACACCCAGCTCAAAACGGAAAAGAAAAAATCCACATCATTTTTTACGCAGTACCCCAATGCCACTATGTCAGAGATCATAAGGTAATTATGACCTGCAGAGAGGAGGAGGAAGGAACAACATCCTAGTCAAAAACTACTTCCCAGATAGCGTAGATTAAAACAGAATTCTATCTACCCAGGTTGGTTATTAAGAAAAATGATGGAAGTTTTTCTCCAAAAAGAGCTGAGGACCTAAGCTTAGGAATCACTGCTCCATAATACTGGGAGCTTTTAAAATTATAGCTGGAATCTTTCCCAGATAACTTCTCCAATAATTATGCAAAGCCTCTATTTCAGACAGTAAGGGGTCTGACATCAATCATTTGGAACAGATGCATTAACATGTTAGTTGTTTCATTTATTAGTGCTATACTTCTACCATCAGGAAGCAGGTGGGATGTCTGTTGGATTTTTTATTTTCTATTTTGAGCTGGGTGTCAAAATAACTTCATAGCCTGATGAGAGAAGGCTTAGGATTTGCTGTTCCATCTAAGGAGGTAAAACTTTGGACAGATCCTATCCTGGTGTGACGTCCTAACTGACCAGTCAGAATCCATAGTTTAAGTATGGTTCTCAAATACAGTTTGATACAATCCCTAAATCCACAATGATATGAGCTCCATGGAGAATGAAGCCATTGTAGGATGATCCTTAGAGAGAGGCTGGAAAACAAGAAACAGAGCAGCAGTTCTAAACCATCATTGACATTAACCATGATTAATTATTCAAGGGTTAACATAGAAATGTTCAAGGATTTGCCTATAAATTCAAGCCTCTCCAGTGCAAATTAATCAAGAGTGATGTCTCTGAGAAGCAGAGACTCAAACTTGGAGCCCCTTTTTAGGTTAGGGGAGATTCCAAAAGATGCAAACTAGGTGTGTTATATTTTAAAGAGACTTGGCTTGCCAAGAAGATAATGGTGTGGTATCAGGGCCAAAATCATGAAAGTGAGGAGTCTTGTGTGCATGTATACATATTTCAAGGTTTGATATAATTTTAGCATGGAAAGGAAAAAAACACTCTGCAACCTTCAAGCATTTGTTGTTGTTTATTCGTTTAGTCGCTTCTGACTCTTCGTGACTTCATGGACCGGCCCATGCCAGAGCTTCCTGTCGGTCGTCAACACCCCCAGCTCCCCTAGGGATGAGTCCATCACCTCTAGAATATCATCTATCCATCCTGCCCTTGGTCGGCCCCTCTTCCTTTTGCCTTCCTCTCTCCCTAGCATCAGCACCTTCTCCAGGGTGTCCTGTCTTCTCATTATGTGGCCAAAGTATTTCAGTTTTGCCTTTAATATCATTCCCTCAAGTGAGCAGTCTGGCTTTATTTCCTGGAGGATGGACTGGTTGGATCTTCTTGCAGTCCAAGGCACTCTCAGAATTTTCCTCCAACACCACAGTTCAAAAGCATCGATCTTCCTTCGCTCAGCCTTCCTTATGGTCCAGCTCTCGCAGCCATATGTTACTACGGGGAACACCATTGCTTCAACTATGTGGGCCTTTGTTGTCAGTGTGATGTCTCTGCTCTTAACTATTTTATCGAGATTTGTCATTGCTCTTCTTCCAAGGATTAAGCGTCTTCTGATTTCCTGACTGCAGTCAGCATCTGCAGTAATCTTCGCACCGAGAAATACAAAGTCTTTCACTGCTTCTACATTTTCTCCCTCTATTTGCCAGTTATCAATCAAGCTGGTTGCCATAATCTTGGTTTTTTTGAGGTTTAGCTGCAAGCCAGCTTTTGTACTTTCTTCTTTCACCTTCATCATAAGGCTCCTCAGTTCCTCTTCGCTTTCAGCCATCAAAGTGGTATCATCTGCATATCTGAGATTGTTAATGTTTCTTCCAGCCATTTTAACTCCAGCCTTGGATTCCTCAAGCCCAGCTTGTCGCATGATGTGTTCTGCATACAAGTTGAATAGGTAGGGTGAGAGTATACAGCCCCGCTGTACTCCTTTCCCAATCTTAAACCAGTCCGTTGTTCCGTGGTCTGTTCTTACTGTTGCTACTTGGTCGTTATACAGATTCTTCAGGAGGCAGACAAGATGACTTGGTATCCCCATACCACTAAGAACTTGCCACAATTTGTTATGGTCCACACAGTCAAAGGCTTTAGAATAGTCAATAAAACAGAAATAGATGTTTTTCTGAAGCTCCCTGGCTTTTTCCATTATCCAGCAGATATTGGCAATTTGGTCCCTAGTTCCTCTGCCTTTTCGAAACCCAGCTTGTACATCTGGCAATTCTCGCTCCATGAATTGCTGAAGTCTACCTTGCAGGATCTTGAGCATTACCTTGCTGGCATGTGAAATGAGTGCCACTGTTCAATAGTTTGAGCATTCTTTAGTGTTTCCCTTTTTTGGTATGGGGATATAAGTTGATTTTTTCCAATCGGATGGCCATTCTTGTGTTTTCCAAATTTGCTGGCATATAGCATGCATTACCTTGACAGCATCATCTTGCAAGATTTTGAACAGTTTAGCTGGGATGCTGTTGTCTCCTGTTGCCTTGTTATTAGCAATGCTTCTTAAGGCCCATTCAACCTCACTCTTCAGGATGTCTGGCTCTAGCTCACTGACCACACTGTCAAAGCTATCCCCGATGTTGTTATCCTTCCTATACAGGTCTTCTGTATATTCTTGCCACCTTTTCTTGATCTCTTCTTCTTCTGTTAGGTCCTTGCCATCTTTGTTCTTGATCATACCCATTTTGGCCTGGAATTTACCTCCGATGTTTCTAATTTTCTGGAAGAGGTCTCGTCCTTCCTATTCTATTGTCTTCTTCCACTTCCGCACATTACTTGTTTAAAAATAATTCCTTATCTCTTCTGGCTAACCTCTGGAATTTTGCATTTAATTGGGCATATCTCCCCCTATCACTGTTGCCTTTTGCTTTCCTTCTTTCTTGGGCTACTTCTAGTGTCTCGGCAGACAGACATTTTGCCTTCTTGGTTTTCTCTTTCTTTGGGATGTATTTTGTTGCCGCCTCCTGAACAATGCTGCCAACTTCTGTCCAGAGTTCTTCCGGGACCCTATCTGCTAAGTCCAGTCCCTTAAATTGATTCTTCACCTCCACTGCATATTCCTTAGGAATATTAGTGAGCTCATATCTAGCTGATCTGTGGGTCTTCCCTAATCTCTTTAGTCTGATCCTAAATTGTGCAAGAAGAAGTTCGTGATCTGAACTACAGTCAGCTCCAGGTCTTGTTTTTGCCAACTCTATGGATGTCCGCCACCTTTGGCTGCAAAGGATGTAGTCAATCTGATTTCGGTGTTGTCCATCTGGTGAAGTCCATGTATAAAGCCATCTCTGAGGTTGTTGGAAGAGTGTGTTTGTTATGCAGTGTGAGTTGTCTTGCTAAAATTCTATCAGCCTATGTCCTGCTTCATTTTGTTCTCCCAGGCCATGCTTACCTGTAATTCCAGGTGTCGTTTGACTGCCCACCTTAGCATTCCAGTTTCCTGTGATGAAAATAACATCGCTTTTAGGTGTGTTGTCCAATAGCTGCTGCAGATCCTTATAGAACTGCTCTACTTCACCTTCTTCAGCATCTGTGGTTGGGGCGTATATTTGGATCACTGTGTTGTTAGATGGCTTGCCCTGAATTCGAATTGAGATCATTCTGTCATTTTTTGGATTGTATCCAAGCACTGCTTTAGCCACTTTACTATTAATTATGAAGGCGACTCCATTTCTTCTGTGGTCCTGTTGTCCACAGTAGTAGATCTGGTGGTCATTTGATGTGAAGTGGCCCATTCCAGTCCATTTCAGTTCACTGACGCCCAAAATGTCTATCTTGAATCTTGACATCTCACCAATAACCACATCCAATTTGTCCTGGCTCATAGATCTTACATTCCAGGTTCCAATGGTGTGTTGATCCTTAGAACATCGGATTCGCCGCTCACCACCAGCACCATTGGCCGCTAGCCGTCCTTTCGGCTTTGAGCTAGCTGTGTCATCACGTCTGGGGCTAGTTGAACTCATCCTCTGTTCCTCCCCAGTAGCATTTTGACCATCTTCCGACCTGGGGAAGGTATACGATCTTCCGATGTTATACCGACATATCTCTGGTTGTACTGATCCATTTAGTTTTCACGGCAAGAATACTGGGGTGGGTTGCCATTACCTTCCCCAGGGATTACATTTAGTCTGACCTCTCTGTCACGACCTTCCCGTCTTGGGTGGCCCTTCGCAGTTTAGCTCATGGCATCGTTGAGGTGCTCAAGCTCCAGCACCACGACAAGTAACGATCCTTTGCTGAAGCCTTCAAGCATTACGGTTAATTAAATCAAAACATCCAAACTTCTGGAAAACAAATAAATAATACACAATTTAACTTAAATCAGCAATTATAACTCTGCCAATTTAGTTTTCCACTCTCCCATTTTCCTCCAAACGCAGCCAATAGCAAATGAGAAGCACCATGGTTACTCAGGCTCCACAAGGCAGTTTCCAAAAAAAAAGGAAAAGAATATTCATCCTGCTTCTTCTGAAGGAGATTCTGCCCTTTTGGAATCTAAGTTCTAGTATGCTATAGTTGCAGCAGAATCTAAACAGATCTTTGCAGCAGAATGCTTTCTTTCATTCAGTGCTCAAAAAAAGGTATTAGATTATTGCGCAGAGAGAACTCTAACTAAAGAAAGATGCATGAAACAAATGTCAAAAAATGACAGCAAACCACTCTTGTCAAAATCTGTACTGCAAACACTACAGTCGCTGTACCAAATTCTGAGTTTCTTAGACAAGGAAAGCAGCAGGGAAGAAAGGGGACCATTACCAAGGCAGGGTGCTTACTGCAATCAGACGCTCCCCAAGGAAAACAACATCAACAAAAAAGATATTATATTTACAGCAATCCTGATGCCAAGAATAATAAAAAACCTGTGTGGTGGGATTACATTATTTTTGCCAATTTAAATTGTTTTGGAAAAGCTGCTGAGGAACAAAAGAACCCGGCATGCCAACAAGGATTTCACCTCCTCCATCAATCTTTACTATTAACTGAGTGTGCTAATCAATGTAAACTTGCAACTTTGGAAATCTCTCGTATAGGCAAGACAAGGAACTCAATTTATGCATATGCTTCCTGCACACACACACACACAATTCAGGACACTTAATTTTCTTGGGTTCATATATGCACTTTTTCCAAACTGAGCCAGGAAATGCAATGTGTGGAATGATCCCCAGCAGAATTTCCTGTTCTGTTTATTAATTTATCCACTCAAGTAAGAAGAAAGAGAAAAAGTTCCAAATTTGAAAAGGTCTGATCCTGTCCTAGGAAAATCATGGAGGATGGGAGAATGCCTGAATCAGACCCATACACCTAATACCTTATGCAGTTGCATTTGTAGGCAGGGACATTCATAGCAAGTCAATCTTTCATCCAAATGATATAACTGTCATGGATTGTCTTGATGCAAGTCCAAAAGGATCAGAGTTTGGGTTGTGATGTAAATTCCTTCACTTCCCTCCCTTTGTCCTCATAGCAGAAAATTGCATAAAGATTTAGAGTGAGAAACTTTTAGGCTGCCATCCTAACCTTACCAAGATCCTTTCCCTAACCTTGCTTCCTTGAACTTAGAAATGGTCTCATGCTGATTTATTGCTATCCTCACTGCCATTGAACTAGGATATTTTGTGACTACTCCAGAAAAAGACTACTCAGCAAGGGATTGTTTCTTTATAGCATATAGGCCATACAGACAGTTGACAGTCTCTGAGCCACAGGAGAGATGGAACAGAATTTATTCCAATAATACTTCAAATTCTTCATGGTCTTTTACAGCATTACCCCCTATTAAGAGAGGTCTTAAGTTCCCTTTTCTCTCTCACTCTTGTAGCACTCACTGAAGAAGTTTGCAGGTTTACATTCTCACATTGCTGCTCTAAATAATTCTAGATAATTTTGTTTTGAGATTTTGCTTTAATGCAGTTATAATCTGTTCATTAGAAACCATTTGGGTAATCACCATGAAGAGATGGGGCTGCAAAGCCATCAAGGCACCATTCCTTTGTTCAGCTTAAAAGACCAGATAAGCTAGAACAGAAAACAAGATTCAGCATATTTCTGATTATTTTTGTGGAAATAAATCAGCTCAGCTGTTGAAGAAAGATGTCAACAGTGGGGCTCACATGGGTACAGAGACAATCCCAAAGCAGCACAAAGGTTACAGGGGAAGTCCCCCTTAATCGTGCTAGTGTTGACACAACATGTTTAGGCTTCTATTGTCAAGTGTTCATCCTGCAGCTATTCTCACTTTCAGGAGGCATTTTATTGTATAATTACGGTTTTGCATTTTTGACATAACACTGTGTCATTATGGCAATGAATATTCATTCATCTAGAATAGAGAACAACATTAAAAGGAAATCTTGGTAAATAAGGAGAGAGGAAAGAGAAGGTCTGGTTTAAAAATAGTCAAGCAATTATCTTAAGCAAACTGACTCTTGTATAGAACGAAGACTTTTCCTCTTTAGTCTACAACTCCTGCAGTTGGTTTTTTTTTTTTTAAATGTTTTTTAAATTACAGAAGAAAAATCAAAAGTGGCATGTAGCACACCAATTATTTTGATTACTCATTCACAGAATGTAAACAGTAAGTAAGCACTGACAGGATGATCACAAGGGCCCCCTACTGACTGGCATTACTACTGAGAAATTCAGAAGTGGGGGTTTAAAGGATTTGAGTCTGACAAAGTTAATACCCAGCCTGACAATCCATTTCTGACCTTGGCTTGGAATATTCTCTCAACTCCACAATCTTCTGCTTATTCTTTCTCTCTCTCACATTCATTTGTGAGTGTCATTTTAATTCCATCTAGAACAGACATGAATTTAAGCAAGATAACTGGTTTATTTCCACTTAGGAACTACCAAACATTTTTTTCCCTTCAGATTTGATGCCATTCATCCCCCATCCTGGTTCTCTCTCATTAAAAACAAAAACAAAAACTAGAAAACAGACTCTAACAGGGGGAAAGTCTGTAGCAACACTGAATGTTTTAAACATAACACCAAGAGAGCAACTTGTGTCAAAAAAGGGTAAGGATGGGGAGGAGGAAAAACTTTCACCAGGTGTCTAAAAAAATGTGAACTAAGCAATAAACTTCCTTCGCTAACAAAATATTTACATTCAGGCAAGGAAAACACAGGGCTGCAGCAAGTTATAAAAACAGAGATCCATGTTTCTCTTCAACCGAGCAATGAGAAGTTACAAAAGTGAAACAATAAGATAAGCAACAATTGTTATGGAAAAGATCTGAGCATCTTCTTGGTGAAGATCAGATTTGAAGTCCATCCTTGTCTTTTGCAGAACCGAGACAACAGTTTACTCCCAACCCAACCAACTGTGCAAATATAACCCCCCGTGTTCTTGATAGTCTTGATAGTAACTGAAAGCCTCCCAAAATGAAGGTCAGAGGATATGATTCATTATCCTCTGAAACCACCCAGTAAGAATCTAATTGGAAGCTAGAATAACTATTCCTTCCTCATTAACTTCACTTCTCCACCCCACCCCTAGAAAAAGAGCATTCCTACCAGAGATTAATTGAAGAAGTTGCTCAAAGCAAAGTCACAACTATGGCACTTTGTGCAGATTGCAACTAGATGAGCTGAGAAATCCCATTTAATGATCCATTGCAATGTAAGCAGGGCAGAAGAACTGTTGACTTCCATGCTGTTTTTTGTTTTTTTAATGAAGTATATACCCTCATGGTATCTGCTGGGAAGGTTGCTGCTGGCAACTGCCAACAACTTCTTGGAGTCAATAAGCATTTTGTCATAGCAAGGAAGAATTAATCTTTCCCTTTCCCTTCTGGGAACTATGGACAACAAAGCCAAGGAATAAATCAAAATTCTATTCAATTCCATTTTATGCTCAAAACATCCAAATCTATGATCTGCAGCCCACCAACTGTATAAGGCACAATGCCGATCATGCAGCTAGGGAAACTCAGTGAGTCACACAACTAAATCACTGCATTCTTATTAGAGAGGAAAAACATTTAGAAATAAATGGCAACCTATATTTTCAGAGACAGTGAATCTGAAGGACTATCTGGTGTTATTCACCAGCAAGGTTAGGATTGGTGGTTTAACAACAACAAAACTTCTCAGGGAAATATTTGGAGTGTTAGGTGACAAAATGTAAAATGACTGTTAGCAGGGATTTTGTGTGTGTGTGTGTAATGGCTGTTTTCACTGAAAAATGTTATGCAAATACTTATATTCAGTCGCTTTCATCAGACACAGCAATTGGATAAATAAGGACATAGATTAACTTCTAGAACTAATTAGACGATTAAAGATCAACAGGTTATTCAATCTGCATGAAACAGACTCAAGAATTCTTTAAGAACTCCCAGGCAGATGGCTAGGGAAATCTAGTAAGCAGTGTTTACTTTGACTTCTGAAAAGCTTTTAACAAAATCCTTTTGCCTAAAACTTCTCAGGAGCAATTTTTTTAAAGTGGAATTATGGGGAAAAGGTAGTAGTAAAAAGATGGTTCTTGCAATAATGAAAAGCAAGCAGCGAGATCCACAAGGATCTCTTCTGGAGTCTGTGCTATTTATTTTATTCACATATGTAAATGTCCTTCATGAATAGGGAGATGGCCAGCTTTGCAGGTGACATCAAATTATCCAAGAAGGATTGAACCATTCCAAAACAACCTTGAAAGCTGTACTATGATTTTTTAAATACTGGGTAGAAAGGCAATGAAATATGATGTACTTTCAGGGAAACATAAATATCCAATTTCAAATGCATACTGATTAATTCAAAAGGAGATCTTGAATCATGGCAGTTAGCTGAAGTACAGCTTAGGTTGCAGCAAATAGCACGTTGGTGATTGTTGTTTATAAATTTAGTCGCTTCCGACTCTTCGTGACTTCATGGACCAGCCTGCGCCAGAGCTTCCTGTTGGTCGTCAACACCCCCAGCTCCCCCAGGGATGGGTCCGTCACCCTAGAATATCATCCATCCACCTTGCCCTTGGTCGGCCCCTCTTCCTTTTGCCTTCCACTCTCCCTAGCATCAGCATCTTCTCCAGGGTGTCCTGTCTTCTCATTATGTGGCCAAAGTATTTCAGTTTTGCCTTTAATATCATTCCCTCAAGTGAGCAGTCTGGCTTTATTTCCTGGAGGATGGACTGGTTTGATCTTCTTGCAGTCCAAGGCACTCTCAGAATTTTCCTCCAACACCACAGTTCAAAAACATCTATCTTCCTTCTCTCAGCCTTCCTTATGGTCCAGCTCTCGCAGCCATATGTTACTACGGGGAACACCATTGCTTTAACTATGTGGACCTTTGTTGTCAGTGTGATGGCTGTGCTCTTAACTATTTGATCGAGATTTGTCATTGCTCTTCTCCCAAGGATTAAGCGTCTTCTGATTTCCTGACTGCAGTCAGCATCTGCAGTAATCTTCGCACCTAGAAATACAAAGTCTTTCACTGCTGCTACATTTTCTCCCTCTATTTGCCAGTTATCAATCAAGCTGGTTGTCATAATCTTGGTTTTTTTGAGGTTTAGCTGCAAGCCAGCTTTTGCACTTTCTTCTTTCACCTTCATCATAAGGCTCCTCAGTTCCTCTTCACTTTCAGCTGTCAAAGTGGTATCATCTGCATATCTGAGATTGTTAATGTTTCTTCCAGCCATTTTAACTCCAGCCTTGGATTCCTCAAGCCCAGCATGTCGCATGATGTGTTCTGCGTACAAGTTGAATAGGTAGGGTGAGAGTATACAGCCCTGCCGTACTCCTTTCCCAATCTTAAACCAGTCCGTTGTTCCGTGGTCTGTTCTTACTGTTGCTACTTGGTCGTTATACAGATTCTTCAGGAGGCAGACAAGATGACTTGGTATCCCCATACCACTAAGAACTTGCCACAATTTGTTATGGTCCACACAGTCAAAGGCTTTAGAATAGTCAATAAAACAGAAATAGATGTTTTTCTGAAGCTCCCTGGCTTTTTCCATTATCCAGCGGATATTGGCAATTTGGTCCCTAGTTCCTCTGCCTTTTCGAAACCCAGCTTGTACATCTGGCAATTCTCGCTCCATGAATTGCTGAAGTCTACCTTGCAGGATCTTGAGCATTACCTTGCTGGCATGTGAAATGAGTGCCACTGTTCAATAGTTTGAGCATTCTTTAGTGTTTCCCTTTTTTGGTATGGGGATATAAGTTGATTTTTTCCAGTCTGATGGCCATTCTTGTGTTTTCCAAATTTGCTGGCATATAGCATGCATTACCTTGACAACATCATCTTGCAAGATTTTGAACAGTTCAGCTGGGATGCCGTTGTTTCCTGCTGCCCTGTTATTAGTAATGCTTCTTAAGGCCCATTCAACCTCACTCTTCAGGATGTCTGGCTCTAGCTCACTGACCACACCGTCAGAGCTATCCCCGATGTTGTTATCCTTCCTATACAGGTCTTCCGTATATTCTTGCCACCTTTTCTTGATCTCTTCTTCTTCTGTTAGGTCCTTGCCATCTTTGTTCTTGATCATACCCATTTTGGCCTGGAATTTACCTCCGATGGTTCTAATTTTCTGGAAGAGGTCTCTTGTCCTTCCTATTCTATTGTCTTCTTCCACTTCTACACATTGCTTGTTTAAAAATAATTCCTTATCTCTTCTGGCTAACCTCTGGAATTTTGCATTTAATTGGGCATATCTCCCCCTATCACTGTTGCCTTTTGCTTTCCTTCTTTCTTGGGCTACTTCTAGTGTCTCAGCAGACAGACATTTTGCCTTCTTGGTTTTCTCTTTCTTTGGGATGTATTTTGTTGCCGCCTCTTGAACAATGTTGCGGACTTCTGTCCATAGTTTTTCCGGGACTCTATCTACTAAGTCCGGTCCCTTAAATCTATTCTTCACCTCCACTGAATATTCCTTAGGAATATTAGTGAGCTCATATCTCGCTGATCTGTGGGTCTTCCCTAATCTCTTTAGTCTGATCCTAAAACGTTGGTGATTATCATTTATAATAAACGTGTCTATATAAAATCTATAGTGCAGTTCTATCTGAAATTCCCTCCTTAAGGTATTTCAAATCTAACTGGATCATTCCAATTCTATCTATTAAAAAATCAAAACAACAAAGTACTTTGTAGAACTGAAAATCTACATTACTGAAGAGGATGGAGCACTTTCTACACTATGATCGTCTCCTTTAGAAAAAGTCCAGCTATACAGGGTAGGCTAGAGGGTTGTCACATTACATGTGCTGGGGGACCAGAATGGACCATTTTTCTCTGTCACCTCTCACACTATTCCTCAATGTCTCTCAGTGAAATGAAATTGGTTGATAGGCAATCTAGTATAGGCAAAATTTGTGTGCAATTGAGTGACAAAATTTTCTCCATGGCTATTAGGAATGAAGGCTGAATTGGAACCTGTATGGTCAAAATCTCCATCTATGCATTTTTATTACTTGCAGTGTTGGTAATGATCTCAGAAACAAGATGCATTTTCAGTCCAGGCACTGTTCCTGGCTAACAAACCCTTACATTTGCATCTGTACATTTCCTCAACGTCTGGCAGCTTAACATCCTGCGTTGGCCAATGGTGGACATCCCAAAAGGGCACTCCATCAGGGACTTTGCCCGCACTGTCCTCTGTCACCAATCTGCATGTGTTTTAGGGCAAGGGGGGAAGCGCACAACCAACATCCCTGTGAAAGGAATCATCCAAGTTATCCTTAGGATCACCTGAAAAGGATTTGAACTGCCTTGAGTTCTGCAGTGAGGGGAAGAAAACCCAGAAGCCAGGATCAGGTGGGACTTCCTACCAACAAACAGCTATTTGCTCTCTGCAACTCTGCAGCAAATTCTACAAAAGTATATTTGTGATTCTTCTTCTGGGGTACCAGTGGAGCTGATTACCTTTTGCAGGTTCCAAAGGGCTAGGGAAGTTGAAAAGCACTGTGGGAACACAGAGTGGATCAGTACCATCCTTGCATATAGAGAGGGCCAACAAAGAGAGACCTGTGCTTCATTCACAGCGTTAAACATCTTCAGAACCAGAAGGACTTTGCTGATTTATTTATTTTGGAATCCCTGGCATCAGCAGAGAGATTTCTGGAAGAGCATTATTCCTGAGCTTTAGCACAAATGTGATCATGGTCAAACTAGCATGAAGTGAAGTGAAGACTTTTAACAACTAGCTACAATGAGGCTGCTTTTTCCTTGATGACAAACATCTCTGAAACATACCAGAATGAATATTAAGGTTGGGGGGGGGGAGAAAGAGAGAGAACTCTTTCCAAGAGTTATATATAAACTTTGTGATGGAATTTATTTCGCAATAACAGCATTGCCCTCCCTATTTCACCGGATTCAGCCTAAGGCAGGCAGCAAAACAAAGTAGTAAGAAAACAAGAGCTCCCAGCTTGTCCAAATATTTCCAGAGCAGTACTTATGCAATCTGCAGAACATTAAGTACTAAGTACTGTGCTCTGTTGATAGGCAAAAGAACAAATTTGAAAGGCGACTCCATTTGCCAACCAGCTATCAACTAATATGTACACAAGATGTTCCTGTGGGTTCCTATCTGAAAGCTGCCTTGGTTGCCTGTTCGTCCCCTGGCTGCAAATGTTTCATGATAGATTAACTAACCTGAAGGTTATAAAAAAAAACCCAAACAAGCAAGCAAATGAGAAATCTACACCAGTAGCCCCCTCCAGCAAAACTTGCTGGAGGAGATCGGTAGATGTCAGAATTGTAGCCTAGTGGGAAACCAGATCTTCAAACATGGATTCATCCTTCCCTAAGCTAATAATTCCTGGTAGCGTAATCTCATACCCCAAAACAACAAGAAAATATTCTGCATGTGGTCAAAAAATGGTGGCAGCATCCACAGGAAAGAGACGCAAGAATTACACACTCCCATCTGCCAAGGGGTTCAAAACAGTACCATGTTCTTATTTGCCTGCTTTTCAACTTTACATTCGGTGCTATTACCAGATGCTGAGGCCAAGAGCTATTACCAGATGCTGGCATAAATTAAGCTCTGGGAGTGAATCTATTGTCTTCTGAATCCAACATCCCTAGCCAGCATAGCCAACAGGTTGATGGAGGGCCACAGGTTTCATCTTGCGATATAGATTTAAACATTACATCACCACAGTCAACTGTTCAAAATATACAAAGGTGTGAATATGCCAGTTGGGCCAATCAAGCTGTGCCCAACTGCTACCACTGTGAAGGAGAAATCACATGACTGACTCCATGCAGTTCTGGTCCCACACTTGCATACTACAGAGTTGTCAGTTGCAACTTAAGCAAATGTTTGCACACTAGGCAGGAGTGGAAAAGCTTCCTTTACAGTAGGCCTGTACAAAGCTCAATAAGCATTGCTGCCACATGGAAGGAGCTGCCACCCCTGCCACCCCAAAACACACACTGCCAAGCACCTCCAGTGCCTCCAGGCCTCACCAATGCTGCCAGAGCCCCTCTACTAGCCACCGAACAGCTGCTCGGTGCAGCATGTGTTCCTCTGCAGCCCACAAATATTTTTAAATGTATCAGTGGAGCCTTTCCCCTCTGCGAGTTGTGCTGGTCTGGGGTTTCAGAGGATATGGGTGGCTGCTGCTGCTATGCTTTTTGCAAACTAGGTAGTTAGTTTGGAAGCAATTGTATGGAGAGTTAGGTTCTTCCTGCAGATCACTGTGGAGACCAGTTGCTTACTTACCTACCAGTCCTCCTGCACTGGACCGAACATGCCAAGGTAAAGACTGAGTGGGGCAATTTTCTGTTTGATGCATGAAAGTGCTGCAAGTTTATACAAACAGAGCCAGACCTGGAAAGATAGAGTTTATTTTGAAGTAATTTTACAAGGAGCAGCAGTTTTTGAAAGCTGGCCAATAGCCCGTAGGAACACAAAGTTCCACCTAGAACCTCCAGGCTGCCTCACGTTTAGGTTCCCTCCAAGCCCTCACCTAGTAGAACTCATCCACTTTGAGCTAATAGAACTGCAGGATAACAGCTCAGAGAAACACGCAGAGAGAGCCATGTGGCAAATTACATCAATTCCATGTCCCATCAAAGCAAAACACAGCAACCTCATCCATTTGTACTGTATGGGAGAGGCCACAGCTGAGTTTTAGAATAAATAATTTGCATGCAGGCTAGAAATCGGAGGATCATAAGTTCTAGTCTCATTTTAGGAACAAAGCCATCAGGATGATCTTGGGCCAGTCACTCTCTCTCAGCTCTAGGAAGCAGGCAATGGCAAACCACTTCTGAAAATCTTGCCAAGAAAACAGCACGGACTAGTCCAGGCAGTCACCAGGAGTCAACACTGGCTTGAAGGCATCTCCCAATCTCTGGTTTAATCTCTAGCATCCCAGATAGCTGTCAAGTTCTGGGCAACAGAAAATAACATTCTCAGAAAGTTCCCTATAATCTGATTTACTAAAAGGGAAAAGGAATTAGGTTACAGAAATCTCATTAACTGGAGAGTTCTGCATTAGCACCCACAATTTATCTCTAGATTCATTATGGAAGGGACTTCTAAGCTGTCTTGGTAAAAACTGGTTAATGAACGGAGTAGGTGGTTATCCATTTTCCTGATAATGGAGGAATGGTCAGATATTCTGAGCTAGAAAAGTTTTGCAAACTGTTACCAATTTACTCAGGTTCCCAGATATCTGTAGGAGTAGAATGAGGAAAGACTCTGGACAGAAACCTAATGCAAATCAGTCTGAGAATCATATTAAATGATGCAACTCCTTTTAACATAGCTTTGTGTGTTTCTTTTTTTCCAGAATTCTTCTACAAAGCACAGACGTTTTTAGGCAGTCAAGTCCCACAGGGAGGGAGGGAGGGAGGGAGGGAGGGAGGGAAGGAAGGAAGGAAGGAAGGAAGGAAGGAAGGAAGGAAGGAAGGAAGGAAGGAAGGGGTCAAGACAGTTACAAAAAGGGAATTGCTCATGTTTTGACTGATTTATCCTTTGAGACTATGACAGCACAGGAATTAGCAGGGGATGGAAAAGAAAGCTTTCTTTGGTTCTAGAATTATATAGTACTGTCTACCAAGCACAAAATAAAAAACACAGTTTTCCAAGGACTTCATTAGCTCCCAAAAGGATTTAATGTTCTCCACCAAGGTCTCAAAGACCTACAGCTAACTTTCCATACCTCCACACTTGCAGATTCTTAAATACAATACACTGAGGTAGAGGAGACCCAGTTCCTTTGGACAGGAAACCCCAAAGAAACATGTAAGCTCTTAAGAGCGGTGTCAGAATTTTACAAGGTTGCTTTAGTCTAGCAAATCTTTAACAGCTAGGAATGGTGACAGCAGGTAAACTAAAGATTTTTCTGGTAATCCATTAGACAGGTTATGGGCCTGATAAGCAATTTATCAGCATAATTTACTTGAAACCATCTCCCACCAGGCCTCAGCCAAAGGTGGAGAGAAAACATTCCCTTAGGAACACTGCAGACCACTTAGGGAAGCAGGGGTGAACTTCACAGGCTCATGTGCCGGCAAAAAGCCCTTTCTACCCCATCTTGACCTCCTCCAGTGGGAAAATCTAGGGATGAGGACAGACTAAAGTGGGCCTTCCAGATAAAATATCTGTCTCGCTTTCCCTGTATGATGCTTTGGATCTCTTCTTTTAAAAATGTTAGAGGGGCATGGACCTGGCTGTAGACTTTCTGGGGTAGTCTTATTCTCTTGGAACACTCTGCCTACTGAGGTCTGGATGGCCCCCATACCTTCAGAGTTCAGGAAGATGGTGCAGATATGGTTGTTCCTCCAGGCTTCTGATACATGCTGCTAGGGTGTGGTGTGCTTTGTTTCAGATGATTTTTTTTATGACTTATGAGGATTATTGTTTTTATGTGAGCCACCAAGAGTTCATAGAATTGATCAGGATGCCAAACATTTAAATAAATATAAAACCAAATTTCCTGTCATCTTGCAACGCTATTAGGAGAAAACTTACATCTAGGGAAAGTACTGCAAGAATGTCAGAAAGGGATCAAATATGCAACAGCCCGCAGGGAGTGGACATCATTTGAGTGATATCAACCAAGGATGGGTTTGTTTGTTTTTTTTCGAATGTCTGCATGGGATTAATATTATGCAATGCTACTTTTAAAAATGGAAGATATAATAACCATGTCAACTTTTGTGTATAAGGTCCCTTCTGTCACTTACATATACTACAGAACTTACTATAGGCTACAGAAATTGAATAAATAAAATAAAAATAAAAATAAAAAATATACGTTCCAGATTCTCTTAATCAATATATCCAGGAAGCGTTCCACGCATATATCCTCTTCTAGGTATCCATGCTAGGATTCCTTTTCAACAGCTAATCTCTACCTTTCAGCTTCCCTTTCCATCATTCATGTAATATTTCCACAGATGTAAGTTCAACCCTTTTACTACTGATAAGACGAATGCACAAGACGTTTACCTTTATTAACTTCAATCAAATGCTTAATTTAGCATTTTTGTTCAATGTCTCTAATTTTTGAACTTGATTCATCTCAATGGAGATTCCCTCTATTTGAATGGCACCCTCTGCTTTTTCTGTATCTGTTGGAACTAATATACTGTGGTAAAACATTCTTTATAAAGAACGCTATTACTTAATGTGATTTTATCTGTACTTGGATTCAGTACTAAATTCTTTGGATTTCTCATACCACTGTTTGGAATTTCTCTCGTTGTTGCATTTCTTTTTTAAAGTTTGGAGCATTTTTCTTTTGGAATATAGCCTTTTTGTCTGTCCAAGAACTCGTTACACAATTTTCCACATTCAAAAGACCATATGGAGTTTTATTTTTCCATCAGAACCTAAGGTGTTTAGTAGATTTATGATAGCTATTCCTGCCTCACCCAAATATTTTTTTCTGGTAGGGTACATTCAGCATAATTCTTGCATCTATGAACGTTCTGCTTTCTTTTGCATTGGAATGTATTCTAAATTCCATGAGATTCCAAAAAGCATTCAATTCTTCCAGCAAAATCGCCACATTTCTGCTTTTGTTAATAATGATTTGCACTAAAAACAATTCCGTGTCATGCTTATGTATTCGTGTATTTTTTTTTCAAATCTCTAACCTTTAGTTTCTAGTACATACAATAAGTGAATATAATTCTTGGATAATTATCAATAAAAGGGTTGATATTCTCAGAGATCCATACACATTAAGAGATTTCTTAGAGCTGTTTTGACTTATATCAGACAATGGTGTATAGGTTGGCGTGGCTTTGAGAACTCTCTCATTTCAGTGCATCAGGCCCTCTTGAGATCCTTTGTTAACTGCTGTCTCTATAATTCCAGTGTGCTGTCTAGCAGGCTACATCTTACACAATAGTGCCAAGTGCAAATTCATTCATTGTGTCGCTTACTTGGAGAGATCTGTCTTTTCTTTCATTGTACACAATCGCTACACATCTAGAGGGCACATCTTCTTGTGCTCTGGCAATGGCTTCTGAATGGTACTTTTGTCACCTTTAAATAGAATCATAAATCCTTAAGGATCTCACTTATAAAAGGTCTTTCCCCAAATCTGGAACATACAAGACCTTAGTATATTTCAAGTGTCTCATTTTCATTGATGCCTTACAACACTTGTCCAATTCCTTCAGCGTTAATAATCTCTCTTTAGTCACATTACATCAATTGTTTAAAGGAAGGCTTATCTGTCATATATCTTGTAGCTACAGAGTCAACTCACAAGCCTTTTGAAACACTTTTCTATCTAACTTTAAACATTCCATGTCATGCCTTAGTCCACCTTTGCCTGTTGTTATAGCCTTTTCTCTATGAACCTAAGAATTTCTTTGGAATCACTCCACTTTCCCTGTCCACCCTTCTTTTACCTGATACCCATCCTAATTTCCTGCCTATACAACATATCTGCAAACTCTAATGTTCCATTCTTCATGTTGATCATTGTTTCCTCTCATAATTTCCCTTCTGCTTTCAAACTCATACAAAAGCTTTCCTTGAGGAAATGTTAATGGAGGCCCACCATTTGTAAGAGAGGGTCTCAGCAGGCAGCAACACATATCCATCCTTGTCTCTGCTCAGGAGTTAAGGAGGGTTTGTGTCATGTTCACCGTTTCAATGTGCCTGGTACATCTTAACGCCTCGCATGTCATTTCCTTGGAGGGGGCTTGCTCTCAGGAGCGGGTGGATGATTCCACTCTGCTGAGGTGTTATCTCTTGGCTGCGATATTGGAATGTGTTTGGGTTAGCTCATGGATTCAAGGTTGCTTTCCCAGGCTGAGGCTAACGGTTTTCAGCACCTGGGAGGGGTGGTTGCTATGGGCGGGCGAGGGAGGGGTTTTCCTCAAGCAAGGGGATTTAGTTTGTATTTTCGTGCGCTTTTGCTCATTCTCAGCTTTCTCTGTATTTGCCATAATTTCCCTAGTAAATCAGATTTCATTTAAGTAACCTCTTGTGAGTCTGAGTGCTTGGGGTGGGCAACCATTACAGTTTGGCTTGTTTAGTCATTTGGAGAGCTAGTTCAAGTTCACCTTTAGCCATGGACATTCACTGAGTGACTTTGGGCCAGTCATTCTCTCATAGCCAACCCTACCTTGATGAGATTGCTGTGAGAATAAGGAGAAAGGAGATCCCCTAATATCACACTATTCTATCCTGCTCTTTAATGCAGTTACTGTAAAGTTCCCTTCTCTTATTTCTATCAACTAGTCACCTCCTACTATGGTATATCTAAGTTACTTCTTGTATCCCAGTTTGCAGGATTTTCTAAGAAGTCCCAGAAATCATCCTTTGTAAAGAGCATTTCCACTTAAACTTCTACAGTTGGAGTAAGTTTAATCATTCACTTGAGTTGTTGATTTCCCAAATCAAAAGATTCAGTTCTGCATTTCTGGCCATTTCTTTAGGCTGCTGCATAACAGTATTTTTACAGTATGAAGAAATATAGATTCTGTCAACTTTTATATAGAAGGGTTACTTGGGCAGGGGCACATGAGAAGACTGTAACCCAAAAGCTTACCTATGCACAAACAACAACAGAACTCCAGACCAACAATTACTGATTCCATTCTCTGAACATGATAACAACTCGGCCATCAGTTCATCCATATTGCATATTTATAACAGAGAATTGCTCTCAATTATTGCATATTAATGGGCAGATTTTGCTCTTATCTGCTGTCCATCATATATTTTGGCAGATAGCTACTTATTAGAGTATTATATTAGGGCTGTGTGAAGCAATGGAGGAGCACTTTGCTTTGACAAAGTTTTGGATGAAACAAAACATGCTGCTTTGGAAAATGATCCCCTTACTTCTAAGACTGAATTGAAGCAACATGATAACTTTGCTTCCATCTGTTTCACAACCCACCATGGATCCTCTCACTGACCTTGAAAGAAGGTTGAAAGGAGCCTTCTCCTGCCATGCAGTTTGAGGAATCTCTCCAACTGGATAGTGGGCAGACTTCCCTAGCAGTAACGAAACTGGAATTTATCAGTCCAAGGAACAAGCTCTCTGAAATCAGATTAGTAAGAATTACTAGGAAAAAGGTTAAAGTAACAACAGAAGAATTCCGGCACCTCTTGGAATTCAGAGAGAAGAAACCTACATCCAGGTAATTCAAGGTAGTTAGAGTCCCTTTCTTGCAATCTTTCAATATATGATGAAGGAGATTTGTCTCTATGGAGAAAGCAGGACAGCCTACACTTGAGAACTGTTTTAGAAACAGCTATTACCTTCATATAACTGTGAAAATCGGGTCTCATCCTGCACCACTAGAGGTGGCTAGTCCAAAGTCACCTTGGGACTCCTAGACCTTTGGCCGGTAGGGCTGAGGAGAAACCAGCCAGAATACTACCTTGTTTCCAGAACGTCTGGCCAGCATTTCTCAGAGCAGGCAATGGCCGTGCATTGCCCACTTCTACATTATGTGCAGGTTTAGTGGCTTTGGCAAGTGCCATGGGATTGCCCACAATGAGCACATGTTGATGATGGCTACCCTAGAGGCCCCTCTAGCATGGGAAGGGCCAAACCAGAACATATTATGGACAATTATGAAACTGCCCTCCCTGGAAACACGTTGGCCAGTACTGGCAGGTAAAGAGCCTTCAAACACAGACTTGGCCTGAAGCAGTTCAAGGGACCTGAACCATTTTGTCAAGGTCCAATTCCTCGGCAAACTGTATCATTCAACTCCATGTGTAAATTGTGTCACTCAAATTCTTTATATATTTCTTTTTATTATATTCTTATTTTTCTTTTTCTTCCTTTTTTTCCTTGCAGTTTTTACTCCTTTCTATTCTGTTCTTTAAGTTTAGTTTGTATTAGATTTTACTATTATAATCAAAATTCTTAATAAAAATTACACACACACACACACACACAAACATTCCATGCAGTTTAATTCAGCTCAGCGCCATCATTTCCCTTCCCCTGTCCCTCACTCACCCTCGCCATCTGCACACAAAATAAATAATGTAAATTGATGTTTTATGTATTTAGTTACTTTGAAAATTAGATCTTAAAATGGATTATGCACATATCTGGTGGACTGTTTGGCAAGAGATGTAGGAGTTACTTCCTGTCAAGAGAGGAATAGAAATGGAAGTTAAGACTAAGCAGCAAATAGAGAAAATGGAATACTAGCCACAGGAGAATGTTAATGAATTAGGCAGGTCCTTATCATTTCTAAGCTTGATCACAGGATTCCCCACTTGATCTCTCACTCCTAAACCTTGACTATACATGGTCTGTGGCTACAAAAAGCAAGCTTATGTTATCTAGACATTTCTTCATATAGTTGACATGGTTTGATCTGAAAAAGCCAAATAGTTTTAGATCTGGTTAATACTTGGATGGATCTCCAAAGAAGGCAGTAAGTCAGCTGAATATGTTTGCCAAGAAATGAAGATAAGACATATCCATGAAGTTATGCTTGACTTAAAGAGGACTTTACCTACCTGGGCAGATGTTAGAATGAACACATAGAGAGTCCTTTGGATAATGCCATCACACAGAGACCCTGATCCAGAATGGCATGTGTTCCACCAGACAATTATGGGATCTATGCAATTAACCAAATGAATATTTAGACTTCAGAAGAACTGAGTGTGGAATCTTATCTCACCCACTCCATGTGTTTACAAGTACTTATCTTCTTCATATACACAGAAGGGTGGAATGCTGAAATCCTAGGATTACCAACATTACAAGAAGATGAAAATATACTATTGTTTAGTCTGGTGATCAAGCTCATTATTTTGGTCACCAACTTGATTTATGTAAGACTTAAACTCAAGTGAATATTATAGAACTGCCCTTCCTTTGTATTAATTATACAAAGGACATACTACAAATATGGCACCTACAAGCTTTATCTAATTTATAATCCACAAAGACAAACAGGGGATTGATGCAACTGCATATAACAGAACACTTAAGAAATTATGATAATGGCAGCAATTTTCTCCTTTTAACTGTTTGCAGTTCAGATCTTGAGTTTTTCATAAAGGGCTTATTCCTAAAAATCTCATTCTTTGACACAGTCAAGAGTTAGTGTTTTTCTTTAAGGATTTATGAATAGTTCATTTTTACACCATTTTTCCACTACCTTATATAAAACAACAGTTCTAATTAAGCTAGAAATTAGGTAATTTGTAAGCAGAGCACCCCTACCCAATCCAAAGTGTGCCAAATGGATGTGAACTGGACCCTTCTCATTCCTGTTCTCCTATATAATTCAGTATTTAAACCTGATATGCCTTCACTTACAGTAGAATGTTCACTCTAAACAACTGCCAATTTAAGAACAACACCTTTCATCTTCTTCTTGTAATTTGTTCACTGAGTTAAATTGCTTTCCAATAGATTGTAACAACCACAATGAAATGCTGCTTACAATATGTGCAGTACAGGCACGCTTGTGCAAAGGATATAGGCTTTTACATGTCCCCACAATTAAAGCAACTTTCCTTTCCTTGACCTTGAACTTTGATGAACTTCATATACCAATCCAAACACAATATAGCCAAACCTCTTCAAAAATTCCAAATTTTTGGAATATAATATAATTTAACATCACATTAACATCCTTTAAATCTCCTTCTCAATACCAGGTTCACCACAGAAATAATATGGGTTGAGAAAAATGTGATTACACATGACATAAGCCTGGTGTGTATCAAACTCTAAAATGTATCAGCTATCAGTCTTTGAACTCTCTTGGTTGAGAGTTAACACTGGACAATATGACTCTATGTGGTCTATGTTTAAAGAAATGAATTCTAATGGTGTGTGTATGCATTGTTCTTTTTTGTTCTTGTTGACTGTGTTATTTAATTTTTCTAAGAACATAGGGTTTTTTCTCATAGCTTAAAAGAAAATCTAGAAGTTTCGTTCATAATTGTTCTTATCTTCATGGTTTAAAAAAAAGCTCAATAAAATAGAAAAAAGGGCATCACATATTAGAGTGAAGAACTTTTTTCAGTACAAGACAGTGAGGACATTCTCTTCTCTCCTCCACATCTTTGACCTCTTGCTTTCTGTTTCTCTTTGCTACTGCAAGTCAACCCAAAAGAATTTCTCTCCTTCCACAGGGAGTTTTCCCTTCAGCTGAGGGCCAATTGTGCCTTTTTTGTTCATCTTTCTTCTGTACATCAAAGCAAATTCAGAGAAGGCTATGCAAGCATTGGCATCACACTTTTCCTTGGCCTGCAACATCCAGAAAGTTCAGAGCAGGTTAGATCCAGAGTCCACTGGAGTTGGGCAGCCAATAAATTTAAATAAAATGAAGTTAAATAAAATAAAATAAAATAAAATAAAAATCTACAAGTTCCTCCTCCAAACTGTACATGAATGGAGCTGACATACAAATAAGGACCAACACCCTAAAAATAGAAGAACAGCCAAGAAAGAAGGTAATCCTGCACTGATTTAACAGCTAACTAAAACTGATACGTTGGCTGTTTCGCACTTGTGTGGAAACCAAGCACTTCCCCTGTGGATTGCTGTCAATCCATAATATTTCTGTAGTTGTATAATGCCAATTTCCCCGTTTTATCAAAGCAACTCTCCATGTTTTTCTTAACTTACCCAGATATTTGCTCCTTCTATCCGCGAGCAAGTTAGCAGGCGCCATTATCACTGGCAAAGAGAACAAAGCTAACAGTAACAACCATTCCTTGCTAGGTAATCATTACGGAAGGAAAAAATGCAAATGAGCCCTAATCCATCTCTCACAATGGCAAAGGTCTTGGAATTCTATTAAAGCTTTTTGCAACACTCTGCTAAATTAGAAGACCACCCTGAAGAAGGCATCAAACTACTCATTCAAATAAACCCCCCACTTCAATGCAGTTCTTTGAGAAAAATACCAAGTACCTGTTCAGACACTGCTATGATCCAAGGATTTCATTCAGGGTAAATTAACAAGCAAGCATGCCAGAAATGACATGCCAGCAGAGGACAGGGGCACAGCTTCAACTAGACGTTGGGCATTTGGGACTATTTTATGGGGGGAATGCAGTCTTCTTCTCAAAGTCCTGCTCATGTACCTTTCACAACATCCTTCCTTGTAATAACCAAGCTCTTGGAATGCTTCCATTAATGGTAATTGAGAATGAGAAAATCCCCATATGAAAGTTGGGGGCACTGCTTTCCAAAAAGGTGGCAGCGTTCAGGTGGTTGGCTTTTCCCTTCCAGGAGCAATTCCCTTCTCCAGCAGATCTCCCTACCCCATAGCAATCGGATTTCACACATTCTGCTTTGCCTCCAGTTTGAAAGCTTCACTGCTCTTAAGGGCAGGGAATAACTCATTTCGAAGCTGTTATAGATCGGGAGACAACCCTGCTTGGAGAAACAGGGCAGGGTCCAGATTAAAAGGTGGTTGATGTCAATGGGGAAATCTTGGGAGATTCCCCATTCCTTGCCCAAGATGGATTCAGGAGATTACAATATTATTATCATTATCATTTTTATTAAATTTATATACCACTCATCTCACTGTAAAAGTGGCTTTGCATGGTCCTTCCCATACATTCCAGCTGCCCAAATACGGCCTTCCATGGTCCCTCCCATACAATCCAGCTGCCTTCCCCATAGGTCGACCACGATTTTAGGAAAAGAGCTGGAAAACTCATCATCTGCCACTGTCTTCCCGCTACAAGAGAAGCAAGGAAGGAAAGACAGGGTTGAAACCATTCCTAAGAGTTGCCTTAAGCAGAACCCAAGAAATTGAAATCATTCACAGACAGGTTAAACACAATTGGATTTATGAAAATTTGAGCTTGGTGGGGCAAGCATCTGCACCCCATCTTTTGCATGAATGGGATTATGAAACAAGGCATTTTGGAATGGTTGGACTATAGATTATACCATCTAAAATCAAATTAAGAATGTCATATATACAGAATGCCATATATACAGTATGTATGTACTGTATGTATGAGTATATATATTCCTTAGGTACATTCACTAAAATCTCTAGTATGCTTAATTCTTTATTAAACAATTAAGATTCCAGACATGGGAAAGGATCTCTATTAAAACTTTCTTTGATCTAATACTTTAACTCAGGGTGAAGCATTGTGTCTTAAACTGCCTTATGAGATCTTGCTCAGAGACCCCCTTTTGACATCTTCTCTGAACCAGATGGCAAATGTCAAACCCTGGCAGCATTTTTAGGCTCCACTCCCTAAAACCAAGCAAAAGTAATGAAAAAAGGAAACAGTAAAGTTTTAGCTTCATCAATGTACATGGTGTGATTGTCCCAGCCCCCGTGACTCCAGCATCTAAAAATCCTGTGTTTGTTTGTATGTGAGAGAGAGAGAGAGACAGAGAAAGAGAGAGAGAATGAGTTTCTCAGCTCTTATTTGACAGATCTCAAAAAAGGTAAGCATGGTCAAACCTGGTTAGTACTGAGATGGGAAACCAGCAAGAAATCTCAAGGCTGTAGGTGATACTGTGGTTAATATGTTGTCCATTAGGTCCTCTAATGCCTTTCAGGGGCAATTAATTATATTCATTTTCAGTGCTTTATCACCACCACAGGTAAGTTCTTATTCCAGACCTACTACCAAAACAAAATTTCAGAACAATGTCATCATACTGGTTTTCCCATAAAGCCAATTCATACGTTCACCTTCTGTTGGTCAGCTACATAGCAATGAAATAGAGATAGCTAACACTGAAGCACAGGACCACAGACACAGTTTTACAAATGGGAAGCATGGCAGAATGGAAGATAAATGGAAGTTCATTAACAATATCTTTCCCTCAAGCCAACTCTTATATGCTTGGACTCTTTAGGAATCCTGTTTTCTCTGTAATTCTGAAATCTGTAATTTAATAGTAACATATGGCTCGGTATTTGGAGTAAAGGACACCCTTGTTTCATGTACCTTGCATCTCATTACTAATTATGTCTATTGGATCCATTTCTGCAATTCACAAGCATGTATTAACTTCAACCCTACAGAGTTTTGAAGGACCTTGCACACCAAGGGACTCTTATGAACAAATTAATAGTTAAGAGCCATGCATTTAAAAGCCTAGTTTTACATCAAGTCATAAGTAACTGTTAGATGTCTCTATCCAGACGGGTATTAAAGCATGACAATTCAGTAATATCTCAGCATTATATTTCAAAGAATATAATTTGCCTTTTATGAGGGGGTCCAAGCACATATTTGCTTACCCTCAACAATGTAGGGTTCCTCCCCCCAGGCAAGGACAAAGCTAACCAATTACATCCACAGCAAACCATTCATATCACAAAAGGCTCAGGGTATACCACAACTCTACAGAGAGTTGCTATGGTGCTAAGCTAAGTGCTACAATGGATGTGGGGAGGACCTCTTGATGGGAACGTTTCAGTGTGAACTAGTCCGTTATTTAAGCAAATCTCTCACGTGCCTTCATGGTGGACTAGAATCTACAGTCTCTGTGTACCCCACAAACTACTCCAGTGCTTCAGTGCACTCCAAAATACTAAAGAGCTAAAGGACTGGCAAAAGACCATTCCCATTTCCCAGGGTTTATACTATTAATTCAGATCTGGCACCAAATATGAAAGTGAGTGACCAGTATGAAAGAAGTTTGTTGAGATGGTTTTGTCATACAGAGAGAGTGAATGAGAACTGAACAGCAAAGAATCTATGAAAGAAGAGTAGGTGGGTTGAAAAGGAGAGGAGGACTGAGGAAGTCATGTCTGGATGGAGACATTTCAAAAGAGAGAGGTGGTAAGTTTAAAGAACAAAGGCAATGTGAAGTGATATCTAGACATAGTGGAAGAAAGCATTGTTTGAAGGACAGAAATGTATAGAGAGAAGTATAATAAGTAAGGTTGGTGTAAACTAAATTTAGTTGTATTTCCTTTTAGCTGTCCCTACATCCTTGCTGGTTGGTTGGCTTATTCTTTCTTATTCCCTTTTTGTGTTTTGCGCAATACTGCTACTGGATTTATGCATGTAATTCAACACCCTCCCAGTCTTAAGCCAAAAGCAGCACACTAGCTGTCTACTCAAGAAAAGAGGAAGAGAAGATGACCAAGCTCCTGGCAAATCATTCATGGTGTATGCTGGTATTGGTGGCACTCAAGTCATGCATGCTTGTATTGACTAATAAATTAAGCTAGCTGGGCATGGTTGCTGGGATATGGCCTGAGCTGAAATAGTGGAGTGACCTAGATGCTTTTCTTCCCACACTCTGAGGTATTTAGAGTTTCCAACATGCTAAGGAATCCAATTGGAATTGTGAAAGTCAAAGAGCTCTTCCCATATGAATTAACCAGGGAAACATCTGGCAAAAGGTCTAGAGTGGAAGCATTTTTAGAGACAGGAATCTCCTCCTACTGGATAGAGAAGGGAGGGGGAACCACCTGTATTAAGAGCCTTATTACCCCAGGGATTTTTGATGGGGTAGAATGGGTTTAGTTCTTTTGAACTGATGTACAACTGGGGGGAGGGGGGAGGTTGCTCCCATAGAAGTCAAAAGAGTAGTGTCTATAGTGTGTGATATTCAGAAAATGTTCAACTACTTCTGCTGAAAATTGGCAGAAGGGAAATAGGAATCCCCTTATGGGATGGGGTGTTCCCAACTGTCTGAGCTCCAAATGTGTCCACATGCACACAACAGATGGCCTGTACTTGCTCTAACTTCATAAAGGAGATCAATAATTTATCTGCCATCTACTCTTAGAGACATCATTCCTTGAGAAAATACTGTTTTGGTCTAAGTTCACTTCCTTTAAGTAAGGCCTCAACAGACAGAAGGAACTAGTCAGTCTTGCCTGGGCTTGGCAGCTTAGCTGGTCAGCCAGGTTAAAACATCAATTTAATGGACTACTGAGGGTAGTGGTGGTGGTGGTGATGAGGGAAATATGTTAAATGTGAATTAAATGGGCAATCCAGACTTAGATGATTTAGCTAAATGTATATCCTTCACAAAATTACACAAATGTTATGTGAATTGTCCAGACCAATTTGCCAAATGGACTTCTCCATTATTGGGGAGGGGGGCATCATCAAGAGTCAGATTTGACTGTTGTATCCAAAATCCACTGAGCTGGGGCTGTCTCTACAATGGAGGTATTCCTGTAATTGGATGGGATTCCTCCAGAGAACCCTAGGGCTCTGGGCTAGATTGGGAAGTCAACAAAAAAAAAAAAAGGAAAGAAAGTCATCCCAGAAGAAGTAGCCAAGAAAAGTACATGGACATATCCAAGAAATCACCAACAGTTGAAGACAACTGACATTTCTTAGTAGCTGCTCAGCCCAGACCACCACATACAACCAGCTAAAGCTAGACCACTGCATTGCTTCCAAGCTTCCCCTACCACTGACTTATTAAGGAGCTTAAAGGCAGATTTGCACAAGCCCGTAAGCCAATTCCATAGAGGCAGGCAATGCATCACAGTAATTTACTTATTTCATGGATACTTTGCTTTTAGGTATGGTTTGGCTCAAGAGAAAAGCATTCCTATATGCTGGGACTACCTGAAACAGCATGAATTTTGAGAACAAATGTCGGCAACTTTTTTTTTTTAATGCAAATGGTGTATTATCACAAATAAGGTCCAATTATTGCCCGAACTTGCAGTGCAGAGGGCAACTTGCTGCTCAATCCAAACCACAAATGCCACCAACAAAACTTTGCTTATTGCTTGTAATGCAGCTCCACTTCATTAAAATCTGCTTATAATTTTATGCACTCTTGTTTGATTCATTAACCCCTAGATAAAATGAATGAGCTCTTGATTTAGGGATGCTGTTAATGGGATGCTGGTGAGCTATGGATCACATGCTTCCAATCATCCTTTTTTATTATCAGTCTTCTGGCACCTTACCTTTTCTGAGCTAAGTTCTGCCCCTCCCTTCTCCCAAACAAAGCTACAACAGCAGAGGCTAGAGAATAATATGGCAAAGTCAAGGAGATGTCACAAACACAGTTAACCTACCAATGCACTAAGCCTTTACCATCAAAGGTCTGGAACCATCGGTCAGAACAGATCAAATGCAAGTTTAGGCAGTGGGGCAGAGAAGGAAGAAAGGCTGAATATGCACACTAGGACAATTTCTATTACTATAAGTCCTGGAGACTTGGGCTATGCATAGAAGTCCAAAGAGGTTTTTCACAACAGAAGCCCACTCTTCAAAGCAGGAATGAGGTGGTGGTTTTGCAAAAGCTCACATTGCTGCTTTGAGAGCAGTCCACATTTCTGTGCATGTGGGCCCACCTATGACACTTCTTCTGGGACCACCAGGGATTTAAAGCATGGGGAAATAGTTGGGGTCTACTTTACAATTTGAGGAGGGGTGTTTCATTTGTATTTCTGCATGTCAAGGAAACTCTTCTTTGGACTGCCCTGTTGGAGATCCTAGAGCCAAAGAAGACTCTTGAGTTTGAATAACCTTTTCTCTTGGGGCCCAACTAGCCCCAAGATGTGTATGGAAATGGCAGCTGTAGCAAAGAGATGCCTTAGCATCTTCCACTGGGAATTGTTAAGAGTTACTCAAGGGTCTGAGTCCCTCTATTCCCTTCATATATTTTGGCATCTACAGAAGGTTTGGCTTAGGTGAGCAACTTGCAAGGGCAACAGGCTGCGGCTGGATGACTTCTGGTCATGTCATCAGATGGGTAGTGGCATCATAGGGAAGGGTGGGCACTTCTTTTAGATTTATGGAAGGAAATGGGAGTAATAGGCCTCTGGGAAGCTAAATACGCCTATTTCCATGAATTAAAATCTCCCCTACTGCAGCTGACTGGAAGGGCAAACAACCACATATAAGAGAGGATCTGGAGAGGGAGAGGGATGTCTCCCACAGGCCTCCTTTTCATTTCCCCCATTTTTTTCTTTTAAGAAAAATAAACATGTTGCTGCAAATTGGTTATTTTGTTGCCACATTTCAGAACTGCATCTCAGGGTCCTGGGGGCTATGGTGGGCTTCATGGGATTTTTTTCAAAATTTCAAATGCATTCGCAGGCTGTGGAGGACATTGAGGACTTTCTATTTGAGGTTAAGATCCATCAAACAAACAGAGACAAAACAATTACAGACTTGATTACCACAGAGTAACCTACCCTTACTTGTGATATTTTATAGTTTCCCTCTGGATCATGAGATAGGAACAAGCAAAACCATGCTTCCTATACATGGAGAGAAAATGGAAGTCTCTCCTTTTTTCCATGGAAAAAAGAAAGCAGATATACTCCCAGGAACACAAATAAAGCTAAAGCGATGCCTTTAAACAGGAAGAAAGGAAGAATCTATGGAAACATCAGTACTATAAATACAGAAGTCTTAGATGCAAATTATGTTGCTGGCCCCTTGTACTTAAATATTCTAGTATATCAGAGACAGAATCAAGAAACTATTTTTTTTTCTGTTGCATTTCTTTAGAAGTTATTTGCTCATGAGTTGATCAGGGATGACTGAGGGTAGGAAGTGGACTTTTATATTTTTTTCTGTTCTATCAGTCTTGTTCATTTGTTCTTTTAAGCATGCAAGTGAAGTGTGTAAACTTCCCAGCATGAGTACAAACCTGAAAAATGGAGTTTGCAAAATATCACTCCAGGTTCCATCCAAACTGCCTATTTCCTTCTTATGATATGCAAGAAAATTAAACTGAGCCTTCTATAGATGATATTAAAAAAGGAAAAGAAAAGAAGCTCAGATATTTCTTTTCTATAATTTTATTGTCCCTCAATATGAGTTTGAAATTGCCATTGTCTGAAGCACTGGAAATTTATATAGCATGGCCAGAAGGTGTATTAACGTTATCCAATAAATAAAACAAGCTATATAGTTTTAAAGAATTAGATTAAGAATAACTGCTTGGCAGCACATGTGCTATGCAACACATACCTTATTAAAATATCATGAAATCATAAAATGATATTTTAATTTGCTTTTGACACATCTCTATTGTACTACATATGCTGCAACCATTCTTGCTAATCCTTAGCACAGTCTTGCAAACAAGGCCTGTAGGAATCATCAAAGAACTGTGCTTGGGAACATTGATCCCCAAGTCCCAATACCTACAACAGGAGAAAATCACTAACTACTTCTCTAATTCTTAAGTTACAAGAATGAGAGACCCCAAGCATAGGATATCTTCAGATGACATCTTTCTGAGGCTCAGTGAAACATCTCCAAAGGAGGACAGCAACATGGACCATAACACCCATAGTGTTCAACAGTGGACCAAGAGGACTCCATATGGCCTCATTTTCTAAAGGACTGTGTTATTATTTTTACTTTCCAGGTAAGAGTTCAATCAGAGAGGAGATGATTCTTTGCCTAAGGCCGCCTAAGATTTTTGCCCACAAAATATGGCTGGTACAAGAAACCTCTCTATTCAAAGCCATATTTTTAATGTTGTGAGCTAAGGACTCAAGGCAACTGCTGCCACATTGTGGTGGGGAAAAAGTCCACTTTTAATGAAGGACCAAAGCAATTGGAGATAGATGCAACAAGGTATACTTTTATTGGCTCGCACAAACTACAGTGATCACTGGGGTCCCTCCCTAAAGGAACACAGACAAGGCCCAAACAGACCTAGGGACAGCAAAAGAAGGGAAGAAGCAATAATCTAGTTTCATTTATCTCTTTCCCCCTCTTCAGGGTCTTCAGATCCAACCTCCTGCTTTTACTCAGGACTGTACTGCAGGCATGATTCCATTCATGCCTTTGCCACCTTTAATTATTGAATTAAACCTCCACACACATTCAGAACCTTCCATTTCTAAGTGCAACATTTACTTGATGTAGTGGCTTTTCAGCCTATTTAATAAACAGGGCAGCAGTTCATTGAATCGGGTTACATTGTATAGTTTAAAAAGAAATCTAGAGAGATTTTTCTTTTTTAATGTAATAGCTGTTAAACATATTCAGTAAAATATCTTTGATTTACAGAATAGCCATTGCACGGCTATGACCGCAAGACTAAATGTAACATGCTGAGCCTTTGGACCATTTGAACCAGAGTTCCTATCAACTTTCAGCTAAAGGAATAGTAAGATAAAATAGATACTCTTGCCTGGATGAGATATCTGACTAACTTCAGAGGGAGCTATCAGAAACAAAATGAAAAAAAGAGCACTGAAAAGCTACTAAAATCGTGGTGATATGGTCAATTAACTAATCAATAAAGTTATTCATTACTATTACTAAAACCTTGGTGGCACAGGGGAGGTTATATATGTTTCAGCAAATGAAGCTACAGTAAAAAACTAAATTACATTACATTAAATAACTGAATTTTTAGAAGAGGTCTATGAGGAATACTGCATACCAAATTAAAAACAGTGCAGAATTCCAAAATAACTACAGAACAGCAAGTAATACAGACTTGCCAAATATCTTAGCAATGCTTCCTTTTATCAGATTTCCTCCTGGAAAAGGATAAGGTTAGAATGCAAGAATTCCACCAACTATTCTTCAAATGAGACCCCTATACTGTATATAAGCAATCTATATTGACAAAACTCTTACTCCTTTCCTCCTCCGTTTCCATTGGAGAATGGAGAAGTTTTGCCTCTGTTGTGAAGTGTGGGCAGTCTACATCTAGTCATTGCTTTGGCCACTGCTGCTCCTCCTCCTATCAGTGTGAGAAATAGCTCTTACAACTTGAGACATCTCACATTCAGGAAGACTAATCTTAAAATTAAGTTTATAAAATTTCTATCAGTTTGACATTCTGAAGGAACCACAGAGTTACAAATCTCACTTGTGGGAAAACTGGCATAGAACAGTCTGCTTTTTGTACAGAGGGGGGGGGAAGATAAAGCCTCACTTGGAGTCAAGCTTCTGATGACTTCATAGGGATATCCATGCAGCTTTCTTGGCAATCGTATGGCTTGGCTTGCCATTGCCTTCTTCCAGGATGTTCTGTTCAACTGCCCATTCTATCTTATAGCATGGAATTCTCTAGGGGTCTTCCATCCGGTACTAATTTGGTCCCGCTTAACTATCAAGGCCAGAGAAGATCTAATCCTAATCTTGTCTACTTGCTGAGTACAGCTCATACTGTACTTAATAGTCTAAGCTTACATTTAATATTAATGTAATATTTAATATTCCAGCTTCAAAAATCTCCTCATCCCCCTTCCTGCAAATATCCTGCTGAAATGCTGTTGGGAGCTCAAAAGCTCCTCACTTGATTTGCATGTAGGAAGAGAAAAACAGAAATAAGCATACTAAAAGATGAAATTATTTCTAAGACTGCTTAACATAACAAGGTGCACACCCCTGAAATACATTATCTCAAAGCAATACCTATTTCTCTTCATTCTAGGGATACTCAAGATATACAGGAGAGTTACAAAATTAGTAAATAGTGACTTTTCTTCTCTGTGTCTGATAAAAGGATTCCAGCAGTATTGCAGCAGGGAAGTGAAGGAACTTTGCTGGTGATGTAGGCAAATAAAGCACCAGATAAAGGGAGAATCTTCTTGGGGAAATTTGTAGCAGCCCTACTCTTGAAAGTCCCCCCAGTGCTTTTGCAAGAGCAGTCCAGAATCACAAAGCAGTCAACGTATGCAAGATCTGTTTTAGATACAGCTTAAATCTCAAGGAATTTTTGGATGTGAAAATTTGCTTCTTCATTCGTGTCCATGGCTTAGGGACATTTTATTCAAGAAAAGATAGACCTTTCTGTTTTATAATAAGATCTTGGGAGTCAGTTGGGTGACTGATGCTTTTTTAAAAGAAAAGTGAGAGAAAAGGATTCTCTCCTTTTCAGCCAAGAGATTAATGCCCTGTGTATTAGTCCAACATTTACTGCAAAAGGAGCTAAGAGATAAAGCAATAGAGAAGCTATTAGCAAAAGCTTCAGAGAAATCCATAAGAAACCATCAGTTGGTCAGCCTGTTCCCAACTGCTTCTGAGGGTACTTTTCCAAGGGAGGAAATCATCTTGAACCAAGGTCTTTCCTTCCCTGTAAGCTTGGAAGAAGGCCATTTCATAGAGGCTTACCAGTCATTTGACATCCTATAAAATTGTGCCCAAGTGTTCATTCATAGTCTCCAACTTCTGATATACTGTAGTTAATATTGATGAAATAACAACTGATTAAATAAGGAACAATGCACATTTTATATGCTATTTTCTTCTAAGATATTATTCTACAAAAGGTAACACAGTAAAGGTGCCCTCGAGTTGAGCTCAGCTTCTGCTGATGATATCATGGACACATCAATGAAGTTTTTTTCTGGTCATAATCAGAAGCGGCTCGCCACTGTTTTCTCCCAGGATGTTTGTTTTCCCAAGTTCATCTACAACCCTAGAATTTTCATCCAAGAACTAACCAGGTCACACATTGCTATATCCCAAGCCTAGACAAGGGCCATACATTCGACAATAAGGGAAATTTATTTATTTATTTATTTGTCTATTTGTCTATTTATTTATTTAGTTTATATAGCCACCCATTTTGGTACCTAATTAGTCACCAAGTCAGTTGCTTCTGCACTGGAGTTCATATAAATATTCAATCACCTTAGGACCAGAATAGTGCCTTGGGACAACAGTCAAAATAATAGAGTCCAGAGGCACATTCACCTAATCTTATTCTGAGCTTTTCCCTCCAATAGGAATGGAGCCATTAGGGAAGAGAACTTCCGACACCCAACTCATAAAGACAATCTAGCAGGACACCATGGTCCTATGGCGTAGCAGAGCTGTGTTTGGTCTCTCTCTGTTGTAACGGGGTGTCCGTTAGGACAAACCAACTGAATCTGTCCCTAAGCTAGCCCTGAACCTAGAATGGACAGGGTTGGTCGGTGTCCTCCAAAGTGCTTTCAAGCTGCATGGACAATGTCCTCTTCAATACTTCGCTAAAAAGATGGGTATTTATTACTGCAAGGTATTTGGCAAAGTGTTCTGGATTTCCTTTAAATAGCATGTAAAAATAATGTTTTAGATCTACCAGTAGCTGATATCCTGTCATCAGTTCAGTATTATTTCACACACATCTCTATACTAACTTAACAGATGTCTAAGACTAGGAAATATGGCACAAAATCTGTTTCAGGTGCTTGATATCTTTAACAGTAATTTTGGAACAGCATTATTTTATTTACCCCTGGTAAATATACCCCTGGTAAATTATTTGTTAAAACAGTTTCTTTTAAGCTTTCTTGATGAGAGAAGACATGGGGATGAATCCTATTGGAGGGTAGGACTCATCTAAAATCTCCCCAAGGCATCCATTAGAATGACACCTCCAGATACTTTCTGGCCACCAGAACCAGATTGGGGGTGAGGGACTGGATTCAATCCACTGGATAATTTCCCACTCCAACCTTATCAAATTTTAGATTCATCTCCTTTGAAAAGCTCTCACTGCACCTTCTACTTACTTATAATCCTTTAATACAGCATACCATTTAGTAACTATACCTTTAATCCTAAGAGTTGATATCTTTATTTTATATTTCATTTTTTTACAACCATCTACAGTTAATTAGGTAACAGTCTGTTTATATTACACAAATGAAAATGTTGAAATTCATACATAGGTACAATTAGCTGATCATGTGAAATTATGCTATTATTAATACTTGTTTTGCAAATATTCTATTTGCCACGGTAGGTGGGCTGTTTTGCCAAATGAATCATAATTATTTTTGCCAATTTATTAATAGGTGTTAGGTAGATTCTAAATGTTAAATGGATACAAAGAAAAGAAAAGAAAATGTTGTCAACACAGTCTTGATTACTATTGTTACTTTTCTGAACCAAGTCAACAAATGGGACGAACAAAATATGATACCCCCTATTTTAAGTAGATAGTTTGTTAAGCTTAACTTTTGTAAAACTACTCAAATATAAAATAGGTAGTATAAGCACTTTGTAGTATTTTTCCATCACATAATATTAATGGAGGATATTTATTTAATTCCCTTAGTAATGCTTCTGATTTGGGAAAATTAGAATTACCATCTAGAAAACAAATCAAAGAAAAACTTCAGAGGAGATGTGTCAAGATTTCCAAAAGATGCAGCTGCTTTAATGGATCACAGAGGACTGCTCTGCCTGCACAGTAGTCTTCTTGAAGCACCTGGTTCGAATCACTGCACAGTTCTAGCGTGTATTCTCTATGACACAACAACTCTATATACAAGCTACCGTCAATTATTGAAGTCTTGTGATTATTTAGAAACTTTAAATGACTATGCTCAGACAGATGAACAGGGTTCTAATATATAAAGATATTGAAAGTGCTGAATTAAAGCAGCCATTAGCCAGAAATGTCACAACATTACTTTTCATGCTAAAATTGCAGGCGCTTTATCGTCTTAATGGTCAGACATGTGGAACTTATCTGAGGTAACCTGATTCTTGCAAATAACTAATTAGTTGAAATTTAGAAAGGCAGATATAAAAACGACTGGGGGTAATACCAAGTTTGTCCTACAGCAATATCAGAAACTATTTCTGCAGTTTTAAATTTCTCTTTCTTCCTTGTTACAAAATATAAACCTATTATGCTTTTCACTTTTGGGTAAGGAACATTATTCAAAGGACAGAAAGGTGGTCAGGAAGAATAAGTGAAAGAAAGTAAGGCCTGAGATAAGACAAAAAGAAAAGGAAACAGCTAAATGTAGTTTACATCAACACCTTTCACTACCTTTCTCCAAGCCTTTGAATCTTTGCAGATCATCCCTACTTCCACCACATCCATCCATCACTTCCTTCATTTAAAAATATTGTTTCAGTTCAGATTTTAAAAGTCAAGCTAACATTTGTAATTTTTAAATGTTCATGTGTTCACTATCAGAATGTCACAGAAACCATGTATCATTTAACACTCCAAAACAATATATTTATATTATAAAACAGACAGGAAAAAAAGGGAGAGGTTTTACTATGTTACCCCAAACAAGTTTCAGTCTTTTTTTTAAAATTTTGTTATTTTTTTAGCATGGACTTCTGAAAGTTTTGACATCAGTGATTGGCTTATATTACTCCAAAGGCAGATTTGCAGCAAAATTGAGGAAGCAGTCAGATTCCACTAGCTGCTGTTTACCAGTAGGACTTCAGGCAACTATCATGATTGTCCCCATTAGTTTTAGTTCCAAAACTGAAGTGAGATGCTCCGGCACAGATAGACTAATTTGAACTCAGCAGGTCAATAAAAAAAAAAAATTAATCTATACAAACTAATGACTCTCAGGTAGTCTTAAAAAAAAGTCTTCTTAACTAACTCTGAAATGCAAACCAGCCAGGGCGAACAGAATCTCTCTTCTTGAGGAGGAAGTGGAAGAAAGAGAAAAGGCAGCTATCCCAACATAAGGTCATCCATTCAACTTGAGTAAAGGAATCTGAACAGCCCCCACAAGAACAGACAGATGAAGGGGACTGCTTCTAGCCTATGCCACCTGTCCTGCATTTAATAAATTATTCCACAAAGAATCTGCAAAGCCTTAAATACGGTTAAGTCCTGATCACTAAAAAGCTTGCCCTACTGATCTGACAAGGCAGGAAAGGGAAAAATAAATATTCCAACCCAAGCCGACAAGATTCTGCTCCTTCCCTCAATCTCCTGAAGCAAATGTTTTCCTGCAGCTTTTCAGGGTCAGCAAACACAGAAAGCTGATTTGGTTAACCAAGGTTAAAAGGAATTGGGAGCAAGCCAGCCTGACTACCTTCTCCATTATGTTTTTCCCTTCTTAAATTTAACCTCAGCATTCCTGTTCAGTTTACCATTACTAGTCTGGCTTACTTTAGCCAGAATTTCAAGCCTGATAACATAAAATCTAATCAATATTAGCAGCTAATAGAGCCAATGTTTATGCAAGGCTTGGCTGTGGTTAAGACCAGAAGGGATTTTTTTTTTTTCTGGGACAAAACATGGGGAGAGAAAGCCATGATGCTACATGATCTCTAACATCTACAAAGGTCTAAAAATGAAGTCCATTTACCATGTAAGAAGAGCAAACCAGAACAAAATATATCTACAATGTCTTCTTGATATAATTTTCTAAAAATTAAGGGAGCAAAGGCAATAAATCTAGCTAAGAGATTATGCAAGACTAAAAGTCTCCACACAAACTCATGCAGACCTCACCCATTTTTGCTACCTGCCCCCATGAGAAAATTTAACAAGCCGAACACTAAATGGGCAAATAATTACCTTTTAACTCTTGGAAGAGGCCAACTCAATTAAGGAACAGGAGCTCTTAACAAACAGAGAGACGAGGAGGAGGAGGAAGCTGGGAGCAGTGCCTGCATTCATCAAGGTCCTTCCTAACAGGAGCAAAACCAGAAAGAAAGAAAGAAAAATAGTTAACCATCAATTTTCATAATGTTGGAGAAGATAGTAATCTCCAAATATGAAAACAACAATCAAGAAACAGGCATGATACTTAATCCTCCGTTATGGAAAATGAATGTATTTCTCTCTTTTAGCCTTACTTCAAGACTGTAAATTCACAGTCTTTTTTTTTTTTTGGAGGGGGGTTATCCAAAGGGCTTTCTGAAAGCCATGTTAGTTATTCTTCTCAGAGTCTTGGGAGGCACTATTATAATTGTTACTTTAGAGATGGGGAATTTGAGCAAAATAGGGCCATCTAGGGAGATCCTCCCATTCATGGGTCCATATCTCACTCTCTAAGCTGTGTGCCAAAATGGCCTCTTACTGACAAATTTAACTTTCCAAACTTGGTTTGTTCTAATTAATGAAAATGTGAAGGAGGGGTTGGGGGAAGGAAGAGAGACCATAATCAACCACACAAATAAAGTACATTTAATTATTAGAATACTAAGCTGTTTTAGGTCATATTATGATGAAAAGTCTGCCTTAACCTTAAAAAAAAAAAACAGGTGGGAAAGCCAACTCATAATTAATACTGAAGTGCCAAAATATTTGCAAAATGCAGTTTCCCATCCATCGGGAAATAAATGGGAAAAGAATACATAGAAAACGTTGCCCCTTCTCCCCATTCCACATCTACCTGAAGGAGTACTGGGGCATAGCTCAAAGGCACTTCATAAGTGATCATCTGATGCTTAATCAGGACTCAGGACTAATCAGTTCAAGCTTTGGGTCATAATATAAAGCACTGTTCCTTGAGATTAAGAGACACTGAATTAAATAGGCAAACTATGTAGCATGATTGCACTCTGCTCTTCTAGTAGTAATTTAAAAAAATGTTACATCTCCTTTGAATTGAGCTCAAATCCTGGTGACTTGGAGTTGAGCTCAAATCCTGGTGACTTCATAAACACGTTCATGGCCACATGGACCTTCTTGGCCACAGTAGAAACTGATTTCCCTTTACCTTCTTCTGCGGATCTTTTTCTACCTCCCACTGTAGACTATACTCCTGAGATTCCCTAGTGCTCTGCCCTCCAAACACCAATCAGAATCAGCACTATTTAGCATCCAAAGCCCAGAGGTCCACAATCCATTTCCAGTATTAATCATACACACATACCTACATGCCCAAATAAAATAAATTTTATGCCTCAAATTTGTGCCACTTGACAAATAATAGTTACCCCTAAAGTAGGAAACACATATGGAGAGGATACTGTGAATTTATCAGTCTCTCTCATCCAACTGAAAAAAAAAAAAGTCTTCTCCATCCACTGTCTCTGTTGGCAGATGGGCTCATCAGAACCCATTGAAGAAGGCCATCCTAAATGGATCTTCTGGGAAAATGTGTCATCTGGCCTCCTAAAATGTCCATTTCCACCCACAATAGGAAAGGAAAAGAAAACTAGTCCTACAGCAATATGAATATTTTAAATACACACACACGCACACCTGCCCATCACAGTAAGCAACTTTCTGCAGAGTGCAGAATAGAAATAAAAGGAGTACACCAAAGACCTGGGAGGCCTGAGGGAAGTAAAAGAAACAAACCAAAAAACTGTTGACACCAACATCATTCGCTAGATCTTTCCATGCTTTTCTATGTTTGCAAGACATCCTCTCTTCCACCGTGGCTAGATGCTAAGCCATATCCTGCCTTTTGTTCTCTTCTCTTTTTCAGGATTTGATCATCCAGACATGAATTTTTTGGTCTCTTTCCTCTTGACCCATTCACCCTTCTTTAGTGTATTTGCTTAGCTTTCATTCATCCTCTCTAAAACCAGACTAGCTTAGCACATTTCACTCTTAATGACCACTCATTCTTGCATTCAGCAGCCATTAATTCTTGACCCCACTACTACTTCTTTTACCACACATGTTTCTTGAGGAATCTATTCCCATCGCACTCAACTTTTGTCCTTCTTTCTCTGGACAGACCCAACTCTCACCACATAACTAAAGGGGCAGAAGCACGCTGTTATACATAGCAAGTTTTGTTTCCTGTCACGTTTATTCCTCAGAACATACCACATACTATCTATTCTCTTTATGTCAGCATTTGCATATCTCAAAATTACTCTATCCATTTTCACATCTTTAGCAAACGTTCTACCAAGGTACATGAATTCATCTACCTGCTACAATTTTTCATTGTTTATATATAACTTGGAATCATTCACTCCATTTTCCCTGCCAAACACAGCAGTTAATGCTTTTTGAACAAGGGTTTGTTCCCATTGCTTCTGAAAGAGGTGCTGATGTACTCTCTATTTAAGAAGACTCCCTTCAATCTGACCATCTTAGATAAGTTTAGACCTGTCTCCATCCTTCCCTGCAAAAGGCTGAACAAGTTATGTGATAGAAGTTCTGACTGGATCCGATGCCTGCAGGCTGTCAGAGTTTGGATGGGGAGGACTGAATCCCTCCAAAACAGAGTCGTTTTTAGTCTGTGGCCCAAATTATTCCAGGGAACCACCATCTTTGATTCTGAATGGAATTGTACTTCCCTGTTTAGAGGTGGTCTAAACTTGGAGAACTTGGCAGTCCTCCTAGACCAGTGTTTCTCAACCTTGGCAACTTGAAGATATGTGGACTTCAACTCCCAGAATTCCCCAGGCAGGATAGCTGGCTGGGGAATTATGGGAGTTGAAGTCCACACTTCTTCAAGTTGCCATGGTTGAGAAACACTGTCCTAGACTCACAACTGCTGTTCAAGGAGCAGATGGAAGCTGTGGCTAAGAGGCTTCTGTACTGTTACATCTTGTGCATCAATTGTGGGCACTGCTCAGCCCTTCTCGCTGTCACTGACACCCTAGTCATCTCCTACTTGGATTACTGTAGTGGGTTCTACTTATGGCTGCCCCTGACTCTAGAAGCTATGACTACTATAGAATGCAACTGCCTGAGAAGTGATGGGTATATCCCAGGACATCCCAGTGCCCTCCCTTCCCACTAGGGAGCTGATTGCTGATCAGCTTCCAAGTGCACATCAAATTGTTCATTGTTCACCTTCAAAACCGTACATGGCTCTGGTTATCTGAGAGACTGCCTTCTCTCATACATATCTCTCCATCTCTCCACTGATCCAACCAGATCAAATAGGATCAACTCTCTCCGGGTCCCATCCCTTTGTGACTGCCATCTGATGGGCTTTGGAAACAGGCTTTTTCAGTAACCTCTCCCGCTTAGCCCCACCCCGCTTGAGCTTCAGGAAAGCTGTTGACACCCACTTGTTCCGTCTAGCACATGAGGAGGAGATGCTTTCATTGGCCATGAGGTTGCAAGCACTCAATTGCTATTTGATGGTTTTGTTTTTTGAAAAAATCGAATTGGTCCCTCCATGTATTTTTGTGTCTTCCTCTTGTTTTTACTGATGTTTTATTTAACAGTGAGATTGTTACCCACCTAGGTTTTTTTTACTTTGTGTGATGTCCAAACTATTAATAAACACATTTTCTTGGGGTTTGGGGGGGGTTCCCTACTTTTTAGGTCCATACTCTTCACTGGATCATAGAACCTACCTAATATTCTTAGATTATTCTTAGCCAATAGTTCTTATGGGTGCCAGTCATTCAGCACATGTGACACCTCTGCTCTGTGAGCTGCATTGGCTGACAGTATGCTTCTGGGTACGATTCAAGGTGCTGGTGGTTTAAAGACCTTCATGGCTTGGGGCCGGGCTACCGATGGGACCACCTCTCCCCAGTGGTGTCCACCCATCTTGTTAGATCAAGCAGGAGAGGCATGCTCTGCGTCCCATCTGTCAATATCCAGGAGGAGAGCCTTTTCTGCTAAGGTGCCCGCCCTCTGGAACATCGTTCCCCCAGAAATTAGACTCGCCCTGGCCCTGCTGGCCTTTTACAGGGCTCTAAATGCCTAGCTTTGTCATCAAGCCTGGGGCCCTGATAGTATGGGTGAGCCCACTGGTCACGGTTATACTGAAGGTGTGATGTCATGAGTGTTCCCAGGCTCATTTTATTTATTTATTTATATTTCAAATTTCTGTCACCCTTTTCCCCAAAGGGGGACTCTGTGCCTCCAGCCAACACATCCCAATATTCTCACAAGCTATCAGACCCACTAGGTAGACCAGACCAGGAAATTAACTCCACAGTAAAGCTAAAATTACCTTCTTTACTGAGATTGTCTATAACAACAGAATCTTGCAAGTCTGAATGTGCTATACGCCCCCCCCCCCCACACACACACACCCCTTTATACTCCAGTGAATCAGGAAAGCATCTGCTTGAGCTGCTTCCGAATCTTGTTTCTCTTGTATTCTACTCCTTTCAGGCACAGAATGTATCTATTTTTCTTTCATCCATAATCGAATAAGTAAATTCATTCATAAATGGCCTTTTCCACTTACTCTCCTCTTATATGCCAAGCTGCAACTTTCCATATCACATGGCCATCATAGAAGGGCCCAGACATATTAACCTCCACTGCCCATTACAACTGAGGTCAATCATAGCTTATTTTTAGCAAGATAGAAAAGGTGTAGACTAGGTTAGCAGCCTTAGTTGCACCACATGCCCCATTCCCTGCTAATGGTAAAGATGGTACCATCAGCTTTGCCTAATTTTGGCCACTGTGCTTCAAGTGTAATCAAAGCCTAGTTTCACCCCAGACTTGTTCGTGCTATTCTATGCAAGCCAGTATCTCTAATCTGGTTTGCAAATCAATATAGTCCCAACTCAGACTTCAGCAGCACTATGCACACTTACCCATTTTCTTTCCAGCACTGTCAATGTGTACAAAGTTCATGGGAATTAGAGGCTGCTCACATTACTTCTGCAGGCCCTCATATGCAACTAGTTATCTCAATTTAAGACTGTCCCTTACATCACCAAAACAGCACTACATATGCCAAACCAAGGAATTAGCAAAGATGAGGGAACCTCAAAATTTGCCCAAGTATATTTACAAAAGGGACGTGGTGATGCTGTGGGTTAAACCGCTGAGCTGCTGAGCTGAAGGTCGGCGGTTCGAATCTGCGTGACGGGTTGAACTCCTGTTGCTAGTCCCAGCTCCTGCCAACCTAGCAGTTGGAAAACATGCAAATGTGAGTAGATTAATAGGTACCGTTTTGGCGGGCAGGTAACGGCGTTCTGCTTAGTCATGCCGGCCACATGGCCATGGAAGTGTCTACAGACAAACGCCGGCTCTTCGGCTTTGAAACGGAGATGAGCACCACCCCCTAGAGTCGGACACGACTGGACTTAATGTCAAGGGAAACCTTTACCTTTACCTTTATATTTACAAAATATCTACGGAAGGAAAGGGGGTAACAGATAAGATAATGAGAACTAGGCATGATTAGTAGATACAAAATTTCCCAATAATGGTGGTGGACTGAAAAGGGGATGAAGGAAGAGAAACAGGAAGGGTAAGCTAAAATCTCAAAAGGACTGCATGTTCTTTATGCACAATAAAGCAACTGACTTTTCACTCACTTGCAGAACCAGGCATTTTTTGCTCCACCTGAGTTGCACCTATGTAGGCAGACACATGACTCAGCGCATGGAAACCAACAGCTTTAGCAAATGATGCATTCAGCCACAAAACCCAGTGTTCAATCTAATCAAATCCAAGTGATAACTGAAGAGAAGATAACTACATCCACAATCCTCTTAGAAAGTTCCGCAACTGTAAATTTTTCTAATGGGTTTAGGCCAACAATTCTCCTAAGTCATGCTATTAGCAAAAAAATGAGCCTGCAGCCAAACCAGCATGGGCTAGGATTTCATTAGAGCTCCTGCTGAGCAGGGTAATTTCTGGTCAGAGCTTGGATTTAGAGAACCAAGATTAAATTAGGTACCTTTGAATATGCGTTTGCTGCACTATAGGTTTACTTATTTGGATTTCTAGCCCATTATGATTGATGCAGTCGTATAATATTTTAGCTTTTCTGTTGCAAGGATATACTATGTACGTGAATTTCCCTCTAACATCAACCCTTATACTTCTGCTTTACCACTAAAGTAAAGGTAAAGGTGTCCTCAAGTTGAGCTTCACTCCTGGTAACTCATCCATGTAGCTTTCTTAGTGGAGTTACGGAAGTAGTTGTCTATGCCTTCTTTGGTTTTTGTTTTGTTTTGTTTCAAAAAAAGCTTCCCATCCTTGCCTCTCTAGTCCATGGTGCTTAAATTCCCAATTGGTCTTCCTTCCAACCATACCAGAGCTAACCAATCATCTAAGGTCAGCTAGATACAGGCACCTCCTGAGGCTCACCACTCAAAGCCCATATCAAACAGAAACATCCTCTGAAGAGACACTCAAGTAGGTCTCCAACAATAGCAATCCCAGGAGCTGAGCGTGTTATTCAGCACATCTCCAATTTAAGGTAGAGCCATGATCAGGTGCTCCGTGCGGCCACTGGTAACTTGTATGTCCCAGTTATGATTTCCAACCCATGACAAGTACTGTGAAGGTTTAAGATTGACTACAGCCTGGCTTCCTGTGGGGAATGGCAGACTGAATGGTACTGCTTTTGTAAGCAGTGCCGACAGCACAGCATTTCTGGGCATGGGCTGGGTCCCTGCAGCCTGAAGAATTCTCTGGGTAAGGAGAATCCAGGAAATCATCCCTTTTGTTCTCTGGACAGCACTTTCTTGGGGGTGGGGTAGGGTTGCAGAACGGAGTCCTTGCAATCAATCCGTGATTGAGAATGCTGGGAGGCGCAGATGTCATCAACTCCGGGGCTGCACTGAAGCCATAAAATGGACACTAAATCTTGCCACCCCATTTCTAAAACACCAAGGTTTTCTTGTTTGTTTTATTTCTTATCGAAGAGAGGCCTTTTGCAACAAAGAAATGTGAAGCTCTTGGTGATTTTCATTATTTTTGGTTGACCTTTTTAATATTTAAATTCTAAATATTGGGATTTAAAGATTTTTGCTGTTTTGTTGCCATTTTCTTAATGTTTGGAGGATTATAAAGGATTTATCTACTTCGCTGAATCTGTGGAGTTGAATTTTGAGCTATCTGCCTCTGCTTTCCTGTGAGAAAGGCTCTCGTTTGCATCTTTTTTCTCCTGATAACACACCGTGGAAAGACATGGAAGAAATGAAGGCGATCTTTAAAGAACTCTGTCTTGACATCACCCAAGCCCCGGATCATCTCCTAGAACCTGTGGAGTCTAAAGCCTACCAACAACTTGAAAAAGAAGACAAGAGTGAAAACTACTTTGAGAGTAGAGCTCCTTCTTTAAAGAAGAAAATGAGGATTAACCTTTCCAAGTCAAAAAGTGAAGGGAGAAAAATTGGACTGTGGAGAGTTAACTTTGATTCTGAAGAGAGAAGAGTTTCGGGCACAAAGGAAGAGAGATGACTGGCTGAGTTCCTGGAAAATTGAGACCAAGAATCAAGGCTGGCTGCTGAATTGGAGACTTGCAAGGGGAAAGCCTTGTGTGTAATACTGAGATATGTAAATGCCTTAGTCTATTTTAAGTCAGATAATTGTTTAAATGTGTTTATCAGGATGGTCTCTTGAAGGTTTAGACTGATGTTTTTGTTTTGGGGATAATGATTTTACCTTGGGTAAAAGGACATTAACCAAATGTAGATAATTCATCTGTTGCTATTTTAGCAGGCAGAAAGGAGTAAAATTTTAGTGAAGTAGGATAATATTTGAGTATTTGCTTATTATTATGTTAGAAAAGGTTTTTTTATTTTTTTAAGAGGGAGAGATAGTTTGCTTTAGAGGAGAATGTCATATAGAGATGGAAATGCTTTATAAATAATGTTTCTCTTAGTTTAAATTAGAGTAAGAGATTGATAATGAGTTGCATATATCTTTGCTGGAGAAAGTCGGAAGCCACCATGTAATAGTCTTCTCTGTGTTTTTGCACTTTTTTAGTTTTCTTTTTTCCTGTAGTATTCTCTGTTTCATTCTTTTTAGTTTTTATGTATTTTATGTATATGTTGAAAAAAAAAATAAAGTTTTATAAAAAAAGATTGACTACAACCCTTTGTAAGCCTTTCTGTTGGAATCCCATACACTCAAACATAAGATTTCCAATTTCACTAATGAACCAAGGGCCTGTACCATACCAAAGGTCCTGTGCTCATGAGGATAAGCACGAGCGCCTGACTCATGGGAATGGCATTTGGTGATCTGCCATATTATTTTTATCTGAAGCAGCTCAAATTGGAGAAAATAAAAGTCATATACAAAATGGTTTGAATCAAAAGTTTTCAAGTTGGAAATGGGTGGTTGCAACCATACAGGATTTCTTTCAACCTAGAAACAGTTCCAGAATGGTTGGGAGGGTTCCAGAACATTTCTGGAAAGATCTCCTCCTGACCCCAAATCAGCTAAATCCATTGCAGATTCAAGCTGTTTTGCACCCTCGTATGAAATTAGTTTAAAAGGGGGGGGAATCCTCAGTAAAGCTTTGCCTCAGCTATCCTGCAAAAAACAGAACTTAAAAGGAGCATTTTAGGAATGAACTATATTTGCAAGCTCATCTATCCATCTTGAAAGAAATGACAGCATTCAAAACAAAACCAACCAAGGGGAAACACAATCACATTTCAGTTTACTTAAATGATCTTAACGTAAACAAATCAAAACCGATACAAATGTACAGAAGGGCAAACTTTCTGTGCATCTGTGAAAAGAGGACACTTGCAAATGTTTGTAAAATGTACTGAAGATAGATTTGAAAGCATATGTAGTTGAGAGAGAGGGAAAAAATGACAACAGTGTAGATACTTCCTAGGAACTTGAATAGAGGAAAGGAAAAGAAACTGCCTCAATCAGGAATGGAGAAATTGTGGCCTTCAGTATCTTCCTACGAGGGAGCACAACACGTAGTATCACTCACTGTTAGCTTAGAATTCCTGGCAGCTGAGGTTAGCAACATCTGAATAGCTATAATTATATCATTAATGTGAAGAAGTTATAATGTCCAAATCCCTTCTCTGGGGGAAAAAAAGCATTTCATTTTTTAAAACATTTTTTTCTAAGTAATATTAAGCAATCTGGCAAAAAAAAAAAGTGATTTTGTGTTTTAAGCATCTGGAAGCTGACTTTAAACTCCACTGTGGTTGCAAGCATGTGATGAAATACGCATCACAATGCAAGCTCCATTTCTTACATGCTTGCTTGTCACATTGTGATGCAACTACAAAAGGGTGGAGCTTGCACTGTGATGTCACAATGTACATGTACATTTCTTCACAGTGGTTATAAACAGATGTCTATGGATATATTTTAAAGAGAGCAGTGAAATCCAGTAGATTAAGTCAAGGAGGAGAGCCTTTGCCAACTTATATGCAATTTAAAAAAAAATTAGATTCATTGGAAGCTGATAAGAATAACATCAGTAAATATACAATGGGGAGACTAGGGGCAGGCAGAAGGAAATGATGCAGTCATTCAGTTCAAACAAAGTGGGCATAGGAAGCTGAGATAATCTTTTATAAGATGAAAGAGCAAAATGTGTAAGAGCATGACATTTTTCATGAAGCTCTATTTGTTCTATAATGAAGAGAAAACATTAAATTATTTTAACAATTTATCTGAAATAAATTATTGGAACCTTTGACAATCCTGTCTCAATTGTGCTATAGGAATGCCCTGTTAGAACACAGTCATCTCATAGATAATGTAAAGACCAAAGAATTTAGGAAGAATGTTTTCGGCATGGAAGTTTCCACCATCATTCCTCAATTCTAACTTTGAGTGAACTGCAGAGATTACCTGCAACATACAGAGGCAGCTTTGAGCTATGACAAGCCTCACTGTTTTTTGCAACAGCCTGCTTTTGTCACTGCTCCACTGTCATCTCCTGCTGTTTTAACAGGAGTTTGGGTTTCTTTGACAGAACTCCGTCTCTGGTATTTCAATTTACTGTTAAGTTTATCTGCCCATCAGGAAAGAGGAGAAATGAGAGATGCCTTCCAAGCTTCAACACACAGGTGAAGCATTTTGCATTTTAAAGCCAACAATGGCTTCCAGTTATCTCCACCAAATGATCAAAGTCCATATTTTCTAACAAAGCAAGCAAGGGAGAACGTTTGCTTTAATACTGTGATTCATTATAGCCACAGTTCCTTCCTACAGACATCCTTTTTAGAAGTAACAGTTACATTTCCCACACAGCTCCATTTCCTGCCATCACCAGATCATAATAGCTGGCAGCTGTTTCTCAGAAAGCTGGTGGACCACAGTTTTGAGATGGGACGCATTCACCAGTTGTCATTTCTCCATAGCCATCAAGAAAAACTCCATTCCTGTAATCTTCTTAAGGAGAAAGATGCATAAAATCTGTCGCACTATTTCTCTGCCTACCTCCATTCATGTTGGGCTCATGTTCTCCAAGAGTAAAGGTGCCACTGACAGCATGCACAATCAGGAAAAGAAGGGATGGCAATCATCTGAGAAATTTTGAAAACAAAACCAAAAATATTTCCAGCTTGGGAAACACTAATGCAAGCTTTTATGCAAGCTGAATGAGGAACATCTATACACACCCATTTGTCTTTCACTAGCACTAGACATCCAGGTGGGGGAATAAGGTTGCCAAAGGTATTCTCCATGGAGTCAAGAGGTGTTAGGACTTAACACTACCAATTTCTGCTAACAGTTAAAAATAATAAATTCAGTGTTTCTGTCTGTTGAGAAGGATCTTTATGTTCTTTTAAATATTGGTAAAGATATAAAATTTGGGTATGTCTCCTGATTTCCTTGTAACCATGAGATTGGATAAAGCTATTAAACAAAGTCTAGAAGATATGAAACTCCAGAATGACCTTGTAGCTGCCCCAAGACGATACCAACCCTACAAAAAAACAAGGAAACTGCAAACTGCACAATATTTATACCAGTTATCCTATCCCAAATATTGCTGAGCCTTCTCTAGAGCACACTTCATCACCCTTCCCTGTGCCATCATGGATGACTGATGCAATCATGGATGGTAGGTACAATCAGATATCCTTTTTGCACAGATGCTGCCCCTTAGAATCTTCCTAAGGTGTAGATTTTACAGGGAATTGCACTCTCACCTAATTCAACTCTCAATAGATAAGACTGCCTGGCTTTTCACACCAATGATACTTAGGAATTTTTTCCTGAAAGATAAGCACCCTGAAATCACCTCTACAAAAGCTAAATTCCCTGCCCAAACCATAAGGCTTCACTAGGCTCAGACCCTCAACATGATTTACTTAATTGATCAGATTTTATCGTATTTCTAAATTGTATTTGATTGTTTCGATTTTTATGACCCAGTCTTGGACTGTAATAAATGTGCTATGTTTAGGTATAGAAAGAAAATAAAAGAGAATGAAAATATTTTTATCATTGCTATAAGAAACATTTAAAAAAAATCCTAACCTGTCGCCTAACTTGAATCAGGTCTGGATCATGCTCTGGAAATGACCACATACGGTCCAAGTCATTCTAGACTTATTCCACTATGATATATTTGTCTCTGGAGGGAAATTTAGGGGAAAAAAACAGAACTTCATTGTCTCATAGTCCCACATGAGAAAAATTTAGCTATACAAAAATCCTTTTCTTTTCCTACTTTTTATCAAAATGGGATGGAAACACAGTCAAGCAAGATAGAGGAGGAGGGAACAAAGCATGACAGATTTCATCAAAATCAGTGTGAGGTTTGTGAGCCCTTAACCTTGTTGTTTTTGAACATACATTTTTTTGTATTTACAAATTACAGATTTACAATGGTAAGATCCCCATGATTGGGAAACCCTTAACAAATTTTAGGTAGACACACTGAGTAGGCTTTATGTCCAGAGAAGTGTTTTTTGACAAGCAATGGTGATGCTCCTTTCTGAACAGAGTACAGTGGAGAAGATTAGGGGGGGGGGCAGTGAGATGAAAGTAGAATGCATTAACTCACTTTGACTAAGCCCCCCATCATTTGTAGTTTGCCCACTGGCGGTGCTACTTTTGCTCCCAGGTTAATAGGACAAAGCTTCCATCCATGTTAACAAACGCCATGAGCTGTGCACCTCTCAAAGACTGATTAGTATATTGTTCATCAATATACTCAGGAAGGCAACAGACAGAGACAAGCCATTACATATTTATTTATCATATTTCTTCACTGCCCATCTCGTATAGCAACGACATACCGTATGCTTGACCCAATATGACTACAACCCCAGGAGAAGTTGGATCTGCATCAGCCAGCCCTTTGGCAAGGAGGTCTAAGAGCCTAACTCATTCAAAAGACATTTCTCATGGTGGAAACCACAACAATTAAACCATCCCCCTTTTGGGGGGAGATGGGCGGTAATAGAAATTTGAAAAATAAACAAACAAATGCCTTGGCAATGCTCAACGGATGCTACAGATTCTCACAGAGGCCGTATGAGGCACAGAGATGCCATCAACAGAGTGGTCTTCTTCTGGAGGCTTGTGTTGTCAAACTCAAACACTTCCTGTTCTAAAGAGATGTTCCAGTGATACCAGATCTTTGTTTAGCTTTGCAATCGTTTCTTCTTCTTCTTGGCAATTCAGAAAAGCAGAATCAGAGACTGTTATTTTTGGATCAAATATTTCCATTTGATGTCAAGCTTGGCATTAACAGAAAGCAGCTGCTCCCTCGAGTTCCTCCCAGAGAGCATTTTAATCATTAAATCTCCAAGCCTGTTTAAAACCAGGCCAGTTTTTTTTTTTTTTAAAGTGAGGGTACCATTTCTCCAAAACACACACTGAATTCATTAAATTATTGATAGCCATTAAATGGGTGGGCTGAGGGTTAAACTACCTCTAAGCTTTATCAATCATTAATGCAATTTCCTCTGAAATATCTAGATATCTCATAGCACAGTGCACAGGAACACAAAGCCAGGTGTGAGAGTCTTTACTTTTGGCAGGAAGAAGAAAAATAGTAGAATCAAGATGAAAGAGTGAGATGGATAGTCTCTGCTGAGAACAATTAACCCCTTCAGAACAACTTCCAAAGGTATCTTTTAACAAAAGCCTCACTGGAACTGAATAAGCTGCCAAACCAAAAGGCCATTTTACACATTGTGTAACAACTACCCCACTTGTCACTAGGTATACATCTTACAGACATTTGGGCAATCTAATTAATTTAACTGGGTGATGTAAATGCTTGTACACTTTTGTACTTACACAAACACCCTTCTCTTACACCTGAAAACAGACTATACACACATGCACATAGCTCCTCCCAAGTCAACTACTGATCATGTTTTTCTCCTTTGATTATAAGTGTGATGCTCCCTTGCCAAAATAGAGCTGCGATAAAATGCAGTGGATTTAGAAGTTACCTTTAACAGCTTTCCTTTTTTTTAAAAAAAGACTCTTACTGTGCTCTTCATTAACAAATCCCAACTTCTAAAAGCAAACTTCACCTCTTCCCATTTTCATACATTCTTCTCCTCCTTTTCCTCAAAATGGTTCCCTAGTGGCATAGCTTTTTTTTTTTTAATCTTCCAGTAAGCAAATAGATGCATAAGGCTAGATAAAAAGTCCTGGATTCTTTTAAAAAGCTCTCCCCTTTGGATACATTTCTGAAAATCAAAATCAGAATGTGCCTTGCAAAGATAATCCACGAGAAAGTACATCCAATAATAACACCGGCGCTATGTGGCCAAAGGTAGCACATCAGATATTTCTTGTGAGAGGATCTGTTTACGGTCAGATGGGGCAAGGAAAGGAATAGTATCTTCTTTTATGAAAAAATACGTGAAAGAAACAGACCTACTGAACATAGCAGGCAAGTATGATGGAACCCGAAATAAAGGAATTGCTTTGAGAAACTGCACTCTGTGAGTTCACCTTAGACACAAGTTAAAACTTAACTGCTGTGATAATAATTACTCTGAACATTAATGGTTAATAGACTCCAGCTTCAACACAGTGAAGAAAGCCATGTCAACGTCACTGGAAGTTTTTACTTTATGTTTAAAGATCACAAAAAAGTTAAGCAGTGTTAAGAACCCACCTCTTGGCAACAGAGTTATTGGCATCTCCCTCTGATCTTCAAATTTCTTAGTATCACAGCATGGTAAATATAATGACTTACAGTATGGCTTTTAAGGGGGCATGAATGTTTACAAATATCACAAATTAGCAAAGGTATACAATTGGGGGGGGGTCAGAAATCAGTAGATGATGAAGATGAAGGCGATAATGATTTTTTTCTCTATTTTTCAGGCATTTTAAAAGGTAAAGGTAAAGGTTTCCCTTGACGTAAAGTCCAGTCGTGTCTGACTCTAGGGGGCAGTGCTCATCTCTGTTTCTAAGCCTTGGAGCCGGCGTTGTCATAGACACTTCCGGGTCATGTGGCCAGCATGACTCGGAACGCCGTTACCTTCCCGCCGAAGCGGTACCTATTGATCTACTCACATTTGCATGTTTTCGAACTGCTAGGTGAGCAGGAGCTGGGACTAGCAACGGGAGCTCACCCCACCACGCGGTTTCGAACCGCCGACCTTCCGATCGACAGCTCAGCGGTTTAACCCGCAGCTTTGCTTCATCTAGCTTTTATTTCCTTTTATCAATATATAAAGATATACTTATTTATTTATTTAATTTTTATCCCTTATTATTTTTTTATAAATAACTCAAGGTGGTGAACATATCTAATACTCCTTCCTCCTATTTTCCCCACAACAACAACCCTGTGAGGTGGGTTGGGCTGAGGGAGAGGGACTGGCCCAAAGTCACCCAGCCAGCTTCCATGCCTAAGGCGGGACTACAACTCTCATACCACGCCTGATTGGCTCTTGGGCTGAGGGAGAGGGACTGGCCCAAGGTCACCCAGCCTGCTTTCATGCCTAAGGCAGGACTAGAACTCTCATACCACCCGATTGGCTCCTGGGCTGAGAGAGAGGGACTGGCCCAAAGTCACCCAGCCAGCTTCCATGCCTAAGGAGGGACTAGAACTCTCATACCACGCCTGATTGGCTCTTGGGCTGAGAGAGAGGGACTGGCCCAAGATCCCCCAGCCTGCTTTCATGCCTAAGGCAGGACTAGAACTCTCATACCACCTGATTGGCTCCTGGGCTGAGAGAGAGGGACTGGCCCAAAGTCACCCAGCCAGCTTCCATGCCTAAGGCGGGACTAGAACTCTCATACCACACCTGATTGGCTCTTGGGCTGAGGGAGAGGGACTGGCCCAAGGTCACCCAGCCGGCTTTCGCGCCTAAGGCGGGACTAGAACTCTCATACCACGCCTGATTGGCTCTTGGGCTGAGAGAGAGGGACTGGCCCAAGGTCCCCCAGCCGGCTTTCATGCCTAAGGCAGGACTAGAACTCTCATACCACCTGATTGGCTCCTGGGCTGAGGGAGAGGGACTGGCCCAAGGTCATCCAGCCAGCTTTCACGCCTAAGGCAGGACTAGAACTCATGGTCTCCTGGTTTCTGGCCAAGCACCTTAACCTTAACCACTAAACCAAACAATGGAGATCTTTTTAAATTAATAATACAATGGAGATCTTAATATTAGGCAATTATTTTCAGACTGAAACTACTGTCACATAACTACTACTTGGATATGAAATGCAGTGGGTTTTTTTATGTTATACTCAATTTTGAATGAAACATTAAATAATTTTATGCCAGCAATGCTGACATCCTAAAATGCAGATTTCAATGCGATCATATTTATGCAATATAATTATAAATTATGAATATTTGACTATTTAGAAAGCTTGAAGTATTGAAAATAAGAAGAAAAAAGTAAAGGTTCTATTTAGATAGATAGATCCTTTACTTTTTCCTTCTTATTTTCAATACTTCAAGCTTTCTAAATAGTCAAATGTTCATGGTTTATAATCATATTGCATAAATATGATCACATTGAAATCTGCATTGAAATAATACAATGTATCAAGATTGATAACATTACCAAAAAAAGAGGATAAAAATAATTAAACAAAGTTCTTTGTATCCACTATTTCTCTCCATTAAACCATTCTATTGGAATGCTTTTCATTTTTATCTATTAATTTTGTAAGTATCCCATCCAGCAAAAGATGAGCTTAATAGTTTAAGGTTCTTAACAACCTTGTTTTATAAAATGAGCCTGAAACAATCCACGGCTCACAACTAAACTTAACAACTAAGACAGGATTTATTCTTGCAAAGTTCTTGCCTGAAATTCAATGCACAACATTATTAGTGGAAGCGATGTCTGTAACTGGTTTTGCACTTTCAGCACAGCTCAGTGGTTGTGGCTTTGGATTCTGTAAACTCTAGTAAACTCTACAATATAATGCTTTATCTTTTGCCTGCTAGGTGACAAATTGTGCTCTTGCCAATCTTGAACACATACACACATACATGTGCACACCTCTGCCTTATAGTTCAGTTGCCAAACTGGGCCTTAACAACGTAACTGGCAGTTATTTCTCAGTGAAGGAACAACTGTAGTTAGGACAGTTGCCATCAAATTCAACTCTGCACCTTCAAAAAGGTTGGTTTTTTTTTTTTCCCCCTGCTACAATCTGGAAGCTGGGAAGTGTGAACATAAGAAAGTCCAAAAAATAATGCTAAGTCTTATGCCATTGCATGCGGTTCCAAGTTTCAATTTGATAATACTTCTACATAATTTTAGCTCTGTTGTTGTTGTTTATTCGTTTAGTCGCTTCCGACTCTTCATGACTTCATGGACCAGCCCACGCCAGAGCTTCCTGTCAGTCGTCAACACCCCCAGCTCCCCCAGGGACGAGTCCGTCACCTCTAGAATATCATCCATCCATCTTGCCCTTGGTCGGCCCCTCTTCCTTTTGCCTTCCACTCTCCCTAGCATCAGCATCTTCTCCAGGGTGTCCTGTCTTCTCATTATGTGGCCAAAGTATTTCAGTTTTGCCTTTAATATCATTCCCTCAAGTGAACAGTCTGGCTTTATTTCCTGGAGGATGGACTGGTTTGATCTTCTTGCAGTCCAAGGCACTCTCAGAATTTTCCTCCAACACCACAGTTCAAAAGCATCGATCTTCCTTCTCTCAGCCTTCCTTATGGTCCAGCTCTCGCAGCCATATGTTACTATGGGGAACACCATTGCTTTAACTATGCGGGCCTTTGTTGTCAGTGTGATGTCTCTGCTCTTAACTATTTTATCGAGATTTGTCATTGCTCTTCTCCCAAGGATTAAGCGTCTTCTGATTTCCTGACTGCAGTCAGCATCTGCAGTAATCTTTGCACCTAGGAATACAAAGTCTTTCACTGCTTCTACATTTTCTCCCTCTATTTGCCAGTTATCAATCAAGCTGGTTGCCATAATCTTGGTTTTTTTGAGGTTTAGCTGCAAACCAGCTTTTGCACTTTCTTCTTTCACCTTCATCATAAGGCTCCTCAGTTCCTCTTCGCTTTCGGCCATCAAAGTGGTATCATCTGCATATCTGAGATTGTTAATGTTTCTTCCAGCCATTTTAACTCCAGCCTTGGATTCCTCAAGGCCAGCTTGTCACATGATGTGTTCTGCGTACAAGTTGAATAGGTAGGGTGAGAGTATACAGCCCTGCCGAACTCCTGTCCCAATCTTAAACCAGTCCGTTGTTCCGTGGTCTGTTCTTACTGTTGCTACTTGGTCGTTATACAGATTCTTCAGGAGGCAGACAAGATGACTTGGTATCCCCATACCACTAAGAACTTGCCACAATTTGTTATGGTCCACACAGTCAAAGGCTTTAGAATAGTCAATAAAACAGAAATAGATGTTTTTCTGAAACTCCCTGGCTTTTTCCATTATCCAGCAGATATTGGCAATTTGGTCCCTAGTTCCTCTGCCTTTTCTAAACCCAGCTTGTACATCTGGCAATTCTCACTCCATGAATTGCTGAAGTCTACCTTGCAGGATCTTGAGCATTACCTTACTGGCATGTGAAATGAGTGCCACTGTTCGATAGTTTGAGCATTCTTTAGTGTTCCCCTTTTTTGGTATGGGGATATAAGTTGATTTTTTCCAATCTGATGGCCATTCTTGTGTTTTCCAAATTTGCTGGCATATAGCATGCATTACCTTGACAGCATCATCTTGCAAGATTTTGAACAGTTCAGCTGGGATGCCGTCGTCTCCTGCTGCCTTGTTATTAGCAATGCTGCTTAAGGCCCACTCAACCTCACTCTTCAGGATGTCTGGCTCTAGCTCACTGACCACACCATCAAAGCTATCCCCGATATTGTTATCCTTCTTATACAGGTCTTCTGTATATTCTTGCCAACTTTTCTTGATCTCTTCTTCTTCTGTTAGGTCCTTGCCATCTTTGTTTTTGATCATACCCATTTTTGCCTGGAATTTACCTCCGATAGTTCTAATTTTCTGGAAGAGGTCTCTTGTCCTTCCTATTCTATTGTCTTCTTCCACTTCCGCACATTGCTTGTTTAAAAATAATTCCTTATCTCTTCTGGCTAACCTCTGGAATTTTGCATTTAATTGGGCATATCTCCCCCTATCACTGTTGCCTTTTGCTTTCCTTCTTTCTTGGGCTACTTCTAGTGTCTCAGCAGACAGACATTTTGCCTTCTTGGTTTTCTCTTTCTTTGGGATGTATTTTGTTGCCGCCTCCTGAACAATGCTGCCAACTTCTGTCCAGAGTTCTTCCGGGACCCTATCTACTAAGTCCAGTCCCTTAAATCGATTCTTCACCTCCACTGCATATTCCTTAGGAATATTAGTGAGCTCATATCTAGCTGATCTTTGGGTCTTCCCTAATCTCTTTAGTCTGATCCTAAATTGTGCAAGAAGAAGTTCGTGATCTGAACTACAGTCAGCTCCAGGCCTTGTTTTTACCGACTGTACAGATGTCCGCCACCTTTGGCTGCAAAGGATGTAATCAAACTGATTTCGGTGTTGTCCATCTGGTGAAGTCCATGTATAAAGCCGTCTCTTAGGTTGTTGGAAGAGTGTTTGTTATGCAGAGTGAATTGTCTTGGCAAAATTCTATCAGCCTATGTCCTGCTTCACTTTGTTCTCCCAGGCCATACGTACCTGTAATTCGAGGTGTCATTTGACTGCCCACCTTAGCATTCCAGTCTCCTGTGATGAAAATAACATCTCTTTTAGGCGTGTTGTCCAGTAGGTGCTGCAGATCCTCATAGAACTGCTCTACTTCAGCTTCTTCAGCATTTGTGGTTGGGGCGTATATTTGGATCACTGTGATGTTAGATGGCTTGCCCTGAATTTGAATTGAGATCATTCTGTCGTTTTTTGGGTTGTATCCAAGCACTGCTTTAGCCACTTGACTATTAATTATGAAGGCTACTCCATTTCTTCTGTGGTCCTCTTGTCCACAGTAGTAGATCTGGTGGTCATTTGATGTGAAGTGGCCCATTCCAGTCCATTTCAGTTCACTGACGCCCAAAATGTCTATCTTTAATCATGACATCTCACCAATAACCACATCCAATTTGCCCTGGCTCATAGATCTTACATTCCAGGTCCAATGGTGTGTTGATCCTTAGAACATCGGATTCGCCGTTCACCACCAGCACCGTCGGCCACTAGCCGTCCTTTCGGCTTTGAGCTAGCTGCGTCATCATGTCTGGGGCTAGTTGAGCTCATCCTCTGTTCCTCCCCAGTAGCATTTTGACCATCTTCCGACCTGGGGGTCTCATCCTCCGATGGTATACCGACATATCTCTGGCTGTACTGATCCATTTAGTTTTCACGGCAAGAATACTGGGGTGGGTTGCCATTACCTTCCCCAGGGTTCGCATTTAGTCTGACCTCTCTGTCATGACCTTCCCGTCTTGGGTGGCCCTTCACGGTTTAGCTCATGGCATCACTGAGGTGCTCAAGCTCCAGCACCACGACAAGGTAACGATCCTTTGCTGAAGAATTTTAGCTCTAGTTAGCTAAAATCCTGACTCTAAGATTGCAAGACTTGCCTTGCTAGAGAAGGCTAAAGGTTCAAGAAATCCAATATTCTGTTTCCAGCACAGGCAGCTAGATGGTTTTAGAAGATCACAAGCAGGGCATACGTGAGGTAGCAATTCCATTTTCCACCCAGCATCTTATATTCTGAGGAAAATTGTCTTTGCACGTGGGGATCCCACTTAGTATCACAATTAATAGCTCCTGGCAGATCCGCTCTCCATGGTTTTGTTCAATCTTCTTTTTTAAGCCAGAGGCTTTCATGGAGGCAAACTTTGGTGTGCCATTACATCTATCTCTAACAGACAATACAGTTCAATTCCAGCTTCCCAAGAACCCCATCTTTTAAGATACATGACCGCAGGAAGCTCTTCTTGTTAGCAGTCAAGAAATTCTGCCGGGGCAGACTGATTGGCCATAACTGGCATGTATGCTTATGTATTCTGGAACACCCAACGTTTGTAGAATCTCCAAGGAGCCTAGGGAAAATGCAAACTAATACTCCTGCTGAGGCTTTTTTTTTTTAAGAATAGTTTGAACCACATAGCTACATAGAAACATATGCATTTACTGTGTTCAGCACAGAGTCACATTCAGTTCATTTAAAAGTCTATGCAATCCAGGTATCATTTTTATGGCCCGTATCAAATTTATCAAAGAATTCCTTATGCTCTTCCTTCTCTCTACAAGATCCAGAAATACTATTTAATTACTCATATGACCTTCAGTTGACCTTAACTTCTGCTGACCACAAAAGGGATGTCCATGCAGTTTTCAAACAGCAGTATGGAAATGGCCTTACACTGCCTTCTGCAACACACCTCTCAAAGAGGTGCCATCACCTCCAACAAAGTACAAATTCTTAATTAAAGAATAAAGAAAAGTAGTAAGTGAAAAAGAGAAAGAGAAAGAGAAAGAGAAATAAATAAGAAGAGAAAAGGAAAAAAAAAACTTCTGATCTTCAGAGCAGTTATAGATACATTTATATTTTGCGCGCGCTCTCTCATTACTTCATCATTTCCTTCCTTCTATAAGTCTACCTTTTCTAATCTTTCTTATCTTCAAACCCATAAATCACAAGTTCATTTTTCTCTTTTTTCAGCAAAAAGTCCATAAGAGGTTTCCGGTCACTAATAAAAGGTATTGATCTTTCTCTAATCAAACAAGTAAATCATGGCCTTCACTTTGGAAGCACTGAACAGTACATGAAAAGTGACAGAAGACAGTGCAGAAAGTCTCTATGGCAGGTAAATTTGCTAGGGTTAACTACTGACTTTCACATGCATGGTATCTATCACTTTCTCCGTCAGCTAATGCCATACATCCCTTGCCTGGTAACTTCTTGAAACTATACACATGTAATCTTGGAACTCCACTTCCCAGAGCTTCCTACATTGTTTCTGACAGAGTTTAACTGGGATCACCACAGAAGCAACAGCATCCATTCAAATACCAACCTGTTCTTGTTCCTCCCCCAGAAAAAGGTAGCCCTGCCGCTTGAACATATGTATGTCAGATCCCATTCTTCTAGATCAGTGGCTGCCAACCTGAACAACTTCTAGTTGTGTGGACTTCACTTTCCAGAATCCTCAGCAAAGGCTACAGAGCTCTTAGAATTGAAGTTTATCTTGAAGTTACCAAGGTTGTTCTAGATGGAATCCCTCACACTCTTATTGCAAAGGGTATCTCTTTTGATATCCATCACATAAAGGCAAAGGTTCCCGTTTAGTCGTGCCCGACACTAGGGGGCAGTGCTCATCTCCGTTTCACGGCCGAAGGGCCAGAGCTGTCCGAAGACGCTTCCGCAGTCACGTGGCCAGCATGGCAGTCACAGAATGCTGTTACCTTCCCGCCGAAGCAGTACCTATTTATCTACATTTATCTACATTTGCATGCTTTCGAAGTGCTAGGTTGGCAAGAGCTGGGGTGAGTGCGGGAGCTCACTCCATCATGCGGCGCTCAGGTCTCGAACCGCTGAACTTGCAACCTTCCAGTCGACAAGCCTGGCGTCTTAACCACTGAGCCACCACGCCCCATCACATACACACCCCAAAATAAAAAGCTGGATGGAAAATACAGGAACTGTTTCAACTTGTGACGGTAAAGGTTTGCAAAGAGAAAAAAGGGACTTTGTTTTAAAGTGTTTGGGGAAAGTTCACAGGTCCAGTTAAAGGGTTCTGTGAAGCACCAATGGCTGTAGAGAATGTCCATGTTTGCTCAGAAAAAGAAGATATGTCAAATAAGGGGTTAGACTGAGCCCAGTGAGGGGATTATGCTCAGCCTGAAACAGAACATCCTTTTTTTTAAAAAAAAATCTTCAAAGTCTTTTGGTCATAATATCAAATTTGATCGTAAGAACTAAAGATCTGGATCAACAAAGAGGGAAGAAAAACAAAATTACCTCAAAAACTGGTACAGATGTGTTTACATTTTGAAGTTCTCTGCATGGGAACACACAAAGTTGATAGAACTGAGGTACAAATGAAAAAGGGATCTAAGAAAAAATGTATTTACCAGGGTAATATTCAATCAGGAGAAGCCCTTTTTTTCCTTCCAACATCTGAAGAAGTTCCAAATGGAACATGAGAAAAGATCTTCTTGGTAAATGCTTTTAGTCTACTTCTCATTATGCAAAGACATTTCTCTTCAGACAGGCCTTTTGCACATAAAATGATTTGTAAATATATAACTTCTAATACGTGCCTCGTAAATATGTAACTTACAATTGCTTTTAACAGGCTGTTTTATTACCATTCAAAAATGTATTTTGGTTTATTGTGTTAGCCTTATTGTTAAAAGTCTTTTGATAGACAGGCAAAAAAGTTTAACAAACAAAAAAATACTGGAAGGTTAATATAACTTTTATAAATTTCCAACATGCAGCTACTGATTCACCATCAATGTAAACTTTGTCAAAGAGAAGACAACTTTAGATGGAAATAGAAAAGGGGATTATAAAAAAATATATAAAAGTAATTATAGAATTATAAAAGAAAAAAGGATTACAAGGAAAAGACAGAGCAACATGATACTCAAGTCAAGGAAACATCATACATTGAAAGGGAGAAAAAAAATGGCTCACCAAAAAAAGACAGAGTGCAAAATTGTAAAAGAAAGGTGAGATTATTAAAATAATTTTCTCTCTGTGGGTACTTAATTAAGAAGCAAACAATTACACAGAAAAATAAGTTGTTGGTATTTAAATAGATGTATTAAGTATTTGGCTATAAGTACAAATGAATCTTTCAGGAAGATAAATGTAATATATTACAATAAATATAATATCTTACATGGAAAACACCCCCCCAAAAAACACCCATTATGCATAACTAAGTATAGAAAAAAAGATAGAAAACACAAGGTTACAGTCACTGGACACTTACACTTGATGCCTTCCCATCCAGAGTGTGGGGTTTTTTTGTCTTTCTAAAGGGAATGCTGGTCAGCAAAAGCGCTGATTCTCGAATGACTGCTGATTAAGCTGTTTTAAGATGTCCTTTGTATTCAATAAGAAAATAATAAAAACAGTAATAGTAATAACTTTTGACTAAGTAAAAATGATTTCTTCACAGAGGAGCTGTCCATTAGGAATGTCTTCATCCATTGGAAAGGGGAAATATCATGCAGAGAAGGAATAGGGCGTGGCGCCCTCTATGGGAAGCAATGATCGAAAAGAGAAATCTTGCCAATACTAGCCTGGAAGACTAAAATTGGAAAATAAGATGTAATGGAAAAACGGACAGTATATATCCATAACAGAAACCGAACCAAATTCAGGCAGGTTATATACAACCTATTAAACAGCAAGGAAAATTTAGACCTTTGGAACATGGTTTTTAGGACTGAAACAGAAGCTACTGCGATCTTCTGTGTTCAGTCTGAATTGTGGTTGGCAGTTGAGGATGCAAAAAATGCCTGGGAAGCAGAGCATGTCCTACTAGAAAGTCTTTTCAAAATGCTTTTAATCGATATTTAGTTACACTTTTATCTTTTCTTTTGTATTTCACCATTTCAATCATAAAAATATGGTGGGGGAAAAAGAGAGAAGGAATTATCAGAGGGACTGGATGATCCTTTCATTGGAAGCATAAGGGAACAATGAATGATACTAAAAATGCTAGCAAAGATCATGATGGAGAGAATCTGGCTACACCTTTTGATGCAGCTTCCTAGAATCCACCATTTTGAAGGCACCATACAATTTCATCAAGCATTGCCTAACAGCACAGCAACTAAGTGTTCTTATCCTCATAATTTTCTATTATTCTTTTTACCAAAAACCCAAAGCAAAGCTTAGTTTTATCTTCTTTCCCTTCTTCCTTTTGGCCCTGAAGGAAAAATATGACCTTAAAAGTTTTGGGTTACACATCTCTTATGCTAGGCTTCTGTGTCCCATTTAAAACAGAAATTAAATCAATATCTAATTACCTTAGGATCTTAACAGTCCCAGTCTATGTATGCTAGAATTTATATTCTCTCAGAAACTTCATGAATTTTGTGTTAAACTGGATCAGCTCTTCAGCATTATTTTTGAGAAAACAAGAAATCATGGCAGAGGGAGAAAAAAAAGAAAAAGGAAAAAGGATCAAAAAAGGAAAGTAAAGGGGAAAAAGTCATATTAGCCCATGTCAGTTTTGAGGGGGGTGGGGATAAGAGGTCCCATTTCTCTCTGAAAGACTGTCTTGCTCCTTCCTCAAACAAAGAACAGAAAAATGACACAATATTACATTTAATTGTTTGGCTATACTCCAGGTTTTAACAGAAAGGAGGAGTGGGAAGGGGGGGAAGGAGAAACAAGACCATCAAATGAAATAATTGCTGATGTTCCAACATGTTTTTTTTAATCAATTTTCTCAAGTTAAAGGAAGATCATTTTCCATGTGTGAAGATATCTGCATTTATGAGAGAATGTCTGATGCACGAAAATAGAAATCTAATGTAAAGACATTCAGGAAAATATGCATATTCAGTATATGCTGAATTCTTGCATTTTTTTCCAAACTAAGTTTGGATAAGTCCATTTGATTTCCCCTCCCCTCTTCATTGGACTTGCAAGGTCTTCTGGTCAAAGGAGCCAGGACAGAAAAGCCAATCATTTTGATCTGTGCTGAAAGAGACTTGTATTTCCATCCACTGGAATCACCAGATTGTAATCCAAATCTTTAAGATGAAACAGCTGTGCATTTTCAGCTCCGTTATGACATTGAACAATTCATTCAATTTTTATCCTGCTCTTTCCCCCAAGGAGCTAAGGGCAACTTAATTTCATTTTATCCTGGAAAGGACATAAGAAATATGGTGGGGGGAAAGAGAGAGAAAGACTGAAAGAAAAAAGACGTACAGGCTTTCACTGTACACCTATAAGAATAGAATGTCTGGAAAATCATGTCCGATGGATGCTTATAATTTAATACAGAAACTTATCAACTTCCCTTGTATGCATTTTGGTAGTAGATCCATTCTATGGATAGTCTATCCCTGATTTATCTGCCTGGTCTGTTGCTGGGTTCCCAGACAGCTTCATTCAACTGAAGACTGTGTTCAACTGAAAGATCTTTATTGCAAATAACCACAAAGCTTTCATTCTCCATTTTCCATGAAAAAAACACACTCCAACGCTGTCACACAATGCTAAACATCAAGCTCACCCCCACCCAATAGATTGCAAAATATCATTTTAGCCAAAATTTAGGGTGCAATAAGAACTTGACAGTGATCAACCAATTTCCCTATCTCAGCCCAAATTAGGTTTAAATCTAGAGTGTAACATCCCAAAAAGAAAACCTTCAAAAAGTTTAAAACAAAGATGGTCCGTTGACAATTATTTATCTCAGCAAGAAGCAGGACAACAATCATCTTTTTGCCTAGGACCCAAAAGGTTCTCAGTTTGGGAGCTGGCTGGTCAGAGGAAATGTATATCTCAAGCCACATTTTAATCGGCCAGTAATACAAAGCCACAGCATGGTTTGACATGGCTGGCAGACTCTGGGAAGAAATGGTGCCAGAAACGTAACATGACCATTGCAGGCCAGAAAAAAGAAAACAGCATCAACAGATTACTTGCGGGAAACACGCCCAGCATCTGCTTTGGTTCAAAGCAGTATTATTATCTCCTCATTTGGGTATGAATTAAACTTACTCTAAGTAGGTGGCAGTCAGATCAAGCACTTACTTGCTGCAGCTAAACAAGGAAGTGGTGGAGAAGAGAAGGTCCTCATAGCAGTGATGAGTGTGAGTTTTTTGTATTGCTGGATTTTTGCAGCCTAAAACAGATTTGTCCTATGAAGAACTCAGTACATAGGCTGGGCAGGAAGAGCGCATGACTTAACGAAATGTGTCAGTTCTCAGCCTTGGAATTTGCTCTGTATGAAAGGACTGGCAAGATCAGACAATATGGTCCGGTTCAGTCCATTCATTGTTCAGGAATAGAAAGATTATGATTAAATGGGGAGGGAAAAACTGTACAACTCTTCAATTTGGATATCAATGTCTTTTTTTTTTTCATGTTTGTTCCCGTATTTGTTATCTTTTGCAGCTTGTTTTTCCATTTGTTTTTTAGTTGGTTTAGCTTTTTATTTTCATTATAATTTCATAGTTTATTACACAATAGTCTGGGGGGTTAGTAAACTATATCATTTTTATGTAATTGCTACATTGTTTATGTGCACATTTGTTGTTAACCATTAGTAATATGTCATGCTTTTTTAAAAAAAAAAGTTGGTTCCATGTGCTGTATTACCTCTTGATCCCTTCACGTGGGGTGCTGGGTGGGATGCAAATACAAAAGCTGTCTGCGGAAGGAGCTAGAGAGGGGGAAAGACCTGTGCTGACATCTGGAGGCTCTAAATCAGTGTTTCTCAACCTGGCAGGGGAATTCTGGGAGTTGAAGTTCACACATCGGAAGGTGGCCAAGGCTGAGGAACACTGCTCTAAACGCTCCCCTCTTATGCACTCCTGGGGCATTAATAACTCTACTGAAAATGGTTTTATCTCTTTTAAAATGTTGTGATGGAGCAAGCAAATGTATGTTTCAGTCCCATATGGGTTGACATTCCTTTTAATGGTCAAGGAAAGTTTAGTAGCTCCATTCCTAATAACGGGCAGGTATGCACAGCTCTCAAAGATGCCTTGAGTGATATTGCTCGCACACTGTGAAAAAGGTTTTTCTTCTCCCCTTTCCAAAGCTCAGCTTAGAAACTTGTTTCTAAACAAGTAACTTCACAGCCATCACTATCAGACAATTGATTTCAGCAGGTTATTCAGACTGGGTTTGCTCTGCAGCTCAGTCATGGGTCTCGTGAAATATTGAAAAGATGGTCTTCCAAAAAGACAAGGGTAATCTTGGAGACTTATGAGCAGCCAGGTCTTAAAGGCTGACAGCCCTTCTCAGCAAGGGTTAAAAATTCTCAGCCTAATCCTATCCAGGGCCAATAACATTATGTTACTAACTGATAGAGAAGCCCACCATTCAGTCTAACAAGAAAAGGAAAAGCCTGTTTACTGAAGCTAAGCCATCATGATATCCAAGGATCCCATCTGTTAGAGTGACTTAGCAGATGGTCAATTGACCACATCTCTTTTGGCAAAAACTATGTTTCATTCCATAAAATACATGTCTCTTCTGTGCTTGGAACTGAGATAATTTGAAATCAAGTTTCTTTCTTTCTTTCTTTCTTTCTTTCTTTCTTTCTTTTCTTCCCCTCTCCCATATCCAGCAATCCTCCCAGTGTCCTTGAACAGCAGGAAGCCCACTCTTGCTTCTTCCTAAAGCTTCCAGGTCACTCCACACATTTAGCAGCAGGCATCTTCTGCCCAGGAAATCTCCTTCTTCCCAATTAAATCTCAAGGTCTAACTCTTATGTGGCTGTTAACTGAAAACAAAACTCAAGTTAAGAAAAGGAACACAACATTCAGATGGAAGCTGGAGACCAATATGTGAGCGATCATCACAGAGACCCAACTCAGACTTTTGGGAGCTTCCAGCCAGCTCTGAAAGCTAAGAGTTCAAATCAATTATTTAGCTCCTCTTGCCTTCTTTAGATAATTCTGTCTTGGAGGGTGGGGAAATCGTTAAAATGGTCCAGCTTTTTTATAGGCACACTGGAATTATACATGGAAAGACATCTTCCTGAACTGGAAGCAAACTTCTAAAAAATTCTGTGAACAAGGCAGGGCAAATCCTCAACAGGATTTCACATGCATTTGCATTTTCTCTGGGGAAGACAATCTTCCGTATTCACTGCTCCTGTATCTTCTACAGCATCTGGGAAAGGTCTGGAGAATCCTAGACCTGCAAACTCTTTAAATTGTATTTGCTCTTTCCTGCTCTTTTAATGCATTAATACTTTCTGTAAGGGTCAATTAACCAGTCTTTTCTTCACTGTGGCTTCTCTATTGCCTGCCTTAATATTGGATTATAAATAAATGAGTAAAGTAAAAATTCTGTCAAAGAATTTCACTAGATGAAAGCAGCCTCCCCAAACTATTGCTGCTTGGCTGGATATGTAGCCCAGCCTATAAACTGAGTTCTGTTCTAAGGCAACCGGTCTTAACACTATTTGCTCTTAGCAAACGGGTCTGTTTATATTTCCTTAAACCTCCAGATATTTGTCTCACTTTCCAGCCATTTATGCCCTCCTGACCTAAGCTTCCAAAAAGGCTGTCATTTGATCTCTAAAATAACTAACAACAAAGTGCTAAACTTGGCCACAAAAAATATTCCAATTTGAGGCAATGGTCTGCATGCCCTTGAGTGACACAGACATCTTTTAGTGAGTTCAAATCATGCACTACTGAAGGCTATCTTCTGTTTTACAACAAAGTCACTAACACAGTGAAATCTCATTGCAGCCATTGAGGAAAAGTTCAACTAGCATTCAAATTGTGCTAGTTTTCCCACCATCATCCTGAGATACTCCAAATGGCGGTTAGGGTATTGTTCATCTGCTGTAGCTCCTCTGACTTGCCTGAATTTTTCAAATAGCACAAAGGTGGTGTGCACCTATAAATACCTTGGAGTGCAGTTCCATGCTTCCTTATCCTGGACTGCTCATTTTCTGTACCGGGGAAGTGTTGCACAGCATACCCCATCAGCTGTTGCAAGATTCTACCATTCAGAAGGAGCCCATTATAGTCCTGCAGCTTGCAAGGTCTTTCAAACTAAGGTAGTCCCACAGCTTCTCCATGGCTCTCAGATTTGCTCCTTTGCAAAGCTTAATATTATTGAAACCATTGAGTAAGTTCATTAGAGCCATATTGATGGTACCAAAAAGTATCAAAAATGCCATCCTACAGGTAGAAATAGGTATAGTTTCATTGGATGCCAGAGCACAGTTCCTTTTTCTTTCCTCCTGGCTAAAGTTAATTCTGTTGTCTATAGGTTTACCCCATTAGTATTTAGAGATCATTTTAAATCACGGTGGCTAAAAAAAGCCTCAGATAAAATTCAATTGTTGGGCTTCTCAATGGAAAGTCTGTGCTCATTAGGATTTGATAATGCTAGAACCACCCTTAAACAACGAATCTGGGATATAGATCTCCAAACGAATTTAAGTAAGGTGCTACACCCCAATATCTGTCATTTTCTTCCAAAAGGGTTCATTCCAGCTTATTTATTGTCCAGTTTTGAAATTTTGTAAAGCTTTTACCCTAACTAGGCTGGATGCACTGCCCTCAGCAGTCGTTTTTTGACATTTTAAGGGTACTCCTATGCACCTTCGGTTATGTCCTTGTGGCAATGGCTCAATAGAAACCCTAAGCCATATGTTGTTATCCTGTTCCCAAAATAAGGACTCTAGACAGATCCTTATATATCCGATATTGAAGAAATTTCCAGGCAGGGAGAGTGATTTCTATCTAATGCTACTTCTTTCAGACAAGGACCCAAAAATATCCTCCCAGGTTGCCCAGTTTTGTGCTAATTGTTTTTCAGATAGATAGATAGATAGATAGATAGATAGATAGATAGATAGATAGAAAGATTGTTACTATTATATATTTTGATTGTATCTGGCCTTAGGGCTGTAATAAATGTGTTGTTGCACAATGGTGGTGGTGCCACCAACCTGAGAAGGACTCCAAAAAGACATGTCAAGCTTTGAAGGGATGATTTATGACCTCAAAATAGTCAGTAGCCAATCATTGCCTTAGGTAGGCTTCTGCATGGAAGACAGCAGGCTCAACATCAACTCTCCAATACATTAAAACCATGATCCACAGAAATAAAAAAGAGAAGCATTACATATGAACTAACGGGTCTAAAAACAAACTAATGCTTGTTTAAAAAATACAGCTGTGTGCACTATAAAATGTAAACACTCTCTTGTTGGCTTAATTGGACTCTTCCATGTGGTTCTCTTGGCAGTATTATGGAAGTGGGTGATCACTGCCTTCCTCCAGTTTCCCACTTTCCTAGACTACCTAATTGGATGAGATGCTGAAGCATATTCTAACTCTGTGTCCGTGTCTCTCCAGGACCCACATTAAATGAAGAAAATGTGTCTGCTTGCTTTTTTGAATAGCTTGTTCTGATTTTCAAGTCACCTCAAATGACAGAGGGCATTTTAGGCATTGCAGCTATACTTTCATCTGCTGAAGAATATCATTTCACTATCACTTAGCTTCTGAGATTCAGTAGCATCCCCATAACATTTTCAAACATCTACTTGCATCCAAATGAATAAAGGTAATTTGAAAGCAGGATCTTACTTTTCTTCTCTTACCACGTTGAGTTCTTTTAGTATTTCTATAGTGGTACAAATAACTCTGGCTTCCAACAGTGCAGAGAAGAACTCTGCAGGTCCACTTGCTACTTCCTTAGATCTAAACCTACCTCTTTTTTTGACACAGAAACCATTGAGCTCGGAGCAACATTCAACCAATTGGAAACATCAGCAGAAGTTCTTTTTCAAATCATACTCCCCATACTGAGCATTTAAAAAGCTCAGTGTAGCAGCCACCCACAGAAAATGGCAAGGAAGGACCCCATGTGTAGCAAGCAAAAGACACAGAAGTGACAGAAATTGATAAAACCTTCATCACATCACTCTGACACTCCATATATCAAAGCCCTAAATCTTATTCTCTGCTTGCCTCCATCAAAGCCTGCCAGCTGCACATTTATTGGGAAGTCTCTGACTTGACAGGCACTATATTGCTAACATTAACGATGGGGAAACAGTGCAATTGATTTGTATTATTATACACAACTCCTTACATTTCATTTTCTGCCAGCCTCCTTCTACCATTTTTAGCAATAACCAAAACAGTTTCAAAGCCACATGCAAATACATCAGGGTTAAAATTTGGCTGCACTGTTTTCTTTCACCCCTCATTTTTCAACATGATAGCACAGATACCCAGGCACCCTGGGTTCTCTATGAATTATTAGCCAACAACTCATTTACATTCTGCAGTGCAATAAAACAGAACCTGCTGGTATTTATTCATTTCAACCAGGAGGGCCTTGTCAGGAAGAAAGCAGATTTCATCAAGGACTCAAAAACAGGGAGATGGCTGAATATCTGAGAAGATCCTTCCAACCTTCAGGGGCTCCACAGGGATCGTTCACTTTTTTGCAACATCCTGGAAAGATGTTTTTCTTTTACCCAAGTAATTGTGCCAAGATCCATCAAACATATGAGCAACCATTTTTTTAATTAAAAAATAAACTACCCTACAACCATTTATACTGATTCATATATCTGATCAGAGAACAACAACAAAACGCAATGTGTCCTATGTCATTGAAGCAATTTATGTCATATATGGCTCCAAAGACACAAATGGCATTATTGTGGAAATTTTGTCTGTTGTATGCAGACTATTTTGCTGGGGACTGCTGAATTGAGGCTCCCTTTTTGTTCCCTTTCAGAGATGGATCTTCAACTGATGGGTGCCTCAGCTTTGGGTTGGACAAACCCATTAACTCTTTTAGCATTGTGTGTTTTCTGCATGTTTCTCCTCCCCCCCTTTTTTTTCTTAAAAATGAGGATGAGGGCAGAACAGAATTATCATCTTAATTGGGCTATACAGAGAATGAAAAGGAATGCAGGTGGTAGCTATTAAGCCAGCAAACCAAGAGATGAAAGGAATCTGGAGTTTTTTGCCTAATACCTTTTGAGTGCCATTTGACCACCTGACTCATTCAGAATTTGAAACCAGAGTTCAGTGTTAGAAAACAAACTCTGGGTAAGAAAGAACCAAATTGATCACTGCCAACTACTAACAGAGTGAATGTAGCAAGGGAAAATTGATGAAGGGCAAGATTCTATAAACTTTCTGTAATTCCAGGCTCTTAAAAGAGGAAAAAAAGATTGAGGCTGTTGTATCTGCACCAACTAGAGAGGGCTGCAAGTTCAAAGCAGATTTCAGATAGTTTTTTTTAAAATTCTATTTAAAGACAATGATGAGAGAAATAGTAATATGAATGGAAGGGCCAAATTACTACAGAATAAGCAAAATCTACAATTCAGCTTTCACTGAAGTAGAAAGTAGTGCAGGGAGAAGCAGGTGATTAAGTTAGAGAACTTAAGCAAAGAAAACTAGGGCATGTTCCCTGTGAAATTAAGTTACCACTTTGTGGATTCTGAATGTAGAAAAATGAATGGTGAATATGATAAAGAGGTTGGGCTAGCAGGCCTGGGCAACAAAAATTCTGATAACCACTAGGAGGCAGAGAAGAAATACAGAAAAAGCTTTGTTGCCATCTGGTGGTCAGGCTGGCCTTTGCAGCTGAAGTTTCCTAAAGGAGAACATTATCTATCTACTACTAACACTCTCCTCCGCAAAGGATCGTTACCTTGTCGTGGTGCTGGAGCTTGAGCACCTCAATGATGCCATGAGCTAAACCGTGAAGGGCCACCCAAGACGGGAAGGTCATGACAGAGAGGTCAGACTAAATGTGATCCCTGGGGAAGGTAATGGCAACCCACCCCAGTATTCTTGCCGTGAAAACTAAATGGATCAGTACAACCAGAGATATGTCGGTATACCATCGGAAGATGAGACCCCCAGGTCGGAAGATGGTCAAAATGCTACTGGGGAGGAACAGAGGATGAGCTCAACTAGCCCCAGTCGTGATGACGCAGCTAGCTCAAAGCCGAAAGGACGGTTAGCGGCCGACGGTGCTGGTGGTGAACGGCGAATCCAATGTTCTAAGGATCAACACACCATTGGAACCTGGAATGTAAGATCTATGAGCCAGGGCAAATTGGATGTAGTTATTGGTGAGATGTCAAGATTAAAGATAGACATTCTGGGCGTCAGTGAACTGAAATGGACTGGAATGGGCCACTTCACATCAAATGACCACCAGATCTACTACTGTGGACAAGAGGACCACAGAAGAAATGGAGTAGCCTTCATAATTAATAGTAAAGTGGCTAAAGCAGTGCTTGGATACAACCCCAAAAACGACAGAATGATCTCAATTCGAATTCAGGGCAAGCCATCTAACATCACAGTGATCCAAATATACCCAACCACAAATGCTGAAGAAGCTGAAGTAGAGCAGTTCTATGAGGATCTGCAGCACCTACTGGACAACACGCCTAAAAGAGATGTTATTTTCATCACAGGAGACTGGAATGCTAAGGTGGGCAGTCAAATGACACCTCGAATTACAGGTAAGTATGGCCTGGGAGAACAAAATGAAGCAGGACATAGGCTGATAGAATTTTGCCAAGACAATTCACTCTGCATAACAAACACTCTCTTCCAACAACCTAAGAGACGGCTTTACACATGGACTTCACCAGATGGACAACACCGAAATCAGATTGATTACATCCTTTGCAGCCAAAGGTGGCGGACATCTGTACAGTCGGTAAAAACTAGGCCTGGAGCTGACTGTAGTTCAGACCATGAACTACTTCTTGCACAATTTAGGATCAGACTAAAGAGATTAGGGAAGACCCACAGATCAGCTAGATATGAGCTCACGAATATTCCTCAGGAATATGCAGTGGAGGTGAAGAATAGATTTAAGGGACTGGACTTAGTAGATAGGGTCCTGGAAGAACTCTGGACAGAAGTTGGCAGCATTGTTCAGGAGGCGGCAACAAAATACATCCCAAAGAAAGAGAAAACCAAGAAGGTAAAATGGCTGTCTGCTGAGACACTAGAAGTAGCTCAAGAAAGAAGGAAAGCAAAAGGCAACAGCGATAGGGGGAGATATGCCCAATTAAATGCAAAATTCCAGAGGTTAGCCAGAAGAGATAAGGAATTATTTTTAAACAAGCAATGCGCGGAAGTGGAAGAAGACAATAGAATAGGAAGGACAAGAGACCTCTTCCAGAAAATTAGAAACACTGGAGGTAAATTCCAGGCAAAAATGGGTATGATCAAAAACAAAGATGGCAAGGACCTAACAGAAGAAGAAGAGATCAAGAAAAGGTGGCAAGAATATACAGAAGACCTGTATAGGAAGGATAAGAATATCGGGGATAGCTTTGACGGTGTGGTCAGTGAGCTAGAGCCAGACATCCTGAAGAGTGAGGTTGAGTGGGCCTTAAGAAGCATTGCTAATAACAAGGCAGCAGGAGAAGACGGCATCCCAGCTGAACTGTTCAAAATCTTGCAAGATGATGCTGTCAAGGTAATGCATGCTATATGCCAGCAAATTTGGAAAACACAAGAATGGCCATCAGATTGGAAAAAATCAACTTATATCCCCATACCAAAAAAGGGAAACACTAAAGAATGTTCAAACTATCGAACAGTGGCACTCATTTCACATGCCAGTAAGGTAATGCTCAAGATCCTGCAAGGTAGACTTCAGCAGTTCATGGAGCGAGAATTGCCAGATGTACAGGCTGGGTTTAGAAAAGGCAGAGGAACTAGAGACCAAATTGCCAATATCCGCTGGATAATGGAAAAAGCCAGGGAGTTTCAGAAAAACATCTATTTCTGTTTTATTGACTATTCTAAAGCCTTTGACTGTGTGGACCATAACAAATTGTGGCAAGTTCTTAGTGGTATGGGGATACCAAGTCATCTTGTATGCCTCCTGAAGAATCTGTATAACAACCAAGTAGCAACAGTAAGAACAGACCACGGAACAACGGACTGGTTTAAGATTGGGAAAGGAGTACGGCAGGGCTGTATACTCTCACCCTACCTATTCAACTTGTATGCAGAACACATCATGTGACAAGCTGGTCTTGAGGAATCCAAGGCTGGAGTTAAAATCTCTGGAAGAAACATTAACAATCTCAGATATGCAGATGATACCACTTTGATGGCTGAAAGTGAAGAGGAACTGAGGAGCCTTATGATGAAGGTGAAAGAAGAAAGTGTAAAAGCTGGCTTGCAGCTAAACCTCAAAAAAACCAAGATTATGGCAACCAGCTTGATTGATAACTGGCAAATAGAGGGAGAAAATGTAGAAGCAGTGAAAGACTTTGTATTCCTAGGTGCAAAGATTACTGCAGATGCTGACTGCAGTCAGGAAATCAGAAGACGCTTAATCCTTGGGAGAAGAGCAATGACAAATCTCGATAAAATAGTTAAGAGCAGAGACATCACACTGACAACAAAGGCCCGCATAGTTAAAGCAATGGTGTTCCCTGTAGTAACATATGGCTGCGAGAGCTGGACCATAAGGAAGGCTGAGCGAAGGAAGATCGATGCTTTTGAACTGTGGTGTTGGAGGAAAATTCTGAGAGTGCCTTGGACTGCAAGAAGATCAAACCAGTCCATCCTCCAGGAAATAAAGCCAGACTGCTCACTTGAGGGAATGATATTAAAGGCAAAACTGAAATACTTTGGCCACATAATGAGAAGACAGGACACCCTGGAGAAGATGCTGATGCTAGGGAGAGTGGAGGGCAAAAGGAAGAGGGGCCGACCAAGGGCAAGGTGGATGGATGATATTCTAGAGGTGACGGACTCATCCCTGGGGGAGCTGGGGATGTTGACGACCGACAGGAAGCTCTGGCGTGGGCTGGTCCATGAAGTCACGAAGAGTCGGAAGCGACTAAACGAATAAACAACAAACAACAACTAACACTCTCATTGTGTTTAACTGTTCGTCTGTCTTACCCTCAAGTTAGCCCAAGTTGGCGCATTATAACAGAAAAAAATTAAATCAAGGTACCTAAAATCCACTAACTTAAAGAATGCATAAAAAATCCAAGACCCATTACTCATATGGGTAATAATTACGTGCAAGCAGTTTTAGGAGCCCCAAGGATGGTGCATATAACACCTTTGCTGCGCGAGCTGCACTGGGTGCCAGTTTGCTTCCGGGTCCAATTCAAGGTGTTGGTTATCACCTTTAAAGCCCTACATGGCACAGGACCGGGCTATCTGAGGGACCGCCTCATCCCCATTACATCGACCCATTCCACCCAGTCAAGCTGAGATGGCATGTTATGGACCGTGTCCATGAGAGATTGTCAATTGGTGAGGTCCAGGAAGAGGGCCTTCTCTGCCATGGCCCCTGCCCTGAGGAAGACGTTACCCGCAGAGCTGAGGCAGGCCCCCACTCTCCTGGCCTTCTGAAAGGGAGTGACAACCTGGCTCTGCCACCTTGCTTGGGGTGGGAGGGGGGATAGTCAATCATGGGGGTGGTTGGAGCCATGATGCGGACCAGAGGAATTTTGTCAAGATTGATTGTTTGTCCATCCTGGATTTTATATTTTATATTTATATTTTTATGGTACACTTGTTTTTATGATTTTAATCTCTTGTTATTTTAACTGAACTGTAAAATGCTCGGAGTCCCTTGGCGAGTTGGGCAGTGAAGAAACGTGAGAAATAAATAAATAAATATGGAATTGAAATTTCGTATTTATTTCAGACCAGTTTTATTCGCAAAGTTGTGGCCATTGCAGCATCCCCACGGGCATGTAATCATGCTTTCTGATGCTCTCTGCCAGCTTCCCCCAAGCAAAGTCAATGGGAAAGCTGACAGGAAGTCAGAAGTCGCTCCCATTCCCACTGTTTTGCCTGCCTGTGGTCATTCTGTTTATCTGCTTAGGTAAGTAAATACTGACCTATTACTGAAGTTCATTTGCCACTACAATTATTTTTCTATTTATGATATATACTCTTAGATGATCTCAGGACCGTCCAGCATTGGGGTAAAAAAAAAAAAATATGGTCAGCCTAAAATTTCATTTCATTCTGGTCGTATCAGACTGCACTACCTTTCTCTCAAAGGGTGACTCAATGGGTCACGGGGCTGTCTAGTACTGTATAAAGGGTGGCTAAAGTAGGCTGAGTTTTTCCTTCCCTCTTTCATAAATATAAGAACCAAGGGTTATCTAACAAATCTGAATGTTGAGGAATTCAGATAAATGTGCACACCATAACAATATCTTCTTTACAACCACCCAGAGTCCCCTCTTTGGGAGAGATGGGTGGTAATAGAAATTTGAATAATACATACATACATACATACATTACATACATACCCACCCACCCCCTGGTTAAACTATACAAGCTACACACTAGAGTGGTGGCAGTTACAGGTAAGTGTAAAACGTGCTGTCCTGAGACTGCTCCAAGCTCGAAATGGGCCACTCCAAGCATTTCAGAAGTGAGACATTTCATTGTGGACCTACTTCTGGAATACTTTGCCCACAGGTTGCAATATTCACAATGGACTACTTTGTGTACCACTAGAAGCCATTAACTTGGGGATTAAACAAATGTGTACTCAAGGATGTATGCTGCCGAATACCAGCTCCTAAGAAACAAACAGGATGCTATTTCTGTTCTCTCCTCGTTCTTCTGGACTTCCCCAGTGGCACCGGTTTGGAAATGGAATGCAGAGATACATAGATCTGTGGTCTGATAAGTCCAGGTTCTCCTACAGTCCTAAAAGTGAACCAGGCTTGAGGATTTGGTTTTCTTTCCGTCTCTTTTTAAATCTGCTGCTACGGATCTCAACAGAGGCAGAACCACATCGGCGGAATTAATAATAGCACAACTCGAGAGACCACTTGGAAAGAAGGATGTGATGTGTGGCTTCTAAAAATCAAATCAGACATTTTCTTACAAATTCTTTCCTTGGCTACAAGGCTTACGCGGCCGCCAGAAGGGAACGCGGGAATCTGTTCCATCTCTTGCTGGGTCAGCTTAGTGGATACGCTTTCAACTTCTGAGTTGTAAATGGCACCACTATTGGTAAAGCAGGAAGTACAGATCTTGTTCCTTGCTGGTGTAAATTACAACTAGTAAGAGGTTGCTCTGTGTGACTCAAAAGAAGAACTGTCTTTGTTGGAAGGAAACAACAGGCAGTCTTTTATTAAACTTGTCTTTCATAAAAATACTAAACTTGCTTGGGAGGTAGGAAAAAGGGTCACCCCCCCCCCTAAATTTTTTCCTCTGTTGGATCCAGCTAAGTAGAATTGCGAAACTATCATATCTAACTGTAAGGTAAGCGGTTCTCTTGAGTTTTAAAATAAATACATATATAAAATGGGAATACTTATCTGGGCTCAACAGTTAGTGGGACTGTCTGAATTCAGGGCGATCTATTTTTTAGTTACAAAGCTAACTAAAGTTAGGAGTTTTGTCTCCAAAAACCCTTATGCCACAAATCTCACTCATTTGTTAGATTAAATCAGCCTATTTCAGCCCCTTCAGGATTATTCTAGTGACTTTCCTTACACAGTGGTAGTTAGAAAATACTTCAAAAACGTTAAAATACTATAAATGATATAGCAGTTTGAAATCTATCTGGAATTATACAGGGTCTATAGCAAGTCTCTGTGTACGACCTCCAACAACACAGAAGGTCTGTGCATCTGTCTGGATTTGAAGATGATTTGGAGCATGCAGCAAACACATCTTTTCCCAGGACAGCTGTGTAAGGTCAGGAAAAGATACAGCTGTTTTAAAGTTGCTTTGCAATGGTGCTGTGCACTTTGTCCTTTAAATCCAAATCTCTACTCAGCCATTATCTACCACATTTTAACTTCTACCTCCTCAAATGACTTTACGTTGAGGGATATTTCAATGTTATTTTCATTAGAACTCAGAGAAACAGATTTTTGGTGAAGATGAGCTTTGTATTTGATTGAACTTTGCACTACCAGATCTCTTGACTGTGGTCAAAGGAAGAAGAGTGATACAGTACAACAATGCCATTCCACTGTTACAGATAGAAGCCAACATGTGGAGTTTAGTAGGATGAATTCAGAATCAGAATGTCTCCATCCTTCTTCCATACTTAAGTCCTTATAACAGAGAACCACTTATGGCTCGAAATAAATGTTGCATCCATGTCTAACACGTTCTTGCAAGAGCTACCATCCCTGCAGTTCCTTAATTCTAAGAGGAAGGAGGGTCAAAGCTCTATAGGTAGTCCTTGTTCAACAACCACAACTGAGACCAGCATTTTGGTTGCTAAGTGAAGTGGTCATTAAGCAAATCCAACCCAATTTTATGACCTTTTTGTGGCTGTCATTAAGCAAATCACCATGGTCATTAACTGAATCACACAGTTCCCCATTGATTTTGCTTCCCAGAAGCCAGCCAGAAAGGTCAAAAATGGTGATCATGTGACCATGGGATGCTGTGATGGTCATAAATGTGAACCAGCTACCAAGCGTCCAAATGGTGATAATGTGACCACAGGAATGCTGCGACAGTTTTAAGTGTGAGCACTGGTTGTAAGTCAGTTTCTTCAGCACCGTCTGAACCGTCACTAAACAATGGTCATTAAGTGAGGACTACCTGTATAAGCATCAGGATGACCAGGCATGGTAAGAAGTTCATGCCCAAAGTGAGAGTTAACTGTCTAGTTTGTATACACCATGCTGCTTATGTCTGGCAAGGAGACCAGAGAGATTGATTTTGCAATAAAAGAAAGACCGCTGAAATAAAGTTTTAAAGAAAAGGGGTCTATTTGTACTTATGCCAAGGAATTCTTGGAGCCAGAACATCCATATGGCAAACAGATGTGCTTTGATTCCAGAATTCATGTTCTGTCTCCAGCATCCATTTCTTATTTTCTGTTCATATATACCACTCTTAACAAATAACCCTAATAATAAGCCTTATAGAGCGATTAAGGATAAACTATTAAGGTAGCATGATCAAGATTGTGTGTGTGCTAAGAATTAATAAGTCATGATTAGAGACGCAATACCATTATATCATTTACAAGAGAGGTTGTAAACAGATACTAACAGTTGCTGATTCTTAATTCTGGAAGTGCTAATTCTTAGGTACTAGAACTCATTTTTAAAAAGGGTTCTTTTGGTCAAATATTAAACAATACATAACATATATCTCTATCCCAACCTTTTAATCTACCCACTATAGGTGGAATAGTGAAAGCAGTTGTATTATTGTTTTGGATTTTTTCTCAACAATCTGATTCTACACACACACACACACGGTACACAGATACACATGGTATCTACTGTCATTGCAAATGCATTTCATACTCATGAGAAAATAGCTGGCATCTCTGACAGTTCTCTTTTCAACAAAGGATCGATTTATTGGATCTACCTAATTCAACCAGTATTGTGTGAAACTTCCTGTTACACATTAAACGTGCAGAGCACTGTAACCCAAGGAATTTGACACCATCTTGAAATGCAAGGCCAAAAGGCAACTGAAAGTTCTCTGACCACGTCTGTCTTTAAATTTCCCACACCCTTTGCAAGTGATCCTGGCATCAGTATGACACGGTGATACCACTACAAACAGCATATAGTGTTATGCACAGCAGATAAATGAAGTTAGTCTAGCCCATGAGAGCCATTTAGGACAGGGGTCAATCCTGTTACATCAGATAATGGCCTGCTTTACATAGGGTGCTAAGCTGCAATGTATTTTGCTTGCTTTTGGTTTAATGCGATGTATGAACCCACCTGAGATGTGAGAAAACCCAGTATAGCTAATTGAAGCCAGAAACCTCAACAACTAATCCATCAAGGAAAATAGTTTTGATTCAATAAAGTAAAGCAAATATTTTTGATGACCTCCTATGGGGAACTAGATCTGGTCTACAAAAATCTGGATGACAACTAGGTAAAGGTAAAGGTTTCCCTTGACGTAAAGTCCAGTCGTGTCCGACTCTAGGGGGCGGTGCTCATCTCCGTTTCAAAGCCTTGGAGCCGGCGTTGTCCATAGGACACTTCCGGGTCATGTGGCCAGCATGACTCACGGAACGCCGTTACCTTCCCGCCGAAGCGGTACCAATTAATCTACTCACATTTGCATGTTTTCGAACTGCTTGGTGTGCAGAAGCTGGGACGAGCAACGGGAGCTCACCCCGCCGCGCGGTTTCGAACCGCCGACCTTCCGATCGACAGCTCAGCGGTTTAACCCGCAGCGCCACCGCGTCCCGGATGACAACTAGATGGAGCCAAAATCTACAAAACATGCTTAACTTCATTTCTTGCTTGTAGAACTCCACTCACAATTAGAACAGAAATTTCAATGAGAGCAGGGTTCTTAACCTGCATTCCTTGGACCCTTGGGGGTCTGTGAATACATTTCAGAGGGTCCATGAACATGGATGGGGAAAAAATTACAACTTTCTTTTCACTATCCTCTAATTGAAATTTATCTTTTCATTCAATAATGAATGTAGGCTACAAAGTAATTTATCACCTCTGGTCTGTAGGTTTCACCAGGCTCTCAAAGAGGACCATGGCACAGAAAGATTAAGAAACTCTCAATTAGACGGATTGTGTTTGACCACCTTCCTAACAAAAAAGACTAAAACCTTTAGGACTCTAGCTTGGAAGAACGGCAACCAAGTTAGACTGAAGTGTATAGAATCATGCCTGGCATGGAGAAAGCGGACAGGGAGAAATTTTTCTGCCTTTTTCCAAAGACCAGATCCAGGGGTCATCTAATGAAGCTAACTGGAAGGAGATTTAGAACACACAAAATAAAGTACAACTTCACACAGTACATATTAACCTGTGGCATTCATTGTCATAAGATATAATGATAGCCATTAGCTCTACAAGGGAATTGAACTGTGATGGACTTCAGTAACAGTGCTGGTTCTCAGGAAGGAGGGAGCACCTTCCAAAGAGGGGAGCAAGATAAGAGCAAACACAGTCCAGAAGTGGAACATGGGAAGACTAAGAGGTTCTGAATAGCCCTGCCCTAGAGCCTTCCCAGGTTAACTACCCTTAGGTTAGGTAGCTTTAGTCTGGCAAGATTCTGTCTAAACAGTGTGAGCAAATAAAGAACTGCAGTTTGGTTGGATTGATTCTTTGTCATTCTTGGGCTGGGCCTACCATGAACAAGGATGGGTCTATCAGTCTTGAAGATGCCATATTTCCTCTGGGGTAGAGGCAGCATATCTCCAACCATTAGAGGAATAATGGTGGAGAGGGATATGTCTCCATCTTTTCACTGTGAGCACCTCAGAGACCTCTGATGCCACTGTGAGAAACAAAATGCTAAAACAGGTCAGACCTGAGCCTGAATCCATCAGGGTTATTCTCATGCCATAATAAAATCTGGTCTAATAACCTACCATTACTTAGAATAGCAATAATTATATGGCTGGGAATTTATAATAGAGGTAGAGGTAGAGTGTAGAGTGTAGAGTGTAGCGTATGGAGGTGGAGGTGGAGGCAGAGAGCAAAATGAGGCATAGTATGAGGCATACTATACATTGGTAAGAGTCCAAGACCCATATCCTCAAAGTTTTCAAGTGCAGAATGCTGTCATGACAACCACATGTGCAAGACACCATGTCAGAGAGAAGACATCTTATTAATGACAGCTTACATCAAACAAACGGCTTCTTAAGAAAAGCAGCTAATTATCTAAAGACATGAATTGTACAAGGATGTGAAATGTGCTCGGCCCTACCTTCCATCAGTAGATTAATTTAAATCCATGTGTCACCCATATTACTCAATTTAAGCCATGCAATGCTACAAAAACATTGCAAAAATCTTGGAAAGCAAATCTCTCTCTCTCTCTCTGAAACCACACATTGAACAATGCTTGCAGAACATGCAGTGGCTGTGGCTTGGTTGAAATTTCACACCTATTAATTATATTATTATTAGCTCTCCTGTAATTAGACCACAGGCAATAAAGGAATTTCCTTAATAAATAGATCACTCCATTGCAGGCTACCCAATGTGAGCTATAAAAACCCAGACAACCAAAATATAGCAGGAAGGAAATACAGAAAAGCTTTGCTATGATTTAGTGGCTTTCCAGATGTTTCCAATCCAGATCTGGTAGCCCTATGCTACCTGCTCATCTGGCCCAGCATCCTCCAGCTCTCGCTGGCAGCCTCCTAAATCACAAATTAAACCTGAAAATATCCACATGCCAGATATGGGCTCTGCCACTGAACTACAGTCAGCATAAAGCAGTTTAAAAAACCTTAAAATCTGAGCAGATAAAGATGTTTACCCAAAAACAGTCCTCTTTGTTTGCCTCTCAAATTCCTGGTTGCTAGTGACCCTGGAAGAAAGAATCTAGAAAGCTGTTTAGCTGATTCTGCCCATAGGTCTGTTCTAAAACCTTGAGAACTCTGTCTCAAAGTAGAAAACTAGAGAGGAGACAAATTCCACAGTATGGCTATGGTGGTTTTATCACTTTTTTGTATTTGAGCCTGCTTTTATTTGTTGTTTTAGGGTTCTAGCTATTTTGCTAGTCATTGACTAAATAAGTGTGTGTGTGTGTGCATGCGCATGTGTGTGTTTTCCCATGGAAAGATGTTGATCCCTTCTCCTTACCCATTTTCAACTTCTTTTCGCAGTGTCTGGACAAATGACAAGCAGAACATATTACAAAAATGCTTTTCGAAGGAAAAGAGAATTTTGATGGACCTTTGGTGTTCTTGTGTTTTACTAATGAGATGGTCAAAGGTGGAATGAATATTCTCCAACAGCCTCCCTGGCTTCCCATGTTTCACTTTAAACCCAATGAAAAACACCACCACCTTCCTGATGGGCATCTTCACAAATTGAAGGAAAGTTGTGGATCCAAACAGTGATGGACAATCCTTCCATCTCTTCTTTCGAGCCTTTAGCCTGCTCCTGAAAAAGCCCTTCATGGACTTGGAAGATGAAGGGGATTATTCTTGAGTCGCAAATGGGATAAATGTTGGGAGGCAGGATGCTTGTGCGATTGTATGGCTGCAGATACTTTTGAAGTCACCTTTTAGGTTAACCCACTCCAACTTGCATATCGATCTGATCTGGGGGCAGAATTGGCCTTGGACACCCTGATGGATGACTATACAATATGTGAGACAAAGTCAGAGAGTGTGCAACTCTGCTGACTCTACCTGGTCTCACAGTGGGTTTGAGGCTGCTAACCATGGTTTTTCCCTGGATCAGAACTAAAAATCAGAGGTCAGCTTCCTCATGCTCCTCTTGTGGTCACTTTCAGGGATTGTTTTTCTGTGATGATACTCTTTCTTTCTTAATTGTTCTTCTCCCAATATCTATGAGATATCAACTATTATATCTTTTAGGCATCTACTGAAAACAGAGGCCTCATTCAACACATTGTAGAAATTTTTCAACAGGCCCAAGAACCCCTGGCGACAAGGAGTGCATGCCACTGGTTGCATCACATATAACGTTCTGATTATAACCCTCTCATGAACTTGGTTTTTATTTACGTTTGATTAATCATTTTAAGCAGTCTCTGTAATATGTTTTATTACAGAGACCTAGGTTCAAGTCCACGCTCAGCCAAAGATACTCCCTGCGTGACTCTGGGCTAGTCAGGGCTGCAACTGTGGGAATAAGATGAAGGGAGACCTCCATGTGAATTGCCATGTGCTCTTGGGAAAAGATATGGGTTATAAATCTAATAAATAGGAAAAGGATGTTGCATCCTTTCCATTTGCACTAATAGCTGCTTTACCTGTTTCTAATTTATTGAGGCTTTATTGTTGTGTTTTAATTGTTCTTTTGTGAACCATTTCAAGATGGTTGTAATCTAGGAAGCAACATAGAAGTATGTATTATGTACATAAATAATAAGACAGGAAACTGCAACCCCAAAAGGAACATCTTCCGCTGCCTATAACCATCCAGTAAGTCCCAAAATGCCACATAGAAAAATTCAAAATAAATTCTCAGGAACCTTGAGGAACAGGTAGAAAAGCAGATGTTTCTTTTGCAGGGAAAGCAAATTGTTGAGAAATTGCAAGGCAGAGTTCTGGCAAGGTAGCATTTCTTTATGCCACAGAATTCAACCCAATGAACCCACCTGACTTTATGAGTCAGCTACACACCATAAACGTGGAAGGCAACATTTCACAACAGATATTCCATATTGACCCAACGTTGCAGCACAGCTGACCTTTTTTTTTTTAAGTACCTGGTTTGAAAGCAGCTAGAGAGATGTTGGTTGAGGATATAATTTAGGGGGTGCAGAAAATGGCCATATGGCAGTGACTGCTACCTTCACAACCATGCCTAGCATCTTCTGAGAAAGGACACTCAACCCAAGGGTCCAGCAAGAGCAAAGCAAGGCATGTGTGCAGAAGAGACCCACTGCAGCTCTGACACAGGTCTTTCCTAAAAGCACGGTCTGTATGGTGCCTTTAGGACTTGGCCCCTTGGCCAGCAAGAAACAAGCATTAGAATGAAAGGTATAGGAGGAACACCGGCATTCTTCGCTCTCCGTTTATGGCTCTTCTGCCTAGCAATAGGACTGGCTTTACAAAAAAAAGCATTTAGATTCGCTTCTCTGTTTCACAACAACCGATCCATTATCCTCTTCCCTTTCTCAAACGTACCACCTCCTCACCTTTCTCTCGTATATTTTGTTTTTTTTTCCTTTACCAGGAGAACGAGAGTAACAATTCCACTAGAAAACCTGCTGAAATTATCCACTTGGGTGGATAAGTAGAGAGAGCCTTTTCCCAGCCTTTAGCCCAATGTTTCTCCACCTTGGCAACTTTAAGATGTGTGGACCTCAACTCCTAGAATTTCCTAGCCAGCCATGCTTGAAGTCCACACATCTTAAAAGTTGCCAAGGTGGACAAACACTGCTCTACCCATAATTAGTTGCCACCTGCATATGCTGCATTTGGAATTGTATTTTTTTCCTTTAGAGCTATAAAATTTGAAAACTGCTTGAAAGTAATACAAGTTTATTCAGTGCAATTTAAAAGGAAAAGAATGTATACCTGTAGCACCTTCCCAGTTCCCAACCACGCTGTTGAGAAAACCAACATTCAATTGCTTCAATGCATTTTATTGCAAGATGAAGATGCATTAAGCATTTATGGGAGAGACGCTGCGTGGATTTTTAACAAGGGAAAAAAGTTTGGGTTCTTCTTGTTGGGAAAGAGGTGCTCTTGTTTCCTTCTCGCCAAGAATCCCAAAACAAACTTACTAAAGCTTTGTGAGCTTAATGAGGCTTACACTGAAGTTAAGGAACACATAGTTATGGACTAAATAAGCACCACCACGTTTCCTCTTTCCCCAGAATGTAGTGATGCTTCGAAAACTGTGTGCAAGTTACATTCTTCAGCATTTACCTGAACAGCCATAACCCAAGGCTATAGCTCATGAAAACTGGCTATTAAGAAAACATTCCAGTTCTAATCACTTTTTAAAAAAAAAAAACCTATCTAGGTATTTCCTGTCACTTCCTACATCCAGCCTGAATCACTCTGAAGAATATCCAAGCCCTGAACTCCACAATACTCAGTTGCCTGACCAAGGAAGATCTGGGCTCTCTTTCCATTGTCTTGTATATACTTGCTTTCTGTTCCTGTTGCTCAGGAACAGAACATTAACAACATTTTCTTTGCCTTTAAAAGAAACATTTGAAAACTATTTGGCTTAAAATGAAGAAGTCAAAAACAACAATACTCATGTCCAATGCTTACTTCCAAGTTATATTACAACGAACAGATATTATATATCCCCTTTAAAAAAATCACCTGTAACAGAACTTGTAAATAGCAAAGTTTGCCAAATTATGTGCAATCAGCTCAAATCTTAATGGTCCTGGCCTGATAAGCCATTATTCATTATCATATTAGGCTAAACCCTGAGCACCCTCACAACTCTTGTCCCATCCTTGTGTTAGTTTTGCTTAAGAGATAAAAACACTCTTTCCTCTAATGCTCAAACCTGAAAAGAGTGATTTCAAGCCTGTTCTGAAAATATTCTTGGAAACAAAACTTTCTCAAAAATAAGAGAGAAGGATGAAACCGGAGCTGGGAGAAAATCCTTGAATCACAGACTTCTGGTTTAGACATCAAGGAAAACTGCAGTTTACGAAAACAACAGAACACATTTGCCTAGTTGGGCCATATGAGGGGTGTGACAATGTCATTGCATAAGTGATGTGAGCTGTATAATTTGTGAGAGCATTGTGGCTTCCGCCCGACCATGATATCATTGTGGCTTCTACTGGACACTGACGGTGAACACAGAAAGGATGACATATTTTAACCAATTATGGGATCATAGATTAATAATGATAGCCACTTTTATAGTGAGATGGGTGGTGTATATATTTAATAATACATAAACAATAGTCTAATAAGAAGGCACATTCTGAACTGGCCTCTGACTTGCTTTATTTCAAAACTAGGAAGGTTTTAATGGGAAGTCTACACACATTCTCAAGTTTTACTGACCTTCCTCAAACTACAGGCGGATCAAGAATGAAATACCACATCTTAGTAATTCCTTAAACCTAAATGGCCAGTTCACCCACATGCACTCTTGTATCCCAGAAATCCTGCAGATTGAGCCACCCTCATACCCTCTAACCATGTTCAGTGCCCCCCTTACCTTAATTCACCTACCTGCTTTAAACTGAAACAGATCAGGATGTTTTATAAAGGGGGGAAAAAACCTTCTGGACTTATACAGAATTCTTTTCATCTGCCAACAAGCAGCTATAGCTAGAGACACCAAATTAAGGAATCCAAGCTTTCTTTCAGAACAGATAAGCAGGCTTCCCAGAAAGGCTTAAACCTGAGCATCTCTCTATCTTAACACTGCCCTGTCTCTCGAAAGCATTTAGAGAACGGTATCCGACATTCAAAGCTATCTGATTGACTACCAATAGCCCATATCTCACTGTATGTCACCCATTTCCACCTCCGTTTCTGCTGAAGGCAGAAGAGATGGAAAAGCAAAGTTTAGTTTCAAAACTTGAATTCTTCAGTGCTGATAAGTAAGGTTTGCCAGCAGAGTTAACTGTGCTCCTGGGATACAAGCCAATTCTTGCTTAACAATAAGAAAAACACCACAACTTCAACATTCAAAATATTATTTAACTTGCAAAATCTGCTTTATTGCAGACTGTGCTTCTGTGCATCCATGGTATTCCGAAGACCAGTTACCTCTAGGCCCATATAATGTTGTAGGAGCTACAGAAAAACAGCTCGGGCACTTAAACCCAGCCTGGAAGGGTGGAGGGGTGCTTAAAACGATTGCAGAATCCTTAAAAGCCGGTAAAGTGCTTAATTCTGTATAATGATTTACAGAGTGATAAGTAAAACAGATTGACGGTGATGGCTTGAAATGAGCCCAATATAAATAAAAACTGCAGGCAATCTTTGCATAGCTCATTTAGGTTTAAAAAAAAAAAACACCTACTACAGAGGACTTACAATTAATGTCCTTCAGTGATTTGGATCTGTTGACCTGGTAAGGAACAACATGGATACAAAATTCAATTAACCCAACATCCTGTTTCCAAACAGGCTGGCCCCATGCTTCTGGCAAGCTCAAAAGTAGAGCAGAGCAGCATATTCATGTGATGGGTAGCTCTATAAATTTGAAAAATAAATAAATAAACAAATAAATAAACAAATAAATAAACAAACAAATAAATAAATAAAATTAACCACCCTGCTCCTTCCCCCACCCACCCATCTTCTGGTATATTGCCTCTGAACATGGAAGATTTATTCAGCTACCTACAGAGGGCCATTACAGAGTATGCTATTGTTCTGCACAAGGCACACTAAAGCAGAGTATCAATAAGATCAGTAATTATTACTTGAGCTGCATGCTAGAACTGATCAATCACTGGGCAGTCAAATAAAGCTTGAGTTGCAGAATGATGTTCCCAACACTTCAGTAAGTTGAGTGCCTGTCATGAGTACCAGATGCACACATCCACTGCCCTTTCTCCAAGACAGATGGGGGGGGGGGAGAAGAGAATGGAGAATAGAACCTGATTTTATTTCCTCTTCATTTTGAATGTATGTCTGTGCCTTAAAGTTAGTCCTGACTTCCAGCAACTGCATGGACTGTTCTTCCTTGCAACATTTTTAGAAGTGGTTGCCACTGCTGTCTTCTTCCTAGGGCTGAGAGGGAGTGACTGGCCCAAACCCAACCAGCTTGCTTCATGCTTCAGGCAGGACTAGTACTCACAGCCTCCTAGTTTCAAGCCTGGTGCGTAACTGTTCAGACCTCTCAGTCCTATACAAAGCTATTCAGGCTTGGCACAGCATGGCACCCTAGATTGACCATGAAAGTCTTTTTTCTACATGTCATTCTGGAGTTGATCTCTGCCCCACATTCCTGGATGCAAGCTGCGGCTATTTCTAGGAGTGTTAGTAGGAATAGGATGGTGGTGGTTAAAGTAGAGATGGTGTTTAGACTGTAGAAAGGATTCTGAGGCAGTTCTGGTGGGAGGTGATACTGCCTTCCCCCAGTTTTGGAATGACAGGGCAGAAACCAAACTTGAGAAAATGGGAATACAGAAGAGTGTTTTAGGATGCTAGGAGAATCTGTATGATTTTGTTATCATATCCCAGCTGGAGCCATTCAATATCCATGCATGTACTGTACTTGCCACATGCTAGGATTCAGGATCCCCCTCAACAAATCTGGTGATGCCAGGAGGGTCCATGGTATGAACAATGCCAGTTGGACTAGGCCAAAATACCAGAATTTCTCAGGCCGATCAGTATCACTTCTGCTCTCTGGCCTTGAACTACTCTCAGGAACTTGGGGTTGATCAGGAATGGAGGAAAGCATTTGGTAAATCTTTGGGCCAAGTGACATTGAAGACTTTTGTTGCCTCTCCTCCCTGGGATGGGCAGCATTAGATGAACACTCCATCTTGTGATTCATGGAGAGCTGCTAGGAGGTCCATCACTAAATTTCTGAAGATTGGTATATTTGTTTGAACACCCTAGGACTGAGCCTTTATTTGCTGGAGTGCAGCTTTTTGCAGCTCATCTGGCCCACCAGCTTTGTCCTGCTGTGAGAGAATGTATGTTTTCCTTGGCTGCATATAGGAGTTTGGCTGCCTTGAACTGCTGCCTCCCTCTCCCCTGAGGTAGGTTTTGGTGGCCACACTGCCTGTCAAAAGGAGAACATGCTGGCTTTTAGGGAAAGTCTGGAACTTGACCAGAACTAGACATGCTATACAGAGTTACAGAAAGACTATGCTCCCTTGGGCTTCTTCCACTGTATAGACTGCTTGGGAGTCTGAGCCTGGCATCTGTGCTAAACTGGACCTGATATGATGACCCACACTCTTGGATCAGGGCTTCAAACAGCCACCACTTAAGGAAGGTTTTCTCCTTTGCTGGGATTGATAAGTGTCTTCTGGATCTTTGAGTTATTAGCTTATGGGAAAAAAGGAGCATCAACTGAAGGGAATGATAGTAGAATCTCACCCATGGTACTTGCCCTATGGAAGCAATTGCTTGGCCCTGAAGGGGGCTATGAGGTCCAGCAGCTGATCTGAAGGACTGACACAACTAGCTGCTTGATAGTCTTTCTCTCATTTGACAAGACTCTTGAGATCCAGGGTGCTGCACTGCAAGGAGTATGCTAATTGAAATATGCTCTTGTCTCTTCTTATGATGAAGCCCAGGTCCTTGAGACTCACCTTGTAGTGGGCTGGGAGAATAACCTTCAGGAATAGGAGGAAGAGCTGCAGCCAAAAAAACAGTCAGGTAAGAGAAATCTGAGTCCAAACCAGAAATGTAATTTGAGAAAACGTCTCAGACTTGACCATCCCTAGTTCTCTTTAGGATAAAGAGAGGGACAGGAGAGGCACATTCAAAGTTGCAAGATTCTGTTCCCATAACCTATAATAAAAGTAGTTTGAGTATTCATGACTTTGGTGTTCAAGTCTGGTCTACCTCAAGGTTTTTGGAATTGGTTTGCCATTGCCTTCTTCCTAACACTGAGAGAACGTGACTGGCCCAAGGTGACCCAGCTGCCTAAGGCAGGACTAGAACTCACAGGTTTCCAGCTTCTAGCCTAGTGCCTTAACCGCTACACCAAACTTGCTCTGCTAACAAATCACTATTACTTTCCGAATACTCTGGGAGTGATGTCAGACCAAATGGAAGGATAGCAGGCATCCTGGTATTCAAATCTGAGGAACTGAGTAGACTGGGGTATGTTGGCTTCCTGCAAGTTCAGAAGACCAAAGCATTCCCCCCCCCCCCGCCCCTGGAAACACCTTGTAATGCATCTGAGTTACCATCCAGAATTTGTGGTACATGAAGTGGTGTTTCATCCCTTGAGATATAAGATGCCACACCATTTCTTGTTCTTCTTCCTTGGATCCGTGAAAAATATGGAGTACAAGCCAGAGAATCTCTCACCTAATGGACCTATTTGATAGCTCCTATACTCTGAAGGTAAACAGCCCAGAGGACCATTGGATGCTGTGTCACCCAGGCGAAAAGGTGAAGTGGTCTTAGTGGGGGACATGGGACTGGTGAGTTTGATGATCCAGTTTAGTAGCTCAGATATTGCTGTTCCAACAGTGGACAGCAGTGGAGGGAAACGGGATTGGGCACCCAGCACAGCAGGTTTCCATCCTCTTCATTGCCCATCAGAGTGACAATAAGCCCTCCAGGGGCTGTCAGGAGCTGACAGCTCATGGTCAGCAACTCAGGAACTATGGTGTTGATCATCCCCCCCACCCCTGCTCCCAAGGGAATCTCAACAGGGAGGTAAGGCTGGGCAGTTGCAAGTCAAACTCCTCACTTTGCCCTTACCATCAGAAAGATCCTCCAAGATATACGTAGATAGTAACTTCTTGCCTATTAACTTGTTGGCTGGTGCTTTGCTGAAGGATCAAAGAAAGAAAGACGAAAGGCAAAACAAGTGAAGAAAAGGTAAGAATAAGAGAAATTCTGGAAATGGGTGTTCCAACATGAGGATAGTAGGTGGAACTCACAGCTGTACTTACTCTGGAAGAAGGCCAGAGCCAGAACTGGGGAATGCAGCTATTTCCTCACAGAGGAACTGACATCTGAATGGTTGCTAGCCCAACCTCAGGAAGAAGTGGGAGAGGGAAGCCCACTTCAAAACCTCCTGACTCCACTGTAGGAAAAAAGGACATGTTGCAATTTTTTCCAACAACGCCCCGATGATGATCTGAAGCAGAGGCTGCACAATTGAAAGATCAGCTTCTTGGTACCCGCAAAGCTCTCCCACCAACAGCAGGTTTTATTACGCTGTGAGATATATTAGACGTAAAAGGAATTATTTCCTTTTCCTGCTAGCTTATTGAAAAAGCATATTTTATAGGTTTTTAATGCAATTCACTGACTCACAAAAAACTGGGCAGATTGTCATTTTATTTTGCAAGGACTTTAAATTTTTTTTTACCAAACCTGCCAATCAAAATACCAGTGTGTGTCTGGTCTCTTGATGGTGTTTGAAAAGCACAGAGTTTAAACTCAAATCTCAGAGTTTATCTACTGGGCTGTATGAACTCCACACCACTTTTCACTTCATTTCACCTAATGTTTGTGAGACTTCTGATGCAACATGTAGCAAACTTCAAGGTACAAAGCAATCTATACCCCTTCTTTACATGCAATGGACTTGGAGGGTATCTCTGCATTTAACAGCCAGCGTCTTGTTAATCAACTCTTGTTAATCAGCCCTGTAAGCTTGCAGAGAGTAATGATAATTTAGTTCCACTAAGCACAAAAATAAAGCTAAAAGGAAGTGTTGTGGGGGGGGGGGAAGCAATTGCATCATCAACACCATTTGGTTTTTCTGCCATTATCTGCATCCCAAAGAACCTAGAATCTCTGCAAAAACCTGGTATCCATTGATCCGGATCTACATCAGGATGACCAACATTTGCACAAAAAGAAAAACGCCACAACCCAACATCTGTATTTCAGGGCCGCTGTGCTTCATGCCCCTGCCTTGCATTGGTAGCACCCTTCTTGAAATTGCTTTCTCTGGATCTGCATTTACGCCACATGTCAAGGCAAAGCTCTCTTCCACAGATGCTAATCAAGTCAGCTTCCAGCTGGGTTTTCCAGCTGGGTGGCAACAAACATGTCAAATGTACACTGCACTCGCTCAAAACCAGCCACTCCTCTTTGCTGCATGGAGTTTCTGTCAACTGCACTGTGTTTCACCAGCAGAAAAAAAATGGGCTTCAGAGGTATTGCTTTGCCAGAACCACATCTCCTTATCAACCCTTCCACTTTTGCACAACTCAGAACACCCTCTGTCTGTCTGGGAAGCAACAGGGGACTACTGCTGTTTTACACAGTCTGGACTCAAGCATAATGCTCATCCATAATGTGGTTTGTTGGCTTTTGACTTTGCATGTTGTGAGCCCAGTCAACTGTATATTTTTCCCCCCCATCGAAGAGTAGTATGTGGGATGGAGATGTTATTTTGTCCTTCCTCTCAAACAGAAAAATGCAAACAAAAACAGAAACCTAAACTGTAACACCAAGAGTTATTACGAGGAAGTTTCTAACTGATGCATGGGTTGATTCCAATCCCACATGTCAATTTATTGGGAGTGCACAAAGTGTCACAAGGCAGACCGCTTTAATGGAGCTTCAGTGTAAGAGACTTCTAATACAACAAGCCACCTCACTCGGGTGAGTGAAGCTTTTGTGCAGCACAATCAAAACTGTGTCAAGGCAATGCTCTTCTCTGAAGCTCTGCAAACCCTTAACTTTTTACACCACTTCATGGGGTGGGGTGGGGTTGAAGATGGTGTCAGATGCTTACTTGCGTCCTCTTCTTGAACTTCCAGAATCAAAATGGATAACTTGCCCCCACATCCTTCAACAGATATAATTCCCTAACATAAAGCCAAGGGTATTGACTGTAAACAGGTCAATAGCTGTCAAGGTCATCTTGCTTGTTAAACAAGAAGAAAAAGAAAACCACATTTTTAAATAGCAAGAGCAAAAATCCCCAGTCAAAACTTCAGTATTTTCCTCACTCTGAATATCTGCTTTGATATCAGTTTTCACCACCATTACAACTGTAAATTCAGCTTATTGAGAGTTTTTAGACATTTTCTCGATATTTCCTATCACAGTGTATAATACCTGTGAAAGAGTCTCATTAAAATTGCAATAATTTGGTACCAAAATCTATAATATTCCTGTGAATTTTGCTAAGGGGCCAAGACTGAATTGTCCAGAAAACCAAACACAATGTTTCAAACCAAGTGTAGGAAGCCATCAAATTTCCAGTCGCATTTTTATTTGTTTGAGCTAATGTTTATTTTTATTACTAAGTTTAGATTCCATTTTTCCTCAAAAGGAGCTTGGAGAGGTCTAGAAGAGTATCCATTTCCCAACTTCTCTCCTGGTTCAACCTCATGTTTTGGTATAATTAGGCTATGATAAAATTATTGACGCAAGATCATATACTGAGCTTCATGGAAGGATGTTTTTTGAATCCAGGTTCCTCCAATGTTAGTCTAACGTACTAACTATTATGCCACATTGATAAAATAGTTATTGGTAGCATATTTTAAGTAGTAAACATTAAACTGATAACTGAAGGAAAGACCAGGTCTGTGGGATGGACTGGGAGGTCAAAAATAAGAAAATCTCAGAAGGCAACTACTTTTAGAACAGGCCCCAAAACCCAGATAGATGTATTCCTGTAAATAAGCAAGAGGCAAGCTTGACACTAGGAGGGCCAGTTTGGTGTAGTGGTTAAGGCACCAGGCAAGAAACTGGGAGGCTGAGTTCTAGTCCGGCCTTAGGCACGAAGCCAGCTGGGTGACCTTGAGCCTGTCACTCTCTCAGCCCTAGGAAGGAGGCAATGGCAAACCACTCTTCTGAAATCCTGCCAAGAGAACTGCAGGGACTTTACCTTTTGCAGTTTTTATTTTACATTAGGTAGTTAACCCTCATCTTGTAAAAAAAAAAAGCTCGAAATCCTAACCAAAGCCTCCCGTGTAACTTCTCTACAGTAGAACATTCAAGCTCCTACCTTGCAGGCCAGTCTAGCTACTGGACAGAGGAAGGCAGCTGCCTGAGACAACAAGTTTGGGGTGTCTTGAAAAGAGCAACAAGTTATTTGTTACAGGACTGGTTTTTATTGCATTGTGTTATGCTCCCCAATCAAATGTTCCCAGAACATCTGATTGGACTCACATGCACAAATGGACTTAACACGTGTTGGGACTTGCAAGTCAGTAGAGTTGGGAGGGGGAACATGTCAGGAGTGTGAAAACATCTTGTCTGGACTATCTCTAGTATCCAAGGTCAAGCTACCAAGCCATTGGAGACATCTGCGTGGAGTTGAGCTGACTGGCACGAAGAGGGGGCTGCATGCCTGAGAGAGGGAGGGGGCTTGTACTCATTGGGCCGTTTAACTTGGGGAAAATGCGGGAACTTTCATTCGCGACTTTTCCACTGTTCTGTGTACTACTTTCCATTAAAGAGATTTCTACTAAAATCATGTATGAATCAAACTTAATGGTAGGTTGAGTAACATAGTCATTACTCATTGTTATTGCCAAGGAGAGTCACCCAGAGGCATATTTTCTGCAGGAGCTGCTGCCAGAATCCATTGGACAGGCTTGAGCATTATGCAACTTGACTTTGGAGGTGTAACAGCAACCAGTGGCCACAACACAGAGGCACAAACAAAGGTTGCAAGCCCTGGAATACATTCAGATTCCAATTACAGGCCCTAATTACATCAGCCACAACTATGAACATTTATTCCGTGCTCCTTTTCCAATTCTATGCACCGCATCTTCTGCCAGCCAGGCTTTTCAAGGTTCTACCCAGGGCAGCCTTGTAGTATTATGCTCTACTTTCTTCCTCATTGGAATAACCAGAAGTACTGGATAAGGTCTGAAAGGAGTCTGAGGATTGTAGTGTGTGTGTAAAACCCAAAATGAGTCAGACAATGCCAGAAGTTTCCCCAAGGCCACAATATAGGGGTATGACACTCAAAGAACCTACAGTTCTGCTTTGACCACCAAGATCATCTCCAGAACTCTACAAACAAAGACGGTGGCAGCTTTGACAAAACCCCAAATTTGGAAGCATCCATCAAATAGCTCTGAATTGTCCAGGGTGGGGAAAAGCATCACCTTCACCTATAGAGAGTTCAGCCCCTGCTGCAGTTTAAGCTAAACTCACAAATACTAACTTCTTAATCCTTGACTGTAGAACTAGTCCTCATATCCTGGCAGAAAGTTATGCTAGGTGGGAGTAGCACTTGCTGCATCTACAGTAGCTTCAAAAAATGTATGATGTAGAAAAAGTTTAGCCTCTGAAGCCTATCAATAGTTTTGAATCTGAAATCTAAAATCTAATCCACCCCCCCTCCCATGAAAGTACTTTGCTAAACTAGTACTAATGGAAGACATTCTCATTTTAATTGCTAACAGCCAGTTTTTGAACAAAACTAATCAAATGGAGTATTACCTGGGTGGTCTCAGGGAGCTTGTTTTGAAGGCATTCTATCTCAGAGGTATCCACAAATTTCAACAATGGCAAACCTTTTTGGAACAACAGCAAATCTTGATAGAATAGTTAAGAGCAGAGACATCACACTGACAACAAAGGTCCGCATTGTTAAAGCAATGGTGTTCCCCGTAGTAACATATGGCTGCGAGAGCTGGACCATAAGGAAGGCTGAGCGAAGGAAGATAGATGCTTTTGAACTGTGGTGTTGGAGGAAAATCCTGAGAGTGCCTTGGACTGCACGAAGATCAAACCAGTCCATCCTCCAGGAAATAAAGCCAGACTGCTCACTTGAGGGAATGATATTCAAGGCAAAACTGAAATACTTTGGCCACACAATGAGAAGACAGGACACCCTGGAGTAGATGCTGATGCTGGGGAGAGTGGAGGGCAAAAGGAAGAGGGGCCGACCAAGGGCAAGGTGGATGGATGATATTCTAGAGGTGACGGACTCGTCCCTGGGGGAGCTGGGGGTGTTGACTGACAGGAAGCTCTGGCGTGGGCTGGTCCATGAAGTCACAAAGAGTCGGAAGCGACTGAATGAATAAACAACAACGAACAGGAACCAACCATCCCCTGAAAACAAGATGGCAGAGGAGGAAATCGTAAAGACGGTGCCCTTTGCAAATCTAATCCTTCCTTAAAGATAGGCCTGTCATTTAAAACTCTGCTTGATATTGCTTCTTTTGTTGAGTTATTTGCTGGATCAGGAAACAAGCAATGTTACAGGAGTTGGCCAGTAAAAGAGATGCCTTTGATTTATCATTAGCTTTATCATTAGCTTACTTGCTCCAGAAGTCTGTTTGGAGGGGGAAAAAAAAATCTAAAAGCAGAGTAGGTCAGTGATCAAAGGCTCCAGTATTTCCAATAAGTTAGCCAGCAAAAGATTGTTACGTAAGCAGGAAGTAACAGAAGTCCCTGCGTTTCCTTTCCTTTTTTAAAAAAATCATTTAAAAAAGCTTTCCTACTGCTACCTTAGGAGGAAGAAAGGACACAAAATTCAGCAGGGAAAATACTCTATCAGTTTTCCCCCTTTGAACCCCATCTCTGACCTTGGAAGGAGAAAGTAAAAGAATCCTATGAGCCCTGGAGCCATAGGACCGCATCATAAGAGGGGAGGCAGTGGAATCTGAGTTCCCTAATCAGCGAGACATTCTTTTATTTGATTACCCAATGCATAGCCTTTTAACGATTATCTTGAGGGAAAGGCTTGAGATCTTTCAAGCCCTCAAAGCCAAGCTGGGCAAAAACTTCCACTCTTTGCTAGGAGTCAAATTTAGAAATAGCTGGAGATTTATTTATTTATTTATTTATTTATTCATTCATTCATTCATCCAATTTGTCCCTGCCCATCTCCTCCCTTCAGGGGACTCTGGGCAGTTTACAGACAATAGGCTAAATTATGAGACTGAGAAAGCAGAAGGGCTGAAGACCCACACCTTGAGTTAGTGTTTATTGTTATTATTTCAAATGTTAGTTCCAAAGCAGGTATGGTCACCCTACAGCCTGAGAACGACAAACATTCCTCGGTACCACAAGATCACACTGCCAAAATTCAGTGGCAAAAGAGCCCAGTTTCCTATTTCCACCTATCAGCAATATTTTCTCTCTCTCTCTCAAGAGCTTTCGGGAGAACTTTATAAGCAACCTGGAAGCACCTAACTATCTAGCAGAGCCAACTGCCTCCTCTTACTTCCCTTCTTCAGAATCCTGGGTGTGAATGCAAGACCTACCTTTTTTTAATTAAAAAGTTCATTTACTCAATTATCAACTCCAGAAAGCTTGGAAGCCTGTACACTTTCCATAACCTGAGATAACCTTATAAAGGTGTTGCCTTAATATCAATTGCAGGTATTTATTTTAGAATGGCTGATACAATCGCCTCGGCTTATTTGTAAGACAAAAACATGGTTTGCAAACATGCATATTACAAGGTTCATTTTCCAACAGGTAATGACTGGTTGCCGTTCCCGGCTGAATGTGTACTCAGGGACAGATCCAAGTTTGGTGCTTGTAATCTGCAAAATTTATAAATACTGTATAATGTTGAAGCTTTCTGCCACTTCTATTTATTTTTGAGTGGGGTTTCAACGTATTCCGACAGTCAAATGTTGCTCCAGCAATTATATTATAGCAGATGTAAGTAGCAACTTGTTAAAAACTTTCAAATGTACATACGCAGCCTATACATAAAGGTTTAATCACAAATTGTGAGGAGAAAAATCACTTCATCATTTAAAACCTGCTTTTTCAGTTGAGAAATTCCTGAAACTTCTTTAAAATTGCCAACAGAAAGTTCTCTCTACTTCTCCAGGAAAAGCAGGTGCATCTGAAAGGTGCTTAAATATGAAGCATTATTTATCTTCAAGAATGCAACTCAAGCTGTTTAACAATTCCAGGGTGGCAAGGGAGGATGAGAACCAACATCGTTTGAAAGATGTTATTGGCAATGCTTGTTCTGTAAAAGAGAACACACTCAAACAGTCAAAGCAGACACCTGAATATTTGCATATCATATATTCAGTCCAATTCAAATTCTCTCAGTGGCCAACATCCCAACCGAAGAATTAAAATATACCACAAAACTAGCAAGCTGATCAACAACAATAAAACATCACTGCTTTAAAAATATAATAATAATACAAATATCCCTAAGGAAAAGACTTCCAAACTTGGCATTACTTTCTGAGTTCAGACTTAAAATGTTCTGAAACAGAAAAATTGGTATTTTGTAGTACGAAGGACAATGTTCACAAAAGAAAAAGAGTACATAGTTAAGAACTACAAGTTCTGTTCAGATCTGCCATTACACATGCTGTAGTTCTTGAAGATGGAGCAGAGAACAGCTCCTTATGCAGGTTATTTTATCTAAAAAATCCAAAGTGTTCTTAGGTTCTCAAGAAATGTTGGGAAGAACATTGGTGCAGACAAAGGAAAGGAACACTCCACTTTAATTGTAGAGTTAAATACACAAAAGCCTTTTCTCATCAGCAGTAGACTACACCCTATGAAAACTATGACTGCAGAAAAGCCATAATTTCCACATTGGCCACAACACGACCACAGAATTCCTGAGCTCACCATCATCCTCTATCCATATCCTTTTGAATGTGAAATGTCTGGACCTTGAAACTCCTATTCAACCCTTACCAGCACAGTGCTCTAACAGTTCTGTATGCATGCCGGGCTGGAAACATTCAAAACGTTTTGTACAACCTCGGGTATCTTCCCTATCTTTCACAGACTGGAGACCTGATTACTGAGCAGAGCAGCTGAACACCATCGGCATCTTTCTCAGCAAAGTCCTACAAGAAGGTGAGAGAACACAAGCATCTCGATAATTAGGACTGGGGACACACTAGAGGAGAAAGTATACTGTGTACTTTGCTCATATGCTTCCTAAATGAATCCATCTGGTCAAGACCAGAAGGAGACCTAATGGCTTGGTCCAAGTGTGGAGCTGGTCTTGAAAAGCAGAAACAGATGTCTGGGGAATATTAGCTGGGGCACTGGTTTCCCCTTTGTTCTTTCTTGGCCTTGTTGTGACTTCTGCTCAGAAGTTTCCTCTCTCTGGATGATAGATACAGGTTCCCAAGAGAAGAAACATGAACACTCTGGAAAACTTCAGTACTCTTATCAACCTTCTCTTCCCTCCACTACTCACTCTCTTCTCCCCCAGTCAAGGGAATTGAGTGCAAATATGAGTCAAGAAATGTCCAAGAAATCTGGATTTAGTTTAGTTTCAAGAACCAGCTCGGAGTAGTGGTTAAAAACTCTGGGCCAAAAACTGGGAGGCAGTGAGTTCTAGTCCTGCCTTCGGCACAAAGCCAACCAGGTGACCTTGGGCCAGTCCCTCTCTCTCAGCCCTAGGAAGAACGTAATGGCAAACCACTTCCCAAAATGCTGCCAAGAAAACTACATGGTGTCATGTTCATCGTTCCAATGTACTGAATACATCGTAACGTTTCCCATGTCAATTTCCTGATCCGTGTCTCACGTTTGCTGGGAGGAGATTTTCAGCCGTGCCAGGCTGTAATCTCCTTACTGTAACTGAGGAATGTCTGTTTGGGTTATTGCCTGTGTTCAAGGTTACTTTCTCAGGCCAATGTGTGATGGTTGCCAACACCTGGGAGGGGGTGGTTGCTCAGTGGGAGCTAGGGCGGGATCGGGTTTGAAGCGAGGGTTTTTAGTTTGTATTTGGCGCGCTTTTGCTCATTCCCAGCTTTCTTTGTATTTGCACACTATTCTTTCAATAAACCAGTTTTCCTTAAGCACCTGCTTGTGAGACTGAGTCTGTTAGAATAGGCAACCCTTACATAAAGCTGGGAATCTAAAAAACTTATTCCGCTAGCCCCTATCCAGATCCATCTGTGAAGGGGAGCGCTAGCGATGAGCGAACCGAGATTGCAAGAGATGGAGAGCGAGGCATCGAGTGAAGGGGAACCGGACGCCACGGTGGTGAGAGCGGGGAAGGTACCCTGCAGCGACGCTCCGGAGGGTCGGGCAGAACCCGACCAAAACCCGAAGGAGAAGGAGGGACTATTCCAGGCAACTGCCAGAAGTCAAGACTGACTTGAAAGTGCACATGAGCATGCAGACATGCACACAAAATCTCATCCTCAAACATTTATAACTTGTGGCCATCCATCACTCAACCAAGGCTCTGGAGCCCTACCATGTTAGAAACAAAAACATTACTTTTCCCAAGAAGGAGATATGGACATTTACAGGTACTCTGTTACTCAACTGATCATTTATGCTGTTCCTTAAGGACTTCCCCCATAACCCACCCTACCAACTTTTGTATCCCAGCAAACTACCAGTTGATAATTACTTTCCTAACTAACATGCTCGTTTTCAAGCCATCCAACAATTTGAACATTCTGGTCCACTTCCTCTCCCATCTGAAAGAATCTTTAAATCTAGCATTGAAATGAAATAGTGCCTTACTCACTCCAACAGATCTCCTTCTATAACTGGTCCAGGGATGCAATGGGAGGTGGGGAGGCAAGTGGGGCATGTGCCCCAGGTGCCATGCTGGGGGGGCACCAAAATGAGTGCTGGGGGTGCCAAAATGGGTGCAGAATCCATGTTTGCCCTGGGTGACACAGACCCTAGTTGCAGCCCTGACATGGTCCTGCCCCCCATGTACCTCTTCAGTGTTTGCATTATTCTTCCTATCATCATCAACATTCAGCTCTGCTTCCCTTTATTTCAGAGAAAGTAGAAAAAAAACAGCTGATACACCAAGAAGACCAAGCAATGCATTTACCTTGCAATTCATAGGAAATCACCCAAATATCCTACTGAGCCCTGGTTTCAGCTTTCCAGGCGCTTCAGCTGCTATTTAAAGGAGGAAGTATGTGTTTCTAGATGTTAGAAATTATATGACTGACCTTGTTTAGAAGACATGAGTTAATTTGCCTGCTGATATCTTGGAAGCCTGAAGAGAGGCTGAAATATTTCCAGCAGGGAGAAGCAGAATGAACTCAGAAAAAGCCAGGATGGTTGAGTTATGCAGAGTGAAAAAGACAAGCCTTTGCTGTATTTGCACAATTTATAGAGAGCCCTGAGTTCAGTTTAAGTTTAGATTGCCTGAAAGTAGAAACTTAATGTTTAGCACAGACTTCACACAACTCCCACTGAGGTGGAGGCCATGTGCAATAAGTCCTTCCTTTATCTGCAAGAGGATGACCGGCCCAGGCAGTGATAAGGGTATGCTTATCAGTTCTCAACGTTTCAGCTCTGACATTCCTCTCTGCTCTCCTCTGCCTTTGTCTAAACACTGTTACCAACCCAAAGTTCAACATTTTCATGTCAGAAAAAGAAGATCGAGGGAAGAGAATTAAAGATCCGTTTAAGTAATTGTTTACTCCTTCCTAGAGCCAGCCCTGTGCCTTCTCCCAGCTTCATCTCATCTAATTAAAATGTTGGTCCTGAACTAGCAGTTTCCACGCAGCTACAAAACAACCTTCATTTCAGCAAGCTCCTTTGCAAGAGACGGCAACTTTTACCAAAAGCAGAAGAGGCAAAGGCAAACATCCAATACTAGATCCTTTTCCCTTAATTTCCTAGACAGCAGTCTGACAGTCTGGGGTTTACATATTCAAGAGGAAATGCTGCTGCTAAACGCACCATGAATGGAAGTGAAAGTCCGCAGCACCGTGGGTGTACCATCTCAAACCAGGAATGTGACAGCCATTCTCTCAATTGTGTAGCCCTGACTCTCTTGTGGAATGGAGAGCAACACCTACATGTGCAGGAGAGGCAGTTTCTGAACAGCTTACCAGAAGCCAGAGCAATAATTCTTACCCACAAAGCGCTACTTGCAGCGGCTCAGCTATTTGTCACCACACAGACCGCCCTCTCCGGATGATTTACGATGTTCTACCCTGCACTGAATCTTGTATTACTATCCTCATTTATTGCCTGCAGCTGTCATTCTTCCTGGTAATTCACCTACCCTTGGTTTTGTAGGGGAAACATCAGAAAGGCAGAGAAACCCATTTTAATCAACCCAAATCGACAGGCTGCATTCCGAGGTCTGGAAGGCTTGTACTAGGCAGCAAAAAATATGGAAAGACTTTCCACAAAAGCACCTTTGCTAAGACCAGGAAGTGGCCAGTCTAAAACCACTTGGCCTTTGTGAAGCCATGATGCACCTGGGCCCTCTAAGGGGAGAACAGTGCAGGTTTACCTGACCGGGCCGTTCTAAGGATTACTGGGGGAAAACGCTTTGAAGTGTTAACACACACTTTGCTAATAGTATTACACATCTCAGCCAAACAATACTCCATGTACTGTATATTAATGTACAGGAAATACATTAAGGAAATAAGGAAATAAGAACATAAGCACATAAGCAGTGACCCTGCTGGACTGAACCCGTGGTCATCCAGTCCAGCCGTCTGTTCTCACAGTGGCCAACCAACCACGCAAGGAAGCCCACAGGTCTTCCAGCAGATGGACCTCAGAGACACTCACGCTGCCATCATGACTAATAGCCATTGATCCATCATTTCCATGAGTTGGCCTAACCCTTTTTTTAGCCAGCCAGGCTGGTAACCAGCCCCACATCTCTTGGTTGTGAATTCCAAAGTTGAATTATACATTGTGTAAAAAAGATTTCCTTTCGTCTGTCCTGATTTTTCCCGGGTTCAGGGGGACCTCCGGTTCTAGTATTTTGGGAAGGAGAAAAGAGATTCTCCTTGTCCATGTCCTGACTCCCAGGAAACACTCTGAGACAGGGAACTGTTCTCTAATGTTTTATTGCTAATACATAACAGTAATCCTAACAAACTGAACAAGCGTGGGAAAAACCCAGCCATATAAACCCCGCAGGTTAAGGCGGTCCCAATCTGTGCCTCTTGGAATGGCTCACCAGTTCCTCATGCACTTAACAGTCTGGAAAGGAGCCCCCTGCTCGCCATCCTTACTCATGACAGTCCACTTCATCCTCATCATGCTTAATTCTGTACACCACAACCATGTCTTCCCTCATTTGCCTTCTTTCTAGACTATAAGCCCCAAATGTTGCAAGCTGTTCTCATAGGGAAGCTGTTCCAGTCCCTTCATCATCTTAGTTGCCTTCCTGTAAATCTTCTCTAGTTCCACTATATCCTTTTGTCACCCTATCTCATAAGGTTTTGGGATGCCCACCTGAAATCATGCAAGACTTCAAATGAGAATGACAACATCTTATGAGATTTCAAATGATAAACTCTCGTAGCCTTAGCCATAAAAAAAAATAAATAGTTTTGGTGGTCATACTAGGGCCCACTTTCAATAAGCTTTATGTCATTTATGAATTTCTGGACTACAAATGGGAAAGGCTCAATGTTGATTTCAATTTGATACTGCTTTGTGCTTTCGATTTTTCTTGGTGATTGTTCTCATGCTTAAAGTTGAACTTTTGACCAGCTGTTGTCATTTGTTTTAATGCTGTTTTGGGGTTTAGTATTTATTTTCCATTCGTAAGCCACTCTGCATACCCTTGGTGGGTAATGAAACATCTTGAGAACGATTATTTTTCAACAGAGTATATTCCAAAGTTTTTTCTTCTACCCCCAGAATGAGACAACTCTTTAGTTCTTATGCTATCCCTATAACTTTAAGTCTCCCAAGGAAGTTCCTAAAGAGCAGTAAATTTGGGAGTCCATGATTATGTAGAAAATTCTTAGCAAGTGTAACAAGCAAGAAAAGTCATTAAAAATATTATGGTGCCTATGATTTCTACTCCTCTGTTCAAGCTTCAAGCTTTATATCCCATTCCTATTGAATACAGATGTATACAATAATTTTCTGCCCTGATTCACCTGCATAGCTTCAAGCATTCAAACTTTAACCTTTAGCAAGCTTCTCTTTGTTAGTCTGTTTTTACTGTTCTATACATTCCTCCATGATACAGCATTTTAATCAGAGAGTTTTTAGCTCATTTTAATTAGTGTTCTTTTTGTTGCCTGTGCTAATCTCATTTCAAAAAATAAAACATAGTGTTAAGTAAAGCCTTTGCTGCTGGACAATCTTGAGGCTGGTTACTAAGAAGTCAAACTTACTGTGTTCAGTGGACTTTACTCTCAAATAAACAAGCATAGGATTTCAGCAGTAAAATGCAATCAAGAACAAACAGCCCCTTCCCCACACATACACACTATACCAGGTGTCTTTTAAGCATATCTGAGGTCTTTATCTGTATGCTGTTTAACCACAGGGTTTCTAATGAACACCAACAGGCCACCTAGATCAGAATGGGATGGCCCATCTTGCTTGTCATATGAAGAAGCGTTAACACGCAATGGTAGTATGTGTGTTTTAGCAGCAGAGAAGTCCAGATATTTATTTTATTTTCTATCCCACCTTTATTATTTATTTTTTTTATAAATAACTCAAGGTGGTGAACATACCTAGTACCCTTCTCCTATTTTCCCCATAACAACCACCCTGTGAGGTGGGTTGGGCTGAGAGAGAGTGACTGGCCCAAGGTCACCCAGCTGGCTTTCATGCCTAAAGTGGGACTAGAACTCACTGCCTCCTGGTTTCTAGCTTGTTGCCTTTACCACTGGGGCAGGGAGAGCTCCTACTTCAAGACTCATGAATGCCACTACCAGTTGCCATGGCCAAGCCTTCTCCAACCAGATGCTCTCCAGTTATATTGGATTATACTCTCATAATGTATGAACCTTGGGATTATGGGAGGACACCTGACTGGGAAAAGCTGGTGTGTATCATTGGAGAAAGGAGACTGTGCCTGTCCCAACATCAGATGGGTCGTGAATGGACATCAAATACTGCTCTAAAGAAATTCTCAAGTCTGACTTGTTTTAAATCAACTACCCTTATTCCTACAAAAGTGTCCCAATTGTTGCTTTTTTTTCCCTTTGTAATCTTGTTATTTCAACATTAATTACGTTGGGACTTCCTTCTTTGAAAGATAAAGAATGACAGTCTATACACAAGAATGCAAATCCAATTAAAAGTGCAGCAGTATCTTCCACAAGTGGCTTGCTCCCACTAAGCAAGATTAATTCCTAATAAACTCAATCACATATTATTTTTAGATTCACCTAAGAGGCATTACATCTGAATCTCTGCCTAGAGCCATACAGTAAGACAAAAAGAAAAGGAGACATCCAGGGGTGAGTCATCAACAAGGCCATCAATGACTATGGCATTTCATGAACAAAGAGATAGGATCCACAGAGCTTGGAATCTGTAAGGCAGATAAAGTGAGAAACTCTAAACTCAAAAGGAAAGACAATTATTCCTGGTCCAACTACTCATAAGACAAGCTTTAACTCCCAAAGCAAACACTAAACAATGAAATTTTATCAGAGCATCATGGGGAATTTATTTAGGATATGTCACATCACAGAAGATATCAATCTTCATTATACATTATACAATTAACACCCTGATTAGGTTACATGTGAAGTGATGGTATCATCACAAGAACTGTAGGAGTCTGGTAAGAACACTGAAAAGAGAAGCTACAGAGTTATTAAATATCACTTCTGAGTTTACTACATGGTCAGCAGACAATTGGATACACAGCTTATTTTTACCTGTTAATTTTAATTGAAGAACTGCTTTCCGATCTGGGCTTCTCATGAAATAGGATCATGAAAAAAATCACTGACCTATGTCAGCAGAAACTCCTAATGATCTATGTCCATTGCTTTCTTTTTTCTTTCCATCCTCTGAAGTTCAGTTACATGAACCTCAGCAGGAGCTTCAGGTAAGAATGCCCCAGAAGATCACCTTAAACCTCATATATCTGCTGAGAATGGGATGGAGTTAGAACAGAAAGGACTGGTTATTGAAGCTCAAAAACCCATGTAGGTCTAGAACTTATGAAAAAACCGTTACTTGCCACGGTCTAACTAACTGGTCGTGCGAGATCTGAAAAGTGTGACATTTTTCTTAAGCAGATTCCCACGGAGAAAAAGAATAGCCATACATACTGAAGATAGGGTGTTCTTGGTCGGGCCAATTCACTATACTACTTGAGAACTTTGCAAGCCTATTATCCATCACTCTTACCATGATGAGATCAAGCAGCGGCCACATCGCCATCTTCAAGTTCACTTGGGAGGCAAATGCAAGTGAAGGCTTAGAAGCATTCTAACCCTTAGAATGATTTGCTGATGGTATGTAGGAAGAACAATAATTGCCCTCACAGTAGGCATTCACCAATGCTTTTGTCCCAGCTAGCATTCCCACTGCCAGGGTTCACTTTTACCACCACTTGACAGCATCAGTCCAGCTGCCCAGCTTCTATTCCCAACTGACAACCCCCAACTTCCAAAGCACAATGGGGGTGCTTTGGAGCTCAGCCAGATGCTGGCAGTGAACAAATACAGCCCAATGAAGTGAGGAGACCACAAGGAGGATTTTGCAGGGGTGGGAGAAGAGTAGTCACACAGGATGAACTGCTTGCAAAGATGGAGTAGGGCTTTGCCTATGGGGCAAGGTTGTAGGATTGCAGTGCCAAAGAGGTTTTTCCCTATTCCTTGGACAGCCCTGAAACAGCAGTTGACTTCAGACAGTAAGGGCATGTATTCCAAAACTTGTGGGACATTTTGATCATACCATTAACATTCCCTTTACTAAACTCTTTGCAATCCTCCCCAGCAGGGTTGAGTTAAGAGAAAGTGACTGAGTCAAAGTCATCCCATGGGCTTCCACGGCAGAAAATGAGCTTGAATCTGGGGCTTCCCACCATCTTCTCTGAGTACTAAGTAAACTCATCAGAAACAAACCCAGTTTCAAAACAACAGCATCCTTAATAAATGCCTCACCTGTTAAGATTGACTCTCAGTGCTTCATGATAGCCCCCAAGTATTTTCTGTATGTAAAACTGTAGCTAATTAATCACTTAGGTCTCATAACAACTTGCCAACTGATTATAACAAAAGATGAATATCAACAAGATTAATTTATTGTAGCTTTGGATATCCAAAAGGAAGAACTAAACACAGCCAGGGAGTTCCACAAACAGCGTTAAAGGAAAGTTCTTAGAAAGCAAACATCTCATTGCTAGACCCTTGGAATTCTTCATCCTTAGCAAAGTCTCTTGATCACCCAAGGTTAGTCTTCCAAGCCTTCACACCTGCTTGGAAAGGCAACTCAACAAGACACTCCCACGCATAACTTATCAAATATTTAAGTGTACAGAATAAATTATTAACCCCAACCTCAACATTCAGAGCTATCCAGCTGGGAAAGAAGCTGATCTTTAATTGCTGGAGTCTTTCTCACATTCAGAATGCCAATTTATGTCTTTCTCCTTCTAGTCCATCTTTCTTCAACAATGAGAACCCTCGATTGCAAAACTATTTGGACTGGTTACTGGAATATTCGGTGGTTCTGTCCTAACAGACAGGAACCACGCTGAGACAAGGAATCGGTCTCTAGTGTCTTATTACTGCTACATTAGACAGAAAATCCTAACAAACTGAAGAAGCGTGGGAAAAACCCAGACAGATAAACCCCAAAAGTCAAGGCGGGTCTGTTCTGTGTCTCTTTGCATGACTGCTCAACTCCTTGCTACTACGCATGCATTTTCCCCCCTGGATAGGGGCCCCCTCCTGCTCACCATCAGTGCTCATGACAGGTTCCCTAACAAAGACAGCACCCTTCTAAAACTACAAGTCATTTCAAGCATTATCAAAGTAAATTGTATCCCATGTTTTCAGAATTATAATAGCATCTGTGCAATAGAGAAACCATATGTAATAACTGATCTGTAAGGTAAGGGGGCATCAGCAGAATCAGCAAGAAAAGCTGAGCGGAGGGAAAGGGGGAATTAAGAAGGAAAAAATGGAAGAGGTGTGTGCTCAAGGTCTTTGTGCATTGCACATTCTGAAGAGAACAAGTTGTTTTCATGACTCCTATATAATGCGGTTATCCTCCAATTCTGCATATCTCTATAACTGGCAGCGCTAAAGTGCAGCTCAAAAAACAAAAAGTGTCACAGATGCATATTTTACAGTAAGAGGTGCACTTGGAGAGCAAAGACATTTCTTGTAAATTTTTTATGGGAAAACATGTTTGCACACATGAATACAACCATGTGCAGGACTGACAAGCAATTTGAAGCAGGCTGGTCTGTCCTAAGAAGAAAGGGGAAGAGGAAAGCTTAAAAATTAGGGACAGCAACTTATTGTGTACAAGATACAAGCTAGAAAATAATATGGAAGGAAGCATTTTGTATCCATACCATTTTAGACTGGAGGTGCAAATTCCTGCCATTATGTGCTCCTTTGTATAATGTCCTTGCATGTAGATCAGCATTCAGTCAGGTAAAAGGGCTTGTGTTCTGTTAGCTTTTTAAGTTGCAGAAGTTTTGTTTATTGGCTTATTCTTGTGTACTCAGACATATCCACACAGCTACAGAGAGAGAGAAGCTTCAGTGGGACAATTTAGACAGGGCTGTGCAAATAAGGAAAATAAGAGTATGGGATTCAGGTGCTGTTAGGTGAAATAGCTTAGGAGCATTGCTTCAGCCCTGGGTGGTAACTGGGTTGAAAAACAGAACTATGTTGTCAGTTGTCAGGCCAACTAAACATGGATAAAGTGGAGACCATCTTTAGCTCCATACGTGTAAACTAAAACACAGGCAAACAGCAGCATTTTGCTCTTTCTTCCATCCCCTCATTTCTCAGACATCCATTATCTGTCGTTGTCCAAGTCCTGGCTCAGATGAGACAGAGCAGATGTGTGTCGGGCTCATGAAGCCCCTTGTTTCTCCAAGTGTCTGAACTCTATCTTGGAATTAAAGAAAAAGCCCTATTCTGTGCCAAATATCCAGTACATATTGAAGAGAGTAAGTGAAACTTCAACTTTGCAATGACTTACAGAGGTTCTTGGGACTGAAGAGGTTACACAAAAAACCATGCGGAACCCACCATCGTGTTGATTGCTTAGCCTCCTTTGGGGGCTGTTAGATTTTTCTCTCTTTTGCATCAGATCATTCAATCATCTGCTGGTTGACTCCCTATTAAAGTCACCTCCTACCTCTTGTCCTCCATTCAGACAGAGGGCATTTGCTGGAGTGTAATTCAGGGAAAGCAGTCACACACCATACACAGTGTATAATGTAAAAAGTGGGGGAAGATTGTCCTCACCTGGATTACAGCTTCACACAAAAATTACACTTCATAAAGACTTAAAAGAGTTTCTATCAAGCCTCTGCATTAGATGGATGCCAACATCTGGATCCAAAGAGCAATGCCACAAAGTTTACAAGGGATACAATTTTAGCACTAGGTAACACAACAAAAAACAACGAAGCACCAGACCAGATGGTATTTACCCCCAAAAGTTCTTAAGGAAGTCAAATGTGAAATTGCTGATTCTGTTACTAAAAAAAGGGAGCTTAATTTATCTAAAATATCAACTTCTTTGGCAAAGAGCCAATGTAATACCAATTATGCTATAAATAATCTGGCAGAATGAAATACAATAAGTAATTAAGTGCAAAGCAATGCAAGCAGGGACCATATAAAGGTTGCTGAGGGGGTAAAGCTGTTATTATTTGAGGACAAATTTAGGGTTGGGTTTTCATGCAGGAAGGCAGAGACAAATCCCTCTCGTTATTAAGCTCTTTGGATGAGCAATGGCAGATTGTTCACTATGCAGTCTTAGAAATTTCCTCAAATTCAGGGTTCAAATAAGAAATATTTTTATAAAATTCTGGAAAGCCTTTATGGACTCTTTTGCCAATACTTGGACAGAAATGACAGTGATTGTTGGATCTGTGAATGGATAAAGGGGGTGGGGGAAGTTATGGGAAGTATTGTCAAATTCTTTAATAAAATGTTTTTTGTTTTTTTTTTAAAGAAATCTTTCCTCAGACATACTGTAAGTCCATCTGAGTTGAGCTGGACTTCCTCTGAGGTCAATTGGTCTAGGACAGCCTTTCTCAACCTTTTGACCTTAGAGGAACCCTTGAAATATTTTTCAGGCCTCAGGGAACCCCTGCACATTCAGGCAATATAGGCCAGAAGTTACAAAATTATTATATTCGTTTCACATGTAGGGCTGTACATATGCACTAATGGTGTTCTTAAACTAAAGAATGAAACTGACCTCTTTAATGTGAAGTTGCTCAAATTTGAAACCATTTTAAAAATAAATCATGATCTCCCAGGGAACCCCTAGGGACCTCTCACGGAACCCGAGGGTGCCACGGAACCCGAGGGTGCCACGGAACCCTGGTTGAGAAACCCTGCCCTAGGACAACACCTCTGCCTAACAAGTGTGATGATTAAGCTATTCCAATAACTATGGGAAGTAAATTCCTGGGAAAAAATTACACCTCATATCTACCCACTCACAGTAGAATGCCCAATAGAAATATGGGAACCCCAGGAGGTTTTATTTAAAGAGTTAAAACTGAAACAGCAAGCAGTGTTGTGCCAATAAAAACATCTGTGACAGCCACTAAATATGTCTACTTATGCAAAGTTGGGTTAGCAGTAAAGCAGTGTTTCTCAGCCTTGGCAAGTTTAAGATGGGTGGACTTCAACTCCCAGAATTCCCCAGCCAGCCTTGCCAAGCTGAGAAACATTGAGTTGAAGTGTGGGATTAAGACAGAAAATTCCAGCTATACTTTCACCCCCAGCCGTGAAACTCGGTAACTCTGGCCCCATCAGTTTCAGCATCTGTGGATCTCCTCAGGTAAAATAAAAACATCGGCCCAAGTCTTTACAAGATTGCCAATCTCACAAGATTTCCTGGAAAGAGCATCAATGTTTTAAAGATTTAGCAATCTCATGACATTTCACCCATATTTCAAACGATATTTTTCATTTTGATTTATTGCGTTCCCACCCCAGCACATAAAAGCTTGTGATGGTAATCTGTGCCTGGCTGATGCGCCAATGGCTGACATGCAGAATTACAAGCAGATCTGGCCAAGGCCTGCCTTGTATGCAACAACCATGCAGGTTATAATTCAAGACAAGCCATTTAAGTTTCTTGGTGTGTTTGCTTTTCAGTTTGGAGAAGAAAAAACACAGCTACCTGAAACATAATACAGGATCAGGGAAGTATGAACTTTAGAACTTGGAAGGACGCATTAAAACTGATGGGTAGGGTGTTCAAAAAAGACAAAAAGAAAACCCTGCATAATTACACAGTACATAATTAACATATGGAATTTATTACCAGAGGATGCAACCGTGGTCATTAGCTTAAATGGCTTTTCAGCAGCATTAGACAAATTCATGGAAGACAGGTCTGTCAGTGCCCATTAGCTTTAAGAAATAAATGTAACTTCTCTATTCCTGCCCTGTGCAGATAGCATGCACTGTGGAACAGTGGAGGAAATCTGTTATCTTTAGGCCATCTGGCTTCAATCTCCAAAGACAGTGAAAAATATAACCAGACTTGAAACAATCACAAAAGAGGCTGAGGCAACAAGCAAAAAAACCTAACAACATACTTAGATACAAATAATTTTTCTCCCCATCCCACATTCTGCTCAGTTTAAACAATAGGCAATGTCAATTACATAAGAAGTACAGTATCTTTTCTGATCACGAGGAGGAAAAGAACCATTCCCATCTATCAACAGTGCCCGGCCTTGTACTCAGCACTCCAGTTTTAACACCTTGCATGAATAAAAACGCATATGGAACTCGAAGGGTCCACATAAGCTTTGAGCCAGCTCAACCCCTCACTCTAACTCCATCACTGATGCCAGGCATGGGCAACAAGGACTATGTCTGGCATACAGAGCACATGCTCCAAAAGTGGATGGTGCCAAGACCTGAACTTGAAAGTTTTTTAGGTTCTTCCAAGGTTTTAGGAACACAATTGGCCCTCCCCACCCACAAACACAGCAAACACTTTGGCCCAGTCCTTGAGGACACAACAGCAGCATTGATGGGTGACACAGAAACTACAGACCACAATTTTTGCACCCTAAAAGGCAGAGAAACATGCCTGGCACAATATGTGATTTGAGTTGAAGGAGCGGTTGATAATGGCACCTTTGTGCCAATGACAGCCACTGAGTTTGGAAATTAATATGAAACTTGGAGTGTATCCAGATTAAGTGTTGTATAAACATTAATCAAATATCTACACTCAAAACAATGCCTTCAACAAACTGGCATGGAACTATATCTGGCCCAATGTTAGTTCTGGGTATGAGATGTCATGAAGCATTGAAAGTGATAGAAGATTTATTGTGAGAAGCATATTCTTATTCATTGGCTATTATTAGCAGGGAGGCACATGATGTACAAGATAGTCAAGCACAGCTTTAGGCCAGATGTGAGTTATTACTGGCAAATTCAAGCCATAATTGTTAACACCATTATGGGTAGATGCCGGTTTAAGTAAAGGAAATTTGAGAACCTGGGCTTTGCAAGCAAGCTTCACAATTTCTATGAAGATAGAGGTGGAAATTACTCTGTTAAATGTTTCAATGAAGCAACATTCAAAAAGACATTTCTTAACAGACCCACTTGATTCTACAGAAGCGGAGATATTATTGAGCAACAGTAATCTGTCTATGACTTCTAACTACTGGAGTTTAAGATAATGTATACATTAAACTGGGCATTGCAAGTTATGCTGCTTTCATTCTTCTTTCTCTTCCAAAAAAAATGATTTAAAAGTAAATTAAGATTAAAACTCTTTAAACTAGACTGTTGCTAACTATAAGAGACTGTACCTGATCTGCCCACTGGTTATGTTTTCAATACAATGAAGCTTCACAATAGCTGGATGCATCAGCTGATCCTTCTGATTATTAGTGAACTTAAAGTAAAACTTGCTTTGAGTCAAGACTGACTCTTGATGACCCCAGGGAAACATTTGGGCACCTATCTTGGCAACAGTAAAGAACTGGTTTCTCACTGCCTTCCTCTGGGGTTTATTTATTTATATTTTTCAGCCTAACTTGGTAGAACTTTTTCCGACTAATTAATTTTATTAAAAGGCAGCAGCTTTCATGAGCTGCAGGTCACTTCATCTGATGAAAGCTGATGCCTTCTAATGAAATGTGAGTTGGAAGAGATGCTACCAGACTCCTGCTTTTTTGTTTGTTTTTTTGCTACCAGAGGCTCACGTAGCTCTCCCCGTACCAGTCTAGCTTGCAACCCAGAGACTTTCTGGTGCCCTCTCAAGCAAGTAGAAACCAGGCCCTGCTCGGTGATAATTAGCACAGTCTGAAACTGCTTTGAATGTTTAACTTAGAGTATTAGCCAGATTTCCACTGTCTCAGTGAAACAAGCATGCTTCCATGTTACCTTGTGATATGCCTCAATCATCTGGTCTTGGACATAGAGAGGTGGGCAGGATTATTCTAGTAGTTGTGTGACAGTTCCTGAAAGGTGAAAGGTCCCCTGTACAAGCACTGAGTCATGTATGATCCTCTGGGGGGATGCCACTTTTGCGATGTCTTCTTGGCAGACTATAGAGTGGGGTGGTTTGCCATTGCCTTCCCCAGCAAGCTGGGTGCTCATTTTACTCGGAAGGATGGAAGGCTGAGTCAACCTGAGCCGGCCACCCAAGAATCCAGCTTCCGCTGGGATCAACAGTTCCTACCCCATCCCTATTCCAAAGGCTGGAAAGGAGGCAGAAGGGTTGTTAGCCACCAAAATACCAGAATACAATTCGGCAATCCTCCACCTGCTTTTCCTCCAGAGAAAGGGATGGCTGGCTGGCTGGATTCTTCTGCCAACAGAGGTACTCCTAACAGAGAAAAAGCAGGAAAGTTCTGTCCTCAGAGAGGTCTGGTTCTGGGGACCCACCAATTAGACTTGGCTCCTGAGATTACTCAAGATCTACAGAAACACAGCTACAAGAAGAAAGGATGGGTGAAAAGCCATGGAGACTGAATGTAAAATGAAGAACGGAATGCAACTCATGGGACGACGATGCAGGTAGGTTACAACTATGAGCTACTAATCTAATCTTCCAGTTTTCTTTTGGATTTTTTTTTAAGATCACAACTAAATTTTATGCGCAGTGTCCTGAAGTCTCCAGATAAACCCAAGCAATAGCTTACAATGTCATTGCTTAATCAGAGGCTGTCTTTCCAATGTATCCTAACTTCTATACCTACAAACAAATATTCAGGCAACTCTTACAACTGTATGAGATAATTTGTGGTTAGGAGGCATGATCCAACATGCAGAAGAGAAGGAAAATGAAGGAGGACCATCTGAATTTTGTGAGACTACCTGATGAGAACAAAGCAGAAGTCCTTTCTGGGCTCAATTCTTAACAGTTCTGGTTGGTATGATAGAGCAATGAAGAATCTGGGTCTCCACCTTCAAGTCCAAAAGGGATTAGCAAGATGCTGTTGAGGGGGCATTTGATCTACTCTGTTCTTAGCTAAAGGGAAAAGGAAATCTTCACTCACTCCTCCCATCCATCACTGAAATGTTTGTTTATGAGACAAAGTGGGGAAAATCTATCCCACTCTTTTGGAATGGATTAACAAAGATGCAATTCCAGAGGAAACATTTTTAAGTGACTGTATCATAATTGTACAACAAAGCCTCACCCAGAAAACTCTTGCCACATTTTTAAAAAACCATGCAAATATATAAAGACATTATTATGATCAGAGAATCAGCTAGTCATCTTTAAGCATTTCTCAAATTAAGTACTTGCTTCTCACCAAAAGAAATGAGTGCTCTTAGATCAGTTATCAAAAGAGAAGTAATATTATCTTTGTTGTATATAAATTATAGTGCCTCATCAGAGTAAGACAAGTTCCTTTAATTTGATTGAGCTTATTCAGTTTTTTTACAGACACTCTAAACATTGCCTAAAATTATCATAAGATATCTGCCAACATACACCCATCCATCCATCTCTCTCTCGGTTCTCTTTCACAGGATGTACAAAAATAAACATGCACGATCTCTTCGTATTTTGCAGTACAATGCACCAGATCCAACTACATTTGTCGGACATGCCTCTCATGCCGTGGGAAACATACAAAACTAGGTAGAAATAATATTTTTTTCTTGGGAAAACCAAAGAACAAACTTGGCTAGAAATATCTCCAATAGTAGGCTCAGACCCTAGTTGATTTTTATATGCTAAGCAGGGTTGGACCAATTAGACTTAGATGGGAGACCATCATAAAATCCCAGGGTTGTAGGCTAGACTAGGAAGTTGGGAGAAAAAAGCATTCTGGAAGAAGGTAATGGCAAACCCCCTACATATTATTGTCAAGAAAACTCCAAGGATATGTCTCAATCATCAGTGACTGGGGATCCACTCAAAGATGACTTTGTGTACTTAGTTATGAATCCCTGCTATGACCACCAGCTCAATACTAGCCACAACATCAAGTCCTAATTTGTTGTTTGTTCATTCAGTCGCTTCCGACTCTTCGTGACTTCATGGACCAGCCCACGCCAGAGCTTCCTGTCGGTCGTCAACACCCCCAGCTCCCCCAGGGACGAGTCTGTCACCTCTAGAATATCATCCATCCACCTTGCCCTTGGTCAGCCCCTCTTCCTTTTGCCTTCCACTCTCCCTAGCATCAGCATCTTCTCCAGGGTGTCCTGTCTTCTCATTATGTGGCCAAAGTATTTCAGTTTTGCCTTTAATATCACTCCCTCAAGTGAGCAGTCTGGCTTTATTTCCTGGAGTATGCACTGGTTTGATCTTCTTGCAGTCCAAGGCACTCTCAGAATTTTCCTCCAACACCACAGTTCAAAAGCATCTATCTTCCTTCTCTCAGCCTTCCTTATGGTCCACAAGTCCTAGTAGGTCAACTTTTAAATTACAGCATAACTTTTCTCAAAGTCTCATCCTTCAACCCAAACTTAATCTGAATGAAAATTTAAAAACCTTTAGAGCACTTAGTTCCACAAGGGGACTTGGAACAGGTGGCCAATATTTAATACAAAATTATGATTTCTGATACTAATAAGCACACATATGAAACTGCTACAGTACTATGATTGTTTTTGGGGGGGTTTATTGCTGTTGTGAGCTGTCCAGAGTTGTGTTCTAAGATGGATGGCCATACAAATCTTTTAAATAAATTGTGCCATGCTAATCAACGGGGCTGTGAAGGTGGTGCACGATACTCAGCTGGGGAAACAGCAACATGCAATACAAATTCTATGAGAAAATGAATACTTTAAGTTTACCTGGAATTTAACCATTACTCAAAAGCAGACTATGATCCATGGGACAAGATGTGGCTAAGAAAAATGGAGAGGAAATCATAGAGAAAGACGAAGAGAGTAGAACATGAGGGAAGGACAGGAAGAAGACAGAATGGAATGATGCCCAGGGAAAAACAGAATCAGAGTAAATGGATTGGAGATAGATAGACAGACAGACAGACAGACAGACAGAGAGCTTTTAAGAAGAAGAGGACTTCAAACTGTAGGAAGAGACGACAGAAGTGCAAATAAGGCTAAGAAATACATATTTAAAGGAATCTAATACATTAGAAATTTTGGAAACAGGTTTCAATGACCTTCCCCTTATTCAGAGATACAGGGAATTGGGGAGGGGAGGGGAGGGAGCTTGCCAGTAAGATTATGCATATTAACTAAGCAAGTATATCAACTGTGAAAGTTGCCTATTGTTTATCTGTGTTGACTGAAACATCCATTTGGAAACATCTGCAGGGAAGCCTGCATTTCTTATTTTCTTTATGTGTTTGTAAAACTTATTATATTGCTCACTACCAAAGGCTCTTAATCTTCACCTGGGAGCTTTGATTAACATTTCATTAGCTAAATTCCATGTGTATATTTTTGTTGCTACAATACAAACAAAATGCATCAGGTAATTTTATAAGAAATGGCAGGTCATGGCCTTGTTCAGACTTAACAGGAAGCCATGATTTCTTCCTGTTAAGGAGCCCCAGTGGAATTAAGGTTGGTTTTCCCTCTCCTTTCAAGGAAGAACCGGAAGTGTCTGCTTCCAGTTCTAATCTAACCAGTTACAATATGTATTCCACAGTCTAGTTCTTTCTGGCTTGTTCTCACTAACCATTGTTTTAAAAAAAGTACAGTTCCCCTATGTGTGCACATAATGAGAAGCCAGTTTCTCAGAATCCTGGTTTAACCAGAAACAGCTCAGTCCTTCCTACGTTTCTACCAGCAGGAGCAATTAACAAAGTCTTTTTTTTTTACATTTTTTCCATGCATATTTTTAGTTATTCATTCATTCATTCATTCTGTCCCCACCCATCTGCTCCCATCGGGGGACTCTGGGCAGTTTACAATAATCAGTTAAAACAACAACTGCACAATAAAATAGAATATACAAATATAAAATTACTCTAATGAATAAATATAAATAAGAATAAAGGAGTAAAAAAAGTCCAAGTGGCAGGAGAATGTAAAACAGTCCAAGTGTGGGAGGAGTGGTCTATAGCAGCCATCCCCATGTAGGTCTATTCCCCCCTCCGCCCCAAGCGAGGCGGCAGAGCCAGGTCTTCAGACTCCTCCAGAAGGCCAGCAGCGATGGGGCCGGTCTCACCTCTGGGGGCAGCGTGTTCCTCAGGGCGGGAGCTACTGCAGAGAAGCCCACTTCCTGGACCCCGCCAAACAGAATTCTCTCACAGACGGGGTCCATAACATGCCCTCTCTGCACGATCGGGTGGGGCGGGCTGATGTAATGGGGAAGAGGCGGTCCCTCAGGTAGCCTGGCCCCATGCCATGTAGGGCTTTAAAGGTGATAACCAACACCTTGAATTGGACCCAGAAGCAAACTGGCACCCAGTGCAGCTTGCGCAGCAGCGGTGTTACATGTGCCCTTCTAGGGGCACCAAAAACAGCCCGCACGGCTGCATTCTGGACCAGCTGAAGCTTCCGGATACTTTTCAAGGGTAGCCCCATGTACAGTGCATTGCAACAGTCTATATGAGAGATAAAAAGGGTATGAGTGACAGTTCGAAGGGCCTCCTGAACCAGGGAGGGGTGTAACTGGTGCACAGCACATAGCTGCACAAAGGCTCTCCTGGCCACGGCTGCCACCTGCTCCTTGAGGAGTCGTGAGTCCAGGAGGACCCCCAAGTTACTCACCGGGTCTGTCTGGGGCAGTGCAACCCCATCCAGGTCCAAGTGTCCTAACAACCAGGAAACACACTGAGACAAGGAACTGGTCCCTAATATTTATTACTAGTGCTTAACAGGAATCCTAACAAACTGAAGAAGCGTGGGAAAAACCCAGACATATAACCCCCAAGGGTTAAGGCGGTCCCGATCTGTGTCTCTTTGAATGGCTGAACAGTTCCTCAGTGCTACGCATGCGCTTGACAGTCTGGGTGGGAGCCCCCTGCTCGCCATCCTTACTCATGACACCAAGGATGACAAAGTCCCAGATACGGAAGAGCCATATATAAGAAGTCCATGATTTTTCTCCAATCCATGAAGTTCTGTCTTAACCTGCATTTTAGCATTTCAAATGATAATTGAGGTTATGTTTGCATGCAGTTGTATATTGCTTGTTCATCAGCTGGCTTATTTCCCAACCACAATTGTTCCTAGACCTAAAATGCACAGCATTAAAAAGAGTCTCCCAGGATTGCTAACATTTCTGTGGTGGATCTGCTCTCCTCGCCTTACTCTTCTTTGGCTTTGAGGAAGCAGAAATGCCATAGAAATAACACATACAGCTTTCACAATTCAGAATTAAGAAACTGCTTGACAGATTGCCTGCAATTCCCACAAGACACCTAAGCCAGCTAGAGCTACCTAAATGCGTTCCTAAATCCAGCAAAACAGGCTTTGAGCAGACAGTAATATTTCTGAGCCTGTAATAGGTTACCAAGTGGGAAGGAAACTGAACACTGCCACTGAACTGGAGACAATGCCAAGATGAAGCAAATCACAGAATGGGTTGGGAGTGATTTCAGTAGACCTGACATTGAGGACCAGAGAAAGAGAGCCTCATTTTAAGACACCTTTTTCAAAATCAGCTCTCCATCAGCTAACATGAAGGGTTAGAAAGAAGAAGGAAGAAAGTCAAGCTCCTCACAACTTAATCTACCATCTTCTTTCCAGAGAGACAAGGCTACCTCTGAGAAAAACCAGAAGCTTCCTGAGCCCAGATAGCTCCCCATTTTTTTCTCTTCTTTAGAACAGACACAGACATATGCAGCAAGAGTAAAGAGGAAGTAAGCTGAGATAGATGTCTCAATAGATGGAACACCTGTCCAACCTTAGCTGGGCTTAGAAAGTAAGCCCAATTGGAGCTGGTTAGTATTTGGATAGGAGACCATCAAAGAATACCAGAGCTACTGGCCAAATAGTAAATCCAAAGAACATCCCAGAACGTGACAGTGGCAAGCCTGGTGCCAAGGAAATTATACAGGGAAGTCTACATGGTTACCAGGAATCAAGGTCAACTAGAAGGTGTCTTTAGTTCATCCTTACTGTAATCAGGGCAAGCAGAATGACTAAACCACTTCATGCTTTAGGTACAGAAGGCAATTCCTTTTATTTATTTAATATTCCTCATCAAAACCAAGCAAAACCCAAAATTCTACTTCATAAGAAAAATGGGGAGATAAAGGTTCTCAACAAACTCATTTCCTATTATACTCATTTTCCTACTTGCAAGGAAGGATTACAGCATCCATGTCCAGAGCAGAGTATCTGTTGCATGTGTAGATTAAGCTTTTGTCAATACAACTAAGCAGTGCTTGCAGCCTCCCAATTTGTTAGGATGCTCCTACATTGACAACAGCTCCATAGTCTTGCTTGTCGCTTGCCAAGAAGCTGATAAACTCTTCTGTTATTCCAGCTTCAAGCAATCAACGAAAACAGAAGATTCAAAGTATCTTTTTTTCAAGCTTGAAATACCACCTTTTTATTTTGCATTTTGACACAATCCTTTGTTTTATTTACATACTGTTGTTACTATTATTGCATAACAATAATTTAGGGTCTTATTCCCATTTTGCCAGTTAGAACCTAGCAATGTTTCCAAGGAACATATTTAGTCCACGAAGGCAAAACAACAAACTAAAGTTTCCATTATGAGCACAAGTAAAGAGATGGGCTGAGAAGCTTGTGATATGAGTTTGTGTCAAGCCAATTTGCCATTTTACTGGAAACCAGCTGTGCAGAACAGAACTAGACAATGGTGTATTGAATTAAGGCAGAGGTTCTCAAACTTTATGGGGCCATGACTCCCTAAAATAATAAATTAATTTGGCTTCACACAATGCATCCCATACTCCTCCCTTCAACTTGCTAGAGACAAAACTCTGTAGATATCATTTTCTGCTCCCTGCCCATCTTATTCCAGCACTCAGAAATGTGCACCCACATTCCAAAATTTGCTTACATTTCCCACTAGCTCATGACCCCATTTGAGAACCCCTGGATTTAAGGGACTTCTAATTCTGAGTGCCTGGTGATTACCTGAGGGACCTAGACTAGCCTCCTCGTGGTGCACCCCGGGCAACCTGACTTGTCACGGCTAAATAGTCTCCACATCTGGCTGCTGGACCTCACAAGGATTTCCCAGCAAGAAAAACCAGTGTGAACACCAAACTGCTATGCCATACGACTAAAAAAAACAAAAAAATACCTAGGGACCTTTCAAGTCTTCTCAGAACACAGCTGCTGTCTTCGCCAATGAAAAGCAGAGGGAGAAAGTTGGCAGTTTCTTTGTTTCTGGAGTTTAGGCTGGAGACCTTCAGCAAAGCAGATCTCTTAAGAAAACAAATTTCATGGGACCTAAGAATTCAGCCTCAAAGTTTAGAAACCCCGGAAGAACTGGTATGAGTAAAATAAACTTGGCAGGAAAGGGTTAGTTGAGTGAGGGATATTCTAATTCTTTTAAATGCTGACTTGCTCAGTTGGGAGTGATTTTATATCTGCTCCAACTTTCTCACTTTTTCTTCCTTCTTTGTTTACTCAGATTGTTTACAGATTACCAAAGGCTGGCTTTGGAATGCAGATCTCAGTCTCCTGCAACTTGTTGCAGTTGCACCACGTTGCTTTTATTAAAATAGTCTTTTTCTTGATTACTCCAGTGTTGGTTTGTAATCTAGAACTACACAACTCCAGTTCTGGGTCTGGTTAAAGGATTAGGGAAGACCTGGAGCCATTTATTTAAAAGTTTATTCTGGGGAAGGGGCTGGGGTTCCTGGCTATCCCTTCCAGATTCCAGATGAGTGGGACAGCTCCCTATTCAAAAGCACACGTAGTAGCAATGTGAGTACCTGCTGAGAACCACACCTAAAAACCCTGGAACTTAGGTAAAGGGGGTGTGAGAAGGGAGGGTTCTGGCAGGCTGGTGTAGTATGGGTGTTAGTGATAGCCCTCACAAAGAACCAGCAACCTGGGTTGCTACAAGTCTGCACAGAAGAATCTAATATTCCCCATGAACCAATCAAGGCTTCTTTGGCAAGCCAAGGTTTGCCCTTACTTATGGCATGGATGTTACTTCATAACAGCCAGGAAATGAATGGGTAATTCAGGCCCACTTTCCCTAAAAGCAAGGGAGCTCAACTGAAGAGTAGGCAGGAGACTAGCCCACAATCTGGGATAACTACCACCATTTAAATGCTTAGCATTGAGTTATAAGAATCAAAACAGTGTAGCTTCAGGTGTATGGCAAGATGAAGAAAAGCACAAGGGCCAGACCTTGAAATCCTACATTCCTCCCCCGCCCCAAGAAATCACACACACGCCTTGAGTTCTGTGAAAGCATATACCTGGGTTTTTATGAGTTTCATGTCTGTTATTTTAATGTTGGAGTTATTTTAATCTTGGTGCTAACTTCTGGAAGCCCTTGTTGATTATAGCGGTATCCAAACCAAACGTCACCTCAAGAAAACTCAGGCTTCTTCGCTCGATACTTTTAGATAACTTGCAAAGCCATCTTTATTTGCCTTGAATATCAAAGTTCTCCTATAAGATGATATACAATTGGCATTGGGACATGTGGAGAGAAACTTTGTGCAAAGGTGCACACCAGGCTGTCTTCTCCAGTGTCCCTGGAAGAAAGTCTTTAAAGCTGTTTCAGAAAGCATTCACATTTCTCAGCGCACTCTCTGGGAGCACTGAAATCCACAGCTTTCTCCTCTCCTCTTAAAACAGAAGGCATTACTGACACTCACACAGCAGTCACTCAGCTTCTGCAACCAGGAAAAGCAGCTAAAAGCAGCTGTTACAAAGAAGAATGGTCTTCCTAGAGTTTTCTTTGCAATCTTGGCCAGCCAGCTGAAGGCTCAGTTACGCAACCAGACTTATTAGTGGCAGGATATGATCATGCTGCCTTCTGGTCAACTTAGCCCTATGGCTGGGCGGTGGGTCACATTACATACAGGTAGTGCCATGACTGGACTTGCTTTCTGGAAGTCGGCCTACTGGACGTGGTCTAGCAGCTCTAAGCCAAAAGCTTATGCAGCAGGATCAAATTGCGATTGCTGTACACAGAAATGTCTTGCCAAAGACCAACGCCACAGTCAAACTCAGGATGAGGTGACTGAATACTTCAGTGGCCACAAGATGGATCAGTCATGAGTACACAAATCCAGGGTTTGAACAGGGTGATTCAACAACCAGCGAGCATCAGCTTCTACTTCATCGGCTCTACCATCTAGCTGACCTTGGCTGATCCTTTCCCCAAACTAAGCAGATCAGAGCTGATTAGTACTTGGATGGGAGGCCATCAGAAAATCCCAAAGTTTAGGCTAGACTAGGAAGTCCCCCCTCAAAAAAAAAAAAAAAAAAAAACATCCCAGAAGAAGGTAACAGTCCATTTCTGTAGTGTGACCAAGAAAATTACATGAACATCATTTGACCTTTCTTAAATCCTGCAAAGCTAATTCATTGGCTTGGTTAAACCTTCAATACCTGAGCAAAACATTTTATCACATAACTTCCGACCCTTTCATTACCAATGATTAAAATTTAAAAACATCACAAATTCTGATTTGATGTCACTGCAAAGTTCTTTCAAAGAATACCTGCTTGGTTTTGATTTATAGCATCTTTTAAGATGCAGGAAGCCTACGTTTCCTAAACCATGATGTAGAAAACTGTAACTAACTTTAGTCCACAACTTATTTTTGGTCTCCACTCCTGTACCAGCTTTGGCACTGATATCCTAATTAAACCAAACACATTCCATGTGGCACTTAAACTGGGGAACTGCAATTTAATGTCAGCTGACTCAACAGAATCAGACCATGGTTTAAATTGATTAGGAAACAGCTTTTAAACCACAAGGCATATTTCAGTTCTAACAACTATAGTTTAAAAAACAAACCCAGGCAGAAGAACATCTAAAAATCATGGTCTGCTTATTCCTAGTTGAATTAAGGTGTTATACTTATATTAATTTAGACCTAAAGTAATAAACATATTTCAAGTTCTGAGATAAAGCTTATGACTAGAAAGGGAGTGACCAAGCGCCTACTCCAGACTGTGGGCAGTTGACCTGCATTAGAAGAACCTCAGAAGAGGACTGCCTTGGTGGGCTTCCTAGATGCCTCTGGTGGCTACCTTATGAGACAGAATGCTAGATAGGTGAGCCTTGGCATGATTCAGCAGAGCTCTTATCATGTTCTCAAACAGAGAAATTCATCATTGAAGGAATTTACATCATGTGTGCAACAACATTGTTCCACAAAAGATGGTGATGCATAGGACATTTTATTTACCTAATAAGGTTATCGAGATCCAAAATGTTTCAACCCTCAAATATCATCATAAAATTTGTTCACTCATATATAACATTCCTACTAGAATTTAGAAGGCAATCATCTCTCGGCAAAAAAGCCACTCAGAGACTTGTGATAATAAATGTTTTAGACTTTTAGGTGTCCCCAAGACTCTTGGTGAGTGCCAACTTCTATAAGAATCAAAAACTTTGGTCATCTGCTACAAACACTCAATTAAAAAGTACATTAGCATGTGAATGATACAATTCCAATTAAGAAAAAAAACCCTAGTCACCTAAAATGATTTTTCAAACATACTTGAAAAGGTGGGCTATATTTTAAGAACCATGGAAAATATGTCTGGGACCTAGGAAACTTGTATGATACTAGGAATCATATATTAGAGGCCAAAACTTTCCTGGATTAGAGAACTTGACAATTGCAAAATAATACAAAATAGCTCCAATTTGAACAAAACAAAGGGGTAACCAGTTCAACTTGAAGGTGATGTTGCAGTGAAATTGCTAGACAAATTATGGTTTCCCACTACTTACATAGCTTAACATAGTTATCCAGGCTCAAATGATGTACTAAAACATAGACCATGATTCACAAAACAAGTGGGATTCCCCTGCCATGCTAAGCCAAAATCAAACAAACCACATTATGACTTGGTGCGGGAGTGCAAATATACAGTCTACTGGCCACATACAACTCATCAGCACCTTTTTCGTGACCTACAGTTGTCCCAGAGTCAATGAGGCCAAAACCAGTGTTTTTTCCTCCCCAGTTTGGAAAGAGTTTAAAAGGCTAAAATGGTCATCTGGGAAGGACCTGGGGACTCAGATGGATGCTTAGGCCTTACAGCAGTGTTTCTCAACCTTGGCAACTTTAAGATGTGTGGACTTCAGCTCCCACAATTTCCAGCACGCTGGCTGGGGAATTCAGGGAGTTGAAGTCCACACATCCTAAAGTTGCTAAGGTTGAGAAACACTGCCTTACAGATACTCCCAGGACCATCTTAATGGTTACAAAGACTGAAGGTTCTCAGATACTGGGATTCTGGTCTTGTCCACTTCCAGAGAGCAGCTCTTGGTACAAAGCCTGGTGTGGCCCTTAAACTCATCCAAGTTCTGCACCTCTAGCTTAGTGCACTATTAGCCCAGCCATATTTGAAGCAAATATGAAACCTGCGTAAAATATTAGCTCCTTTTCCAGAGTAGTTCTACTACTACAATTTCTCTTTGCTCCTCATATGGACACCTTGAGCTGGGACTGAGAACTAAGTAGAGTAAATTTAGAAAGGACACTAAAGCAAGGGCAAGTAAAAAGCACTAACAATTCTGAGTGGAAACATGTGCAAGATTATTTTATTACTTAAGATTCTCAAGTAACCTTGCTTAGAAAAATGCCAAGCAAATCCATAGAAACAATTAAGCTTTTCCATCAGTAGACAGTTCCAGACTTCTGGATTAGCATGCCACAGTATAAGTATTTATTTTTATTCAGTTATTTACTTCCTAGCAAGTGAGCTGTGCTTAATTTCACTCAATTATAACACATCTTTATTGCCAAAGCAGCAACAGCACTGTTTCACAGACAATGCAGCTAATTATGATTATTAATCTTTTTTTCACACCATCTTTGATCTTGCCCAAAGTTTAAGGGGCCACAAATACTGTCAAACCATGAACTGTCCTTCCAAGTTTCTTCAACAAGTGTAATGTTAAATTCTATTTTTCTACAACGAAAGCAAATTCATCTTTTGATTCCAAACTATTTAAAAAATGTTGTCTTTGTTTTAAGGAGAAATCCAGATTTGGAAGCGAGCACGTAAATCCTACAGAGCTTTCAAAAAAGTGAGAAAATCCAGGTCAACTTCTACATTTCAAGTCACTAGATGATCTATATCACAATTAGGCTGAAAATCAGCATTCTGAAGCTTTACTAGTAGCAGAAGGTTACACAGAAAACTTTTTGAAAGCTACCTCTTGAAAATGTGTTAATTACTCTCAATATACATATACAATTTCTTTCGCAGGCAATGAAGTCTTCAACTTCCATTGGCTTTTTTAATATTACTATTAGGCCTTTTCAAGAGATGTGCATTTTGCAAAGCTGCTTTAAAAAGTAGTTACTACTACAACCCTTTCTGTATCCTTCATAGTCCCAAAAAATGTGGAGGAAGACAGCCTCAACCAAGTGCACTTAACCACCCACATGTTCCATTGCAAGACCTTGCTTTCAATGTGCCTTTTGTTTGATGGCTGGTGTTTCAACATCTTCAGGTTAAACAGAAAAAGGTCACCCCTCGTCTTCTGGCATTCATAAACCTGAATCAGGCCCTGCCAAAGGATGATTGATGTTGAAGGTAATTTGCCTTGATCAAAAGAGATGGGTGGGGGAAGAGAGAGAAGTTGAAGCAAGAACCAACATTGCGAGATGAATCTCAAATTGCAGGAGAACAATCATGCCAGGGTTTGCAGCTAGAGTCCTCTTGCAAGTGTTTTCCTTAGTTATATGTAGCTCTGTGAACATGAAGATTTAGAGTTCGAAAACACTTCTTCCATCCACTCAATACAAGTCTACGAGGCTTAGTGATCCAGCTTCGGTGCCTTTAAAAAGCCACCTGTCACACAAATGTATGATAATCTTGTGTAGCTTTTTCCAAAAAGGGAAAGCCTGCATTTTCATCACACAAATAGGACAACATTTTCCTTCCATAAGATAATGAACTTTTAAAACCGGCCCGGTCACCTCTTTGTGAGGTCTGTCGGTGTAACCGTTTGCTCTACTGGCCGCTTCCAGGCGTTTTGCACTCAGAAGATCTCTGTGGACGTTTACAAGCCTGCATTAGCTTCCAGCAGTCCCTAAGCCAAGCTTTTAAGACCTGACTTCTGCTTAATTTATTACCCTCATTGCTTTAGTTCCAAGGCAGGCCACAATATTGCTTTTATCTCGTTAGGCTCATTCTGTGAGAAAATACAGCGGTTTACAGATGGACAAAGGCCAAAAAAGTGTAATCTAATCCAGCAAGTGAGTGGCTGGGCTCCCACTTCAACCTTAGTCTGACTCTGACCCTTTTAGAGGCTACACCCAACTGCCCCCCCCGCCGTTCTTCCAATAATCTTCTCTTGCAAAATGCCCCCCCATGCCAGCATATAATCATTCCATCTTTGCCGAGGCTCCGTCATTAACCTTTCCAGTTTCTAAAGCCAAGACCCCATATTGCAGGTCCAGCATTCCTCCAAATTCTTCCCCCCCATCCCCGCCTCTCAAGGCAGAGTTGTAACTCAAAGCCTTTTGCCCTTTCAAAGGGTCTCAGTCCCACCGCCCGAGAGGCATCCAGTTCCTATTCACCATTTCTAAAAAGCCATTTCATCTTAGAAAGAAAGCCCAGTCCATTTGCAGGCATTCACGGCCCCTTCAATTCTATTTCTGCTCTCTTACTGTCTCTTGGAAACCTTTCAGAGGGCATTTGTTCAACCTGCCAAGTTAAATCCTTCACTCTCATGTCAGGGGGGGGGGGGGAGGGAGGGAGGGAGGGGGGGGAGAGCTCCCTCCGAACACCCAGTGTCACATTTGAGCTTGTTCACACAGTTCTTCTGGCCCCAGAACATCCTTGAGAGATCAGATCAGCAATTCAAGCCTTGTGTATGTATATATATAGGAGTCATATGCATACAGATGCATATGCATACACACAAGCACGCACACACATACACACACACACACCGGAGTGTAGAATAAACAACTCCCATTGATGACAGGGGATCTGAGACTGCAAAACCCAGCTCCTGTCTCAATTCTCTCTGTGACTCCAGGGCCAGTGACCAAGTCAAACATCCTACTGTATGGGCTAGGCTAGGCTGATCTCCCCCCACCCTTTCTTAGGCAAATGCTTAATTATGCTTCTAATTAAAGAGGAAGGGGAGGTCCTTGGGCTTATTTTGGAAAAAGTTAGTTCTGGAATGGAAGCCTTATTCACACGTGCCTCCAGCAGACACACGCCTCCAAAAGTTTGCAAGGCATAGGAAAGGAACGCCTTGGATTTCTTCTTTTCTCCTCCTTTCTCTAAATCAGAAAGGAGACTTTCTCGGCATAAGGTCAAGGCAGGAACTCCCAGACCAGAGGGGCTCCTATTTTAACTGCTTGCGTTGCAAGCGTCTTTCAAGTGCTCGCCTGCTTTTTTATTTTACTTGTGAGCATTCCAGCCAGACGGACACCACCACCACCCCATTTTACGAAGGCAGACCCCCCTTTTCCTCCACTCCCCCTTCTCCTGGCTTCCTGGACAGATGCACGAAGGGAGGGGGGAGCTTGCTAGCGAGGCCTCCAGTCCCAACTGGCGAGCAGAAGGCGTTCTCCCCTCGGTCCGACTTCCCAGCACCTTCCCCGCCTCCGGCATCCCCCTTCTCGGGCACAAACTCTCCTTCGCATCCGCCGATTCCGCTTCGGGGCTCAGGCAAATCGGAAAGGCATCGCCTTTTAGGAAGCACTTGGCAAAAGTGGAACGCCGGCCAGGAGACGGGAGAAAGCGCGGGGGGGGGGGGGAGCCAGGAAGAGCAAGGGAAAGCACGCACACACACTCACGCCAGCCGAGCAGAAGCTCCCCGGATTTATTTTTAAACCTCCTTTGTTTTTATGGTGCAACCTAGTTGCTCCGGCATGCCCCCCCTCCCCACTTCCTTGCCGAGGCAACATTGTTTCTGCTCCTCAAACTTCGGACACACAAAAAACATCTTTTGCTGATCAATCACATTACGCAGATTTCTTTTTTTTTTCCCTTTTGCACGCCTCCCCCCCTCCCCGGTTCGGATTTTATAGGGGAAAATAAAACACCTGGTTCTTCCACCGTTCTTCTCCCCTTGCCGTCGCAGGAAAAGCAAGTTATTAATCTCGCAGGCCAATTAATTAAGCGCATCCCCTTTTCCCCTCCCCCCGGGAGCTCCCGGGGTCCCCCCCCCCGCCCGGCGACACCGAAAGGCACCCCGGCCCCTTTAAGAAGTCTTCACACCCTTCGGCTGGCTGGCACTCACTCGAGCCCCCCGTTTTGCAGCCCGGCCGCCAAACCATTCCTCGCCAGCTCCATCCACCGCCTGCCCACTCGCTCCGCTCCGCTCCCTGGACTTCCATTGTCTCTCCAGCCGCGGCCGGAGGCCCCCAGCGGAAGGCGCCGGGCACGGGCGGCGAGCGAGGCGCAAACTTACCTACGGCGCGGGGACGGAGCGGGGGAAGGAAACGGGCACGGCTCGCCAGCGGGGAAAATGCATACGGAAGCAGGCAGGCAGCGCAACAATCGAAAGGACGAGGATAATCATCAGAATAAATCAAAAGCGAAATAGTCCTTCTCTCCTGCGGATTGCAGGTCGCGGTCCGGCGGCTCCGGAAAGGTGAAGTTTTTGTGGGTGTGCGGGGCTTGCAATCGCTCTTATGGCGTGCTTTTCTAGGAGGAAAAAAATAAAAACAAAAAAAAAACACCAACCCCAACCCTCTCCCAGACGGGGAAAAGGAGCACAGTGTTAGTAGAAGAATAAGTGAATCAACTCGCAGAGAGCACAGCAAGTTGAAGTGTCAAATTACATTGGCTATTTTATTACCAAAGGGCCCCGCTTCTGGCTGTTGGCAAAATCTGTCCCAGATTCCTATCTGAAAGGGAGCTCGAAAGACGCCTTCCGGTCGCTCGCTCGCTCGCTCCCTCCCCCGCCCCGCTCCCCACTTCGCTTCCACTCCACCTTCTGACCACCGAAAGTTACAATCTTGAAAAGCCAAGTTGAACAACGCAAATAATTGTCTTTCGATCCCTTCCCCCCTCCCCCCACCCGCATCAAAGGGAAGAACTTCCTGTCTGGAGAAAGCAGCCGAGCGCGACTGGGCCCGCTTATTGATAAAAATTAACCGGAGGAGGAGGAGGAGGAGGGGGATCCCCACCCCACGACGCCTTTGGCACTTTCTCCTCCGCCGTTCTCTGCAGGGGGAACCCCCCTCCTTTACACACACTCACGGGTCGCTCGCGTGCAAAAGAGCTGCGTTTGGAAAGTCGGCGCTGCCTTCCGTCTGCACGCTTATTGTTTGGAATTCGGGGTAGAGCGCAGCGCCCCGGGAAGGGGTTTGGAGACAGGCCTTTCACTTGCCTTCGGAGCTGGACCGGCCGCCCACCAGCCAGACCCCTGCCCGGTCCCTCGCGCCTGCTCTCGGGCACGGCCGGATCCGGCTTCCTCTGCTGATCACGCAGACCAGATGCGAGCCGAGCCTCTCCCCACTCCGCCATTCAGAGGGGGTTTGCTCCCAGGTAAGCGGTGCAGCCCCCCATCCTCTACCTGTTTGGAGGCGAAGCCTGCCGGAGCCCCGTGCGGCTTACTTCGGAGTAAAGCCGGTACCCCTGGAGCTTATTAAAGGGCTCAGAGACGAAATCAAAAGCGGGCTGGCAGAAAAGCTTTGTCTTGCATTAGTTTTGTCTTTATTTTTACTAGCTTTGTCTTTATTTTTTTTTACGCGAGGCACGGATGAAGGCTCTCCGACCGCTCGGGCGCCCGAGTCCGAAAGCTGCCCGAGGGGGAGTCCCAATCCTGCGTAACGCCCGAGAGCTTCTCAAAAGGAGGACGGGCCAAAATTGAAGGGAGGGGCTCCTGCTCGACGGAGGAGGGGCGGCGGGCGTGGATTGAAACCGCCCACCTCCGCCGGGGAGACCGCTGCTCTGTTTTCATTGAACGGCCTTTTTTTTTTAAAGGACTTCTTCATTTCCCACCCACCCCCTAATCGAAGGGAGCGACTGCAGCCTCCCCGCCTTTTCCTCCGCCTTCCCAACGAGCCTTCCTCGGGGGAGCGAAAGTCGGGCTCGGCGGCGGCGCTCACCGCCCGGCCTGCCCTTTTTGCCCGGATCGGGCTGCTGACTTGAGACCCAGAAGTCGGTCAATCCCGAGATTGCGTTGCTCAGGCCAACTATACGATCCTGTCGGGCAAAGGGGGGTGAGAGAGAATGGAGCCTCAAAATCTCAAGAGGAGCGAACGCGATCCGCGGAAGAGGCTCCGATTTGAAAATGTCAGGGCTCCAATTTAAATAAAATTTTAAAAAGGCAATCCGGGCGCCTCCAGATGCTTCTCCCCCTCCCTCCCTCCCTCCCTCCCGTTTCCAGGCCAATCGCTCTCATTGCAGCTTGAACGGAGCCACCGACGCGATGGGGGCCGGATTACGATATTTAATTCCAACCCAGTTCCAGCGCTTCTCCGCCTTCCTCGTTTTGTGTGTGTGTGTGTGTGGGGGGGAACAGCAGCCGATTTTCCATCTTAAAAAAAGAGAAAGAAAGAAAAAGGCGGGGGAGGCGGGGAAAACCTTTTCGGGTCTGCCGGCGGGGCGCACGTCTTCGGCAGCGAAATCTCCGCCAGGGCGCCCGCCCGCCTGCTCTCGAGGAGCCTTCCTCCATTCCGCGTCTCCCCCATCAGGCGGCAGACCCCCGGCACCCTAAGGGGCACAGGTTGGGGATCTTCGAGCACCGGGGCGAAAAGAGCCGGGGAGGCAACGCGACGCCTTGGGGTGGCCCGGAGGTGTCCGAGGGCCCCCAGGGGGGCTCGCATCCCGTCCCCACCCACCCATCTTCGGCCAGAAAAATGACCCTCGGGCAGCCCTGCGCGGCAGTTCTTGCTCGCCGAAACCGCGGGGGGGGGGGGCGCGACCTTGCTACGCTGGTTACATTTCACAAGCCAAGCCTCTTTCCAGCCGCTCCCCCCGCGGTCCAGCAGAATCCCGCCTGGATGTGCATCTCGCTCTCGATGCTTGAGAAGTCGGACATAGGGTTTATTCCGAAGGAGGCGACGACGCAGGGCGATCCGCGACTGGCACCGCCGACCAGCGCGTGTCCGGCGGTCACAGAAATTCATCGAGAGCCCTAACTAGTCTTACTCACGGCCTGACGCTCACGAGGCTTAGCCACAATTAAATACGCAAAGGCTTGCAAAGATTCTGTTAAGGGGGACCCCGACCCCGCCCGTGATTCGGGACCACTTCCAAGAAAGCAGGGATGAGCCGGGCCAGCGCGCGCACACGCACTCCGGGTTTCTCTGGCTCTAAGAATCGCCTCTTTCTGCGGGGATCGCAAAGGACACGGGTCAGTCCCCACAAGGGACTCGCGTAATATTTGAATGCTTAAGCACCATCCTTATGTGACCCTCACGGTCCTACCCCGTTCCCACGCTTTTGCATCTCAAGTGCTTTTTTCCGCCAGCACCCAGGGTCCTCGGGACTGGATTTTCAAGCCACCCTGCCTCGCGACTACGCCTAGGAGAGGATATTAAGAGCTCAGTTCGGAACTGCAAGCGCCCCCTTCTCGTCGGGGAGCCGAGGAGGAGAGCTGTCCTTGCTAGGTGCCGAGGCTCCGCTCCAGGAGTTGGAACGCTCCGGCTTCCGCGTTTTGCAGCCAGCCGCCGTGTCAGATGGAGAGCTGAATAACAAAGGCAAGTTTGAGAGCAGCCGCAGCAGCAGGAGCAGCAGCAGCAGCGTTGGCTGAGTGACGTCAGGGAACAATGCCCGTGCCAGCAGCTTTCCCTCCTCGACATGTGCGCGCGCGCACAGCGCTGCGGCTGCTTCTGGGGCGCCGGAGCCGGACTGTACTCTCGGCCGTTCAGGTCCTTAAAGGGACACTCGCCTTTTATGCTCCTCGGGGCTACCCCCCCAAAAAAGGGGATTTGATGCAGCCTTAACTGGCTTTTCATTAGTGCTTCAGCGACCGGCTTCGCTGAAAAGGCCAGTTTTTTTCTTTACCCAGCCACTCTTACAAAACACCGTAATCGAACTTGCACGCTGGTTCCCTGCTATCTGTTTGATCTTCCAGTTGCTACTGAAGGCCATTTCAGATGCTCCGTGAATAAAAGCTTGCAGTGGTATTGCAATGAAAAGGAGTGAAGCCGCCCCCTCCCCCCAAGGTGCAACTCCCTCTCTCCCTATTTACAGTGAGCCCACAACTGGATGGGTGGACTCCAGAAAATCCCAGGGTGGTGGACTAGATGGAGAATTGAAAAACAACAAAACGTTGGCGCTTGCCAAAAAACCTGTATGATTGCATCCATGAAGTCATCAGGAGGCAATTCCACCTGAAAGAGATTTAACCTGACCCAATAACTTGATGCAAATTGCAACACACCAAGATTTATGTGCTCAGCACTAAGTCCCATTGGGTCCCAGGTACGTGTCATTAAACACTAGAACCAGAAAAAAGCTATTACAAACAGTATGCAAATAAATATGCAAATTCTCACCATCATTGTGGCTTATCAGTCTATATCAGCTTCTTGTAAGAGGAACAAAGTCCCACTTTAATTTCAAAATCATTTTGCATTAAAAACATGTAACAGGATACATGAGACACACACATTTTACACCCCCTAGACTTCCAATAAATAAAATAAACACACTCAGTCCAACTGTAGATGTCCTCTACAAAAAAGACATAGAGCTGAGTTAAAGCTTTTGCCAAATCCCACTTCCTTCTTGATGCCTCTTTAGAAGCTACCATAACAGGGTTGCATAGACTGTGGTCCCTATGTTGTTTTCCCCAATTGCTTCCTTTCAGGACCATCACATATGCAACATCCCAAGGCCTTTTGGTACTGACACCTCTTGATGGCAACTCTTGGTGACACCTCCCCAGCACTCCTTTGTACATACAGCTGCCCACATCTTGAGTGGACTGAAGTTCACTGAAGAAGCATCAGCAAGATACCTTCTTGGTAATCTCCTCTTGAAAAGGATACTAGCATGGCCTATGCCACTTGTGCACTTTACAACCAGTCTTCCTTGGGGCTTCGTCACCCACTACCACCCAGCAGTCCCTTCTACTGTCTTCAAGGACTGTGTGGTGCTTGGGATTGATTCCGGAAATATGCTTGAGAGTGCATGGAGGCTTTAACTGTAGTTTTTGGTAAGTCCTTAAACCAAACGTATCTTCTCCTAGGGTCACATGGCAGTTGCAAAGACAGCTGTACAATCCTGGGAGAAGACACGTCTACTTTAAGGAATCCCAGAGAAGAGCACCCATTCAAGCCCACTGTGTGCTCTGAAGCACCTTTTTGGAGTTGTGTTCACTCTGCGGCTGTAAGGTCTTCTTGCTCCCATTGCTGATTGAGATTGGGCCCTGGCAAGCCCAGAGTTTGCACAACAAGTACAGCAGATGAAGGTGACACATGGTATTCCCAGTCACTTGTTCATGACTAGAAATCCACGGTTGGTGACAAGCTGTTTTGAAGATGTCTCCATGGCTGATAAAACTGATCCTGCCTCATTCTTCAAACCTTGTTTTTCATCTACTCTTCAAGCTTCTGACCTGGGATCTCTGTGACTTAGCTTCTCTATCTCCAGAATCAGCCTTAATCCCAGTAAAACAAACAAACAAACCCTTTACTTCCGAGGCCACCCCATTCTAACTATCCCCACTGCTGATACTTACCCAACAGCCTCCTTGTAGAACTCTCTTGATGACATTTATAGTCGAGGCATGGTCTCCAAAATGAAGGGTAAAGCCTTCCTCTGGTCAAGCTGGACTCTTGGCCAGTTCATGGACATGTGAATGTAGCGTCCTTGGCAAAATTGTATGGTTTGTCATTGTCTTCTTTCTGGACGTTCTTCCCTGGTCTCCCATCCAAGTAATATGCAAACCCAAACCTGCTTAGTTTTCTTGGGATCAGCCAAGTTTTGTTGCCAATTGCTGTAAACATGATAAAACCTCCCTTTAATTGAATTCTACACTTAGTGACTTCACAAACACATTGAGGTAGTGTCTTGATTTGCCACTTCAGGATATTCTTTTCACTTTCTAGTCTACTTCACAGCCCTTGGATTCCCTGGTGGCCTCTCATTCAAGTACTAGCCACACCTAACTGCTTAGCTTTAGCCCAGCCAAGGCTACCTAGCACTGCCACCTGCTGAAGCAACCTGTGTAGCACTCGTTTTGATCTTTGGATATCATACAGCACAGCATTCATGATCCTCCATTCTACCATAAAGTAACAGCATCCTTTTATCCTCTCAACTGCAATTTCCCCTGATGATTTCTGTGATGATACATCATGCTTAATCATTGCAGGAAACTAGAATGGTGATCCAGAGCTAATGCCAATCTTGCTTGCTTCTGCAGGCCTCAAGGGTCTTTCAGACCTGCAGGCCTTAAGGGTCCTTCAGACCTTTTTCTTCTTCTACCAGATTTGGATAGAACCCATCAATTTCTCTGAAAAGCTGAACATTTATGCCATCACATCAGCTCAGCCACTTTAGGCCAAAGACTGATCTGCTAAAATCATGGTATAAAATGTGGAGATATAATCCATTATGTAGATTTTAAGGGTAAGACTATTAATTCTGTTTCTGCAGAGCAGATAATATGTAACCTTCTGGCTCTCTTTGCTTAAGTGAGCTCACTCAGAAGTGTGAATTCAGTTGTGTCAATTATTGATTGTACTGACTCAGAGATTCTCTTCTATGTATCCTAGGGAGGGAACTAACCCTACCAAGATACTCTTTTATAATTTATTTAAACACAAATTAACAAAGTGAACTCCTAAAGCAAAAATGGAGACCTATGGTAATAAGGAACACATTTCAGAAACTATACTTGTGATTGGCCTCATTGTTGAAAGCTACAGCTTTTAAGAGCATTTCAGATCCTCCTCATATCCATTCTGTTAAGCTATGCTTTCTTCCACTTTACAGATGGAAAACTGAGGCTTCAGCAAAACAGGCAGTCTGTTAGGCAAAATAAGGCATTACACTGGACAGATATGGCTAGAGAAAAATCCTTGCTGCACAGGCTTTATCACCAGTCATGGTCACAGGTGGCCATGGTTCAACCACTGCATTGGATGGCCCATTTTTTTTGCCTACTGTAAGGAGTGTGTAGAAAAAGGAGTCATTTACTATCAGTGGCAGATAGTAATTAGTTTCGCTGATATACAGTAACTGGTTTTCTATGGTAAATGCAAATAGTATTGTGTGCTATAATAGGATTTCCAAAAACAATTGTGCAACCCTAACTTTACAAGGCAATTACTTAAACATAGTGCTTAGCAACACATTCTGCTCTAAGAACAAAGCTGATATTGGAGGCACAAACTTTGCACTCCCTTCTCAGAATTTTACACCTAAGTGAAGCACTTTGTTGACTGGTAGTAAAGTCATCTTCAAGTTAAGTTGGATCGCTGGTGATTTCACATGGACACATCTATGCAGTTTTGTAAGTGGAGTCCTTGGTGCTCTCTGAGCTTGGCTGTTTTCTTGCAGTCATTTCATTGCCCAACTAGGCAATGAACTAGGCAATGAAATGAAATGAAATGAAATGCCTAGTCAAGCAATGAAATGTCTGCAAGCCAACCACCAAGCTCAGAGAGCACCAACAACTCCACAGTTCAACCCTGAGCTACAGATATTTTGAGTTTTGTAAGTATGCTACAGAAATTGTTCCTCACTGGCTTCTAGGATTTTTTTTCTGGTTCCCCAGACTAGCACAGAGTCCAAAGACTTCAGAGTTGGTGTCTCATCTCCAAACAAACAAGGGAGGACCTGCTTAGTTTTCTGGATCAGCTACCTCTTGTTGAACCTCCTTGAGACTATGCAACCTCTAAAGATACAAATCTTTAGCTTTTCTGAAGTAATTATAAAAAGGAATAACTCTTTGGTTCTCTATTATGCTTCTAATATGACCTAGCAAAACTATTAATGTATTAAATTTGTAAGGCTGCCCACCTTCATGACAACTCCAGGTAGCATATAATAACAAAACCATTACTAAAAAGATACAAGTAATTTATATATTGGGCTCCACAGATGTTTAGCTTTGTTTCTCAAAGGCAAGATTGTTATTTCTGAGCAAACCAACAAAGAGATATTTGATGCTTCCTAGCTCCATCCAGTTTGGGTATGTTCTTTGATGGCACTTATGTTAGTTCGTGTGTGTGCGTATTCACACACCACTCAACAATATTAAACATTGATTTTAAGCAGATCAATGAAGTTGAGGGAGGTGACATATTTGTATACCTTGTCAGGATTCATAAATGCTACATTAAGCAGAAGTGTTTTTAATTTTCTTTGCAAGTATAGTTCTTCAGAATACAAATGCAGAAAGCTAGCTAGTTGTCATGTCAGTGGAGTAAATATTTCAGGCGAGTTGTCATCTGCCTTTTTAACCAGCTAATTGATTAACTGATCTAATTTAAATGAATTTGCATGTTAAGGAAAAATTCAATATAAGCACCCTTTCAAGCTGTTTGAGGTACCATGAATTAACTTATAATTGGAGAAATAATTGTTTGTAAATGTTTTCCTGTTTATTCCCTTTTGCAATAAGATTGCAGAACAGTAGCTGCCCCAAAAGTCTCAACCCATTGATTAAAATGTCTCCTCTTGCTTAGAATTCAGTCCCACATTTATTAACATTGCAGGCATGGCACTCTTTGCTGGACTCTTACCTACCTTTTTTTTTTTTAATCCATTCAATCGTGTCTAATTCTCGGAGACTGCCTAGACAAGTCCCTGCAATTTTCTTGGCAAGGTTTTTCAGAAGTGATTTGCCAGTGCCTCCTTCATAGGGCTGAGATAGAGTGATTGGCCCAAGATCATCCAGCTGGCTTTGTGCCTAAGGCGGGACTAGAACTCATGGTCTCCCAGTTTCTAGCCTGATGCCTTCACCGCTGCACCAAACCTAAATAACAACATACAAAGCCATCCTGTAAGAATCATTAAAGGTCTCCTCTTCACATTCCTAGCTGGCAAGCTCTGCTATGGCTTGATTTCAGACCCTGCCCATGAGCTCATTCTCATGCCATGCACACCATCTGCCCCCAGGAGAAAGACTGGTACCACATGTAAGGGCCAGTGATGAAGCAGGGAAAATCCTGTCTTTGAATGGACAGCAAGATTGCAGTGTAACACCCTAACAGGAAAGAGCTACCAGACTCTTCCTGACTTTTCATATTAGTCTGAAAGTGTCCCATTCTGAAATCCAGCCTTCCCCCTCATCTCATTTCCTCCAAATCTTATAATCCCCAACCCACACAGCCTCAGGAACCAAGTTAGGAAAACTACAAGAGAAGATGTTCAGCCGACTACCACCTGGTATCTCTCCTAGTTAGCTGGACGGTTGGCAGAATCTTTAACAGTTTACCAGTTATTTATAGATAGACCATGTCTGATTAAGGTTCTCCATCAATGTTCTCAGGAGTCCCAGGAGTGCCAGGGTAACTCTATCACAGCAGCCAGATTTTCCAGAAGGATGGTGGTTGCTTTCCATTTCTTTTTACACTTCATTGTCTTTCCTTTGAGATGAACATAAGCCCCCATAATTTTACCCAGCAGTCCAGAGATTAAAAAGATGAATACTGTTTAGTGAACGTGAGCTATAAATCACAGCTTCTGTGCCCATTATTAAAGTGAGGATGAAAAAAAACTAGCCTTCTTTTGTAAGTGATGACACGGTGCCCATGCATTCATTTCATTATAATAACACAGATGATGTGCCATTAGCATCTCACCTTAATAGCATATTAATTTGCAATTAATTTTCTTTTCTTATTGAACAGTCAGCCTGCTAACGAGTCACAACTTTTCAAGAGTAGCTTATCTCTTGCAAAGATTACAACTAGGGTGGGTACCCAAATCTAAATGGGGTGGGGAGTTGTTTTGGTTTTTTTTTAAAGAGTGCATTAACTCATATGCGAAAGTTTTTTTTTAAAAAAAGCCTTAAGAGATAATGTAGATTATTTTAATGGAAAGATGTTCATCAGGCTGCATGGCAAGCTCTCCTCTGGGAGTCAATTGCCCAAATTTAGTTATGAGTGCAATGAAGAGTACTCTTAATCAGGACAGGTCTTCAAAAGAACACGAGAAGTGCATTTGTGTCTTCTGAGGTTTTGTTTCCAGCTAAGAAGTAAGTAGGTGTTTCTAAGCACAAGAACAGCATGACACAGATGGCCTTTTTCAATAGCTTCTCCCCAGCATCCAATATTCAAGAATGGAGCATCTTAGCTAGAATCAAACCAACAATATTATGACTAAGCATGATGCTCACTTGCTGTCTATGCTGAGTAGCTTAAGAGCTAGCTGACTGACTGACTGTGGAGCATCATTCAATTCCTTTTTCTTAAAAAGAAATCAAAGCCTTTTACTCTGTGTACCATTGTACTGATGACTAAGTTATCAATGCCATATTATTTAAGTTCCATTTCATAGTTCTCAAGAAAAGATGCAGAACAAAGTATGCTGTTTAGTGAGGTGTAGAGTTACAATCACTTTAAAAAAAAAAATCTGGTCATATGTTCTGTGAAGAGGTAGGTAAGCCAAGCTACCATTTTAATTTCCCATAATACTCTGCTGTAGTGTTGCTCCACAGCATTGGGGGTGGGGATGTTGATGACTAGGACCCAGATATCTGGTTGAACTTACTCTTCTGTTGAGAGAGAAGAATGTCCGTGATCTGCATGTTAGGAGAGCCAATTCTTAACTTGAATTCATGGGATCCTAGTGTGAGGTGAATAATAATGAAAGGGATCCAGAGAGTGGCTGTTGATATTACACAAAATCATAATTGGCTGCTTGATGTGTGAACTCAGTCATCCTGATTTATAAACTCTGGTTTATGGCTGAGAATTACTTATAAGCAGTGCACAATATCTTATTTAACAAAACTTTGCATGAGATCTGAATTAGTGCACAGCTGCTATTAAGAAAGCAAATTCCAAATTGGGAATCATCAGGAAAGAGACAAGTAACCCTTTGTTCATTCAATGTGCTAAAACCTGGCTTGTCCAATTAGGGTTTGCAAAAACAGACACACACACAGTAGCCTGGTTTACCTGACTATGAACCACAATGGCAAGCATCTACCTAGCTACTACTCACTTTTACAGTAAGCAAAAGAGGAATGTAGTAAGATATAGTAACCCAAATAAATTAAAGGCAAGAAATAATAAAAGGAGATAATATTCACTGTACCTCTGTATCTTTCTATCCTTGCTTTCAGCATGTCCTATTCATACATGTTTTTCTTTAAACGTCTTACCTTTCTCTTAGACGGAGGATCTAATCAACCCCAGCCATGCATTGCTTTCTCAGTCCTTCCTTTATTCTTAAGCCATATGTTGATTCAATCCACATCTCATTCTCAATATATGACCAAATCAACTTAATTGCTTCTTTCATACTACTCCCTTCTGTATTCAATCTAGCACCCATTTGTTTTAGACTCTACTTTTTTTTACCACACACATTTCTTAGGTCCTCCATTCCTGTTGCATTCAACCTTATGTTACATTCCTTCTGATAACCCAACTATCATCCTTCACTTCCATATAACCAAGTGGGGAGAAATACATTTTTATGCACCTTGATTTTCACTTCTTTTGAAAGATATTCATTCCTAGCAACAAACTTTACTTAATTGTAGCTTGAGTAAACCAGCATTTTTCGGGGAACAGGTAAGGGTAAACTAAAGAGCATGACTCCATTCATACAACATCCAAAGCCAAAACCAAATGAATCACCATTATGAACCACCCACTACCTTTAATCTTAAAATTGTTCCATCCATTTCTCCATGTTCAGTAAGCATTCTTCCAAGTTACACACATCTATCTCCTTTCACTATCAATATATTACACCATTTCCCTGTCAAACCCAGCTGCTTTGGGTTTTAATGTTTTTATTTTCAAATCCAGACTCCTTGTTGCCTCGTACTGTCTAAATCTAATACCTGCTGCAAATCATATGGGTTTTCAGCCAGCACCAGGGTATCATCTGCATGCAAGAGATGAGTAGGCTGTTTTCATGTTCCAACCAAATTATATTGTGTTGTAGTGCAGTGTGCAGAGTTGGTCCCAGAGTGCCAATATTGCATCTGAAATGCAGATTTCAATGCAATCATATTTTTGCGACATGTTCATAAACTATGAACATTCTATTATTGCAACACATCAGTGGTGCAATTCCACATGCACTTTGAATTGTGTACAATTTGGTCATCACACATTTGAAAGGATATTTCCAAGATAAAAATGGCAAAAGGTCAAATGTGAAGAAAGATTGCACAGGCTTCTGAGTGGGGGGCAATGTTAAGCTTGTTTGTAAAATAATGAAAAATATAGAGAAAATGAGTTTTCCCTGCTTTCTTTAATCCCCACTATATTCTGTACTCTATAGACCTGCACCTTGCTATAGGTAATTTGCTCCTAATGTCTTCAGAGACCAAGATCACACATTGTGCTAGTTTATTTAACTGTGGTTTGAGAAAACCACAATTTTCTTGGGACACATAGCACTAACCCTGAAGGCACAACTGGGTTCATATACACCCAAAGCCAAAACCAAACGAACCACCATTATGAGTCAATATGTCAGAACAAAATTAGGCTGCCTAAGGTGATATACCTGTGTTGAAATAAACCATCTTCAGGAGGTGATCATGTGAATTCCTGAGAAAATTCACTAAATAAACCTGGATCTCCCTGAGCCTAGCATAACAGTTTAACACTATATCATGCTTTAGGAGTGGTCCTCTTAGTCAAGAAAAGTGGGACAAGTTAAATAAGTATGTCATAATTTAAGTCCCCAGGATTTACAATGTATTGATTAGTTTTCCTTTCATTTTCCTTTAAGATATTGGTATCTCCACAATAGGCTCTCTTTATCATTGTCTATTGAGGTCTACATCCCAGCCTATCAATATTGTTTAGAAACACCTCAGCTTAATGAACCTCAGATAGGACAAAGCAGAGCCATTAAATCAAGGCTCTACTGCAAATGACACCACTTATGTCAATTACGTAATTACACAAATGACATACATTGATGCAGGTAACATAAATCTAGTTTTAATGTACATTTGGATTAACTGACACCCCTTCCTCTCTTAATAGCCCTTTAAATTAAGGGTTTTCCATAACAGGACGAGATTGGGCATTGGTGAGAGTGACACTCCTGGCTGTGATTGGTGTGATCCCAAATGGCACCCAGGAACTGGTCAGCAAGAAGCACTTTTGACCACTTTTCACTTTTACAACCACTTCTTGCTGGCTCAGCATACCAGGAGGCAAAGGAGAATGATTATGCCCTGATGGTCTTAATGGGCTCCCCAGAGGCCCTTTGCTGGTGCCTTAAGCCAGGATGGAGCCACAAGCAACAGTAATATAGCCTGATACATAAGGGCAGGTCTCTCTCACCCAGCACCTTCAGGGGAAAAGAGGCAATTTAGGAGCCATTTCAGAGTCAACAGATCTAAGATTTTCTCATGGGAGGGGAATCCTTGCTGGGCTTGATTAACTGGCTTTTCCAAGGCTCAAAGGTCAATGCAGCAACCGATGATGCTGTTTGAAAGACTGAAACTGATAGCGTCTCTAGCCAGTCAGCAGCCAAATACTGTGTAGGTTTCAAATGTGCTACACCTGCGGTGCAAAGTAGTTTGACCAGAGCAGCCACACCAAGGCCTCCCAAGGCAGCAGAAACAGACAGCAGTGCCAAACTGAGCTGCGCTCTGTGGTAGGTCTCACCAGACGGACTGGGCTGAAACTGTTAAACTCATTTTTCTCATACAACAGAAGGCAGATTGGAATTCTCCTCCCCAGAGAATTGTGTGTTAAACCTCCACCCAATCCCCCTCAAACCATTTGTTTGGTTGTGCACATTCTCTTCACTGTGAAAACTGACTTTGCAGGAACTGTGTGCAAAGATTGCGTAGCTTTGGCCATATTGTGCCTGCAAACCTAAAGACATTTGCTTCCTCAAACTCTGCCACCTAAGCCATAGTTTAACCACCCTAGGTTGTCTGAGGCAAACTATGCCTTTCTTAAAGATTGTAATTCTTGGGATTTGGGTCGAAGCATGGTGCTTGGCTCTCACATGCATAGACCCATAGTTCTCCAGGGTGGATGGAGAAGTAACTGACATCACAGTCATCATGCAATTGATGTAAAATGATGCAAGAAAATAGTTTACATCATGATGTAAAGTGCAATGGTATTAGGATATCTACAATGTCATTTTGATGTCAGTGTGTCTTTTACCAGATGTTAGTCTTCCCATGGACTTGGGTTGCATCGTAAGATATTGGTTTGCATGACACCAGGCTGGTTAATGAGAATTGAGTGCTGCCACCTTGCCCCTTATTGTGCATCACCCCTTAACCCCATTTTTGGCTTTTCTTTCATTAAGCATATCCACGTCTGAAACAGTTCCCATTTCTGATTAGATGAACTTGAAATTCACAACTACTGCTGATGCTATTTAAAAAGACCTTGTCTCATGTTTGGATAACCATACACTTAACCCTAACAAAAGCAACCCATATTAGAACAAAGATACAATGTTGAGTAAGTGAATACCATTCCAGCTTGTACTGAACACCATTTATCATTGCAAAATCCACCTACAAGTTCCAGTGGGCCAGCAAAATTTAGCTTAACATGGGATGCTTACAGGGCCTGCAGAGGTAAGGAGCCAAGACAGAGGTTCCCAACATCTGCAGTTTTGAAAGCATATTGGTATGTCATAAAATGTTTTCCTTTGCCAGAATGTTGGATAGGCTAGGTCCCCATTACTACTACCTTATCTTAGAATAAACCATTGGGCTGTAAGCCCGTATCATTTTAATTTTCTAAGAAGCCTTCTAAGATACGCATAGGGCTTAGAAAAAATCTTAGAAATGAATATTAAACTTGGTTATATGCTGGCTTTCCATTTATATATATATAGAGAGAATGCATATAGTCCCTTGGAGCATGGACTTGATGGGCATCACAGGAAGGGTCTGGCACTACCTTGATACACATGGGTGCCATGTTGAAGACATCAAACTCAGGATAAGACAGAATCCAGAAGAGATCCTGCTCTCTTTCTGCCCTTCTTTCCCAGCAACCCTGGAGAAATCACAGGATTCAAATTTATTTCCAAGTCACAGCTTCTGATTTCCAATATGTATGCGATTACTGAATGTGATCAAGGGTCTATAGAAATAGCAATAGAATTTCCACACAGCAGTTTTGATCATAGCAGCCAATTTAGATTGTTTTAAAGGAAGACTGTACAAGTTGATGAAGGATCAGTCTAGCAATGGTTACTAATATTGATAGCTGTTTACTACCTCCTGGGTCATGCAAAACATACCTTAAATCTTGGTTGCTGTGGAGCTGCTGTTCAGTCCAGGGTTGTGAGCTTACCAAATAAAGAGCCCAGAATACTGGACTATCTTGCCTCACTTCTTTACAACTAAGGGTCTAATCTTGATTCAGTCCCTTTGTATAGATTTAGGGTTGTCCTTTATGAAGCCAAATAAGATTTTTTTTATTTTTAAGATTCAGAGACATCTGTAGGAGATAGATCTCAGAAAGCTGTGGAAAATAAATCTTGGCTCTGGTGCCCATGAAGATAGGTAGCTACTACTTTGCCCTGATCTCCACAAGAGGTTTTCCAGAAAGCAAACACTGCAGAAAACAAAGACAATACATGCTTCAGCAACATGTGGGAGGATAGAAACTCAGCTTATGACATGATCCTTGATGTAGAAATAGAGACACTGTGTCCCTATTTTTTGCCAGTTGAATGTGGGAGGGTTTACAGCAACCGTATTAAGCAACAGTTTAGAACAGAAAGCCCAGGCAAAATATCTGTTCCATTTTTCAGCAGAACTTCCAAAAGCTGATTAATCTTTTCTGAAGATGCTCTTTGTTTGGACCAAAAAGTGTTAAAGGAACTGTAGTGACCTTAAGAGTCAGAATGTTCCTTTGAATCTCATCCAAATTTTGCAATAATCAAATACTACTTGTGACACCAGATCTAACAGACCTAACCCACTCTAGCATGTGATGAGTAAGGACAGAAACTACAACTAAATTGCAACTAAAGAGGCATTGTGATAGAAGAGGAGGTTTGTTTTATCTCAGAGGCTTCTCACTGAAGCATCAGGCAGGAGTAGAACACTGACAAGAAGAGAACTAATCAAACTGAGAACTCTTTATCATATTTACTAACACTGCATTTTCACCAAAAGGGGAGTCAGTGGCCATACTTATATCTTTATAAATTTAATCTGGTAGGTGGCAGAACCTGGCTGAGCTGAAAGGTTAAGCAGGATCAGGTCTGCTTGATATTTTGTTGAGTAATCAGCAGGGAATCTCAAAGTGGTGAGACCAGATTAGAAAATCCCCCACAACCAAACATCCTAGAAGTTTCCATAACAAACCACTTCCATATTGTTGCCAAGAAAGTTACGTAGATACATCCCTGAACTCAAGAAGTCAAGCTTTGAACTTGAAGAGGATGTCATCTTTTTATTTATTAACTCAGGAATTTATAAATTCTGGGGAAATTATCCTTCCCAGGATGATATACAGAACAATACTATAACAATACAGCCTAAGAAATGTCAAATATTTGAGATTTCAATGCATGTGTGAGCTCCTTCCAAGAAGTGGCCAAACTTAATTAAGGCTCACCTACAATATTTTCACACATTTCTCAGCAAAGAAGAACAACCATCTTAAAAAAAGGTCAACTTACAGCCATGCTTGGTCATCAAGCTGCAAATCCATCTTTAGTCTTCCAGCAGAGTTTCAAGGGGTCAGACAGCAATAATAGACCAGGTTCCAGAAAGCTACCTAAGCACCATTTAAGTAGTAAAACAGATGCCAATGTCAGGGCCCAGTGCCAAGACCAAAGCCTTCACGTAGACAGGCTCAAGACAGTTTCAAAGGAGGTATACTCTCAGCACTGTTCTACCAGATGTCGGCTTCTCAGACAACCTTGAAACCTCACCTTTTCTGCACTCCCCCACTTAGGGGCAGCTGAAGCTAACCAGCCTTGATTTGCTGAGGTCTGATTCTGCAAAGCTTATGCTCTCATCAGGAGCAAGCCACCTTCTTCTAACTTCTTCACGAATGGACACCTGTGTTCTCAGAGCTAAGGAACTTTGCCTCCAGTTCCAAGTCAAGGCATTAGGATCAGGATCAGGAATCATAGAATTTGCATCTGGTCTTTCGGTGCTTAGATCCTCAGCATCTTAAAAACCAGGGTCACCAACTTGGTCTTCTTCTATGGAAGCTGACATATCCAGCTAGACTATGACAACTATTAGTAAAAATAGTGAAGTGGTTCTTCTAGAACCTATGAATGGGAAGAACAGGGCTAAAAATGTGTGGTCCCTCTTACTGATAGACTGGAGAACAGGACCATTCAAACTGATCTTAAAGTACAGGGAAACTTCTGAAGGTGAAGGTGATTCTTCAGACAGTGTTGCTCCTAATCCATTTTGGACTTTTAAAAAACACCCCTTTAATTAAACCAATATATTCCAAGCATTTGGCTCTGGCAAGCATTTTTGCTGTTGCAGCCTTCATCAGGTGAAACTGCGGTTGATTACATGGGCCAAACACAATCAGTTCCTTTTTCCAGGTAACCATCTATTTATCTGACATTTCCACCTTGCCATCCTGAGACCCACTCATCACTCAGTAAGGTTACTTGCATCAGTTAAAATTACAATCCTGCAATAAGGCCAGAGCCTTGATAAAATCCAAGAGAGGCAAACATGGGAGATGAAATTAATCTTCAAATCATTATTCACTTTCCAAGGGAAACATGCTAGTATATAATGGTCTTCATTTACCAGTAAAAACAGCTGAACTTCCCTCAGGGATACATTGGGAAGAGCATTTCCCTCAGATCTTAAGTAGCAGATATTTTGATTAGGAAGCATGCTAACATCTCTGAAAACATACCTCTGATAACATCTATTGGTTTTCACCAATGCAATATAGAGGGCTTCACCTCTTTAATAAGGAGTGGCAAAGAGTGATGCATTTTACTTACCTTGAATCAGTCCTTGGATGGGGTCAGAATAAGGGACACATACTACTTTTACCCTGGTACAGCTAGGAGTGATTTCAGCCTGTCTCACTTTGGGTGAGATAATAGCAATGTCAGGAGGCAAAGGAAAAAAAAAACGTGATTGTACTATAAAGCACGATTGTGTTGTGGCTAAGTGCAGACTGGGACAGCTCCAAGTTCTATGAAGAGGACTTCAACTATCTGAAAGGATCAAGATGGTCAAGATCTATCTCTATCATTCCAGAGTTTAGGACACAGAACAATGGATTTAAGTTATAGGAAGGCAGATGACAACTGAATGTTAGAAAGAACTTCCTAACAGGAACAGCTGTTTGGCAATGGAACTGGTGGTGCAAAAATGAGGTAGGTTCCCTGCAATGGATGTGTTCTAGCAGAAGCTGGACAGCTACAGTATCTGTCTGAAATGCTGTAATTTGTTTCCTGCACTGAGTTGGAGGTTGGACTCGGTGATTTAAATGGCCCCTTCCAACTCTAGGCTTCCTGATTTGTAGCAAGAAAGTGGAGACCAGAAATGTATTTAGCCATTGTTAGAGACTCCAACCAAATCAACAGTATTGCCAGCAAAGATCTTCTGACCCAATCCAAGCATCTCTTTATGGTCTTTCTTCACAAAAGCCATTTTAGAGAGCAACACACAGTGCAAAGAATAGGCGTTCCATATTATGTAGCATCCCAAATTGCTTTCCCAGTAAGAGGACGGCCCAGAAGATTCACAAACACAACCTTCCTGGGACAAATATTCCAAACCCACCAAAGAAGGGGATGACCCTTTCTAAAAGCAAAGGGAAGGAACTGGATTTGCAACAAAGAGACAAACTCTTTTACCAGCAACAGCAACTCATTGAACAGAACATAGTGTTAGAAGCAGAAGGCAAGAATTCAGTCCACATTAAAGAGAAGGTGCTCTTTCATTTGTTTACAGTTGCAGTCCTAGCAATATGAATGGGGGGGGAGGATGTATTGAAGGCAAAGAGTAGAAGACAGAAATTTAATGATGTTCCAGAGAAAGAGTCTCCATAGACATTTTCCTTCCCATTTTTCCTTGCTTCAAGACTTAGTCCTGAATGCAAGAAGAATCTAAACTAGGGGTTATTTTTTTGCATGCAAAGATTCCTAGGTTCTAATCCAAGGTACTGTAAGGATGGAAAACCCAGAAGCAATGGCTAATTGCAACTGGGTGCTCCACCCTTACACATAGTTGAGAATGAGGGAAGGATGAGCGACAGTGAAGGAACAATGGGCGAGAAGGGAACAACCAGCAATGGTCCCACCCGCAACAGAAGATGCGGGAAGCCATCATCAAGTGAACTGTCAGCACAGAGGGAGGCCACCAAGAACACTGAGAGGAAGGGGTGGGCCGTGGAAAAGGCGGAGGGAGGTGGGAGGAAGTAGAACCCAGTCGTGGCTTTAATGGAGTAAGATACAGATCTAATAAAGAACTCCACATATCCCTGGTGGCTTGTGCTGTGAGTTACTGGGCTTAGATCTTAAGATCAAATTTCTCACAGGTATGTTCTTATACTCTCCTTGAGTCTCAGCACCTTTGACCTTTCAGTCTAGGCTGGGGCCTGGAAGATAATGCACTTATGACCTTGGATATTGCAATGTGTAAACCACAGTTTGTGGCAACATATGTGGCACCTAGCATAATCCATATGGATCATGTGTTGCAGGAGTGGGCTCACAACATTTAGAATAAGTGCAAAAGTTAAAAAGATTGGAAACAAAGAAAATGTTCAAAGCACTAAAAACAATTGCCAAGCTAGGAAGAATCTGTTCAATACATGAATGGGGGGATCACCAGGAAATCCTAAGGATTTTGACTAGATTGGGAAGTTGAAATATCTTGCCAAGAGTGACATGGAGACAGAATCACCAGGACCTGAGTTTGTCTTGAAGGAGACTGATTCCTGTTTCTCCTTTTCTCCCCTGAACCTGGAGTAGTCCATCCCTGTCTGTCATGTGACAAAGCTTCTGCCCTCTTGTATGGCACGTCATTTGGCATAATTCAGCTACAGAATTATTGTTTTCAAATGAGCACAGTTACCACCTTGCTTATTTCATTATGGTTAGTGCACACAAATGTATTTTGCCACCTGGATGGGGGCAGATCATAGGTAAGGAATTAATGTAACAATGTACTTTATGCCCCACTCACATTGTGATTTGATCCCCCCCCACCCCCAGCCTTTACTTTGGAGACTAATCTATGTTGGCAACAGGAAGATATGAGAGCCTTAAATATTATTTATGCCTCAACATGCTTAATCCCTCCCTCTCCATTAAAGTTTACTAAAGGATTGTTAGGACACCATTGTAGCTGGTAATTGTGTAGCAACCCATGATAATTGCATGAATTTGAACTGATTACGTAAATGCACAATAATTATATCTTAGGGGGCTTTCTGTGGTCGAGCTCTGAAATATATATGGTTTATCACTGGAAGAAAAAGTCAGCGAATCATAGGAAAATATGGGGTGGAGGTTTTAAGATGTGATAGCATTTCAAAACAGTGGCTTGCTTTTATTTTGAACACTTGTATCTTAAGCACTGCTAATGATTTCTTATTTCTGCCTTACCCTATTAAAATAAAGATTATTGGCTGTTCTTGACCAAACTGAAAGTCAGCACCACAACTGAGGTAGTGCAGTAACTAAAAGAAGTTAATCAACAAGTTTTTTTGGCCACTGGTTTCAAGCAAGCTGATAGTTCCTGAGCATCAACACACAGTTCTCACTTATGGGCATAACAACATATTTATCTAAAATTTTATTTTTTGAAAAAACAGTAATTTAGCCCCTTCCCTCCAGAATGCTCTTAGAGGAACTGCAGATAATATAGATGTCTAACTTCTGAGGTTGTTACAAGCATTAGCAGGATAATGTTTGTGAAATACTCTCAACACATTGTTTAAAGCTATGCAAAAATAACTACAGTTGTACAAGGAAGTCCAAGTCAACACAAGGTCGGCTTCAATGTTAGAACCTCCCCTATGAGCGACAATCTGCAATCTACTCTTAGCATCACAGTGTATCCACTAGGGCAACCCTATAGGTAAAGGTAAAGGTTTCCCTTGACATGAAGTCCAGTCGTGTCCGACTCTAGGGGGCGGTGCTCATCTCCGTCTCAAAGCTGAAGAGCCAGCGTTTGTCTGTAGACACTTCCTCCGTGGTCATGTGGCCAGCACTGGCTGCCAAATCCAGATGACCAGTAGTGGCCTATGGCTCTTCTAGTGGGCCAGACAAGTCCCAGTGTCAGCCAGAAGAGTTCTACTGTGTCAAACATCTGAAGCCTCAAAATGCATTACATTTTAATTGAAGCAAATTGTAGTTTTTAAAAAGTTTCTGATGCAGCAACAGATTTTCACACACATACAAAGATAAATATTTTATAAAACAAACATGGGGATCTGAATATCTGTCAAAGAGTAAATTGGATTCTATGCATGTGTAAAATGTACACAATGAAGCTAAAATAGACATGATGCATGTAAAATATTAAGAGACTGTCCAGTACGAGTCCCCAAATTTGCCCATTGTCAGGGTTAAATCCATGATTGCCTGAAATTAAGATTTTTGACCATTACAACTTGAGGTCCATAAAATAATATTGGGAGGTTTTACTCTATGAAAGAAGTTCACTTCAAAATAATATTCCATGACATACAGTAGCTAATAATGTAAAGGATGCAATACAGTTGGCCGCTCACTGTGACTCTTTAAGGAAGCAGATGGAAAGCTGATTCATAAGCTTCATAATGCTCCCAAATCTGAGCTTGACTTGTATGCTTTAGGCAAAAGTTTAAAAATAACAGATTGTGACTCATGTACACACATGCACACATACACAAATATGCAGTTGCTCTGTAGAGTTGCAAATTAGAGTGTGAAGGCTGTCCATAATTTGGGGAAAATATACTGTAGTTGCTTTGTGGAATTGCAGAGAACTCCATGCATTTGAAGATCCAGAACACTGTCAACTAGTGAGCACCCTGACTTAGAAGTTCCGTTTCTGTTAGTGCAGGAATGAATTTGTGAATAGTTTAATTTCTTGGTAAAATAACTTCTAGCTAAAGATGGGTGAGACAATACATGCTGACATTTTGCCAGACATGCTGCTGGCTTTTTCAGAGCTCGTTTGAAATGGAATTCAGGAACAAACGTCAGGTCCTTATCTACTACTTGTACTGAATGGAATGAAATGCCCCCAACCCATCAATGGCCTCCACATGCATGACAGCTGATCATCTTCCTCCCTTTTTCAATATTCAGAAGTTAATGGGTTTCTATTGTCTCTCCAGTAATTCTGAGAAAATATCTGTTGATTGCACCAGGTTGCTGACATTCTCCAGTCTAATTGGTGATTAGACCTCTTTAATGGAGATCAGCCAAGGCTGGTTGTCCTAAGCCTAACATTCTTACAATGTTCTTTAATTCTGCATTCTGTCCTGTTTGTCCATTGTCAATGCCCCCACACTGGCAGTTTATTTTATATACTCTCTTGGTTGTTAGCTTGGGGGATTTATTCTTATTAGAGGGCAGTGGGCAGTGGCAGTTGTGTCTTGACCACCATTCCAAATCTTTCCATTATATTTCCCTTTTCCAGAATTTTCCTCCCTTGAGTTAGTCACACTCAAGATGTAGGCAAGGCCTGCATACTGTTTATGGTCTTTCATGACACTTTTCTTGCTCTATTTTTATCATTTATGGTGCATCCATAATGTTGAAGGACATATCTGGAGGTTCTTTTTGTTGGAAGTTCTGGCAAATCCAGCATGCCTCATTTGCATGTCAATTAACATGAAAATTACGTTGTCCCACAATGCAACTCTGAGGAAGCTGTTTGTTGCCACTCCCACTTCCTCTTTCTCTCTTCCTCCTTCTCCACCAGAAGCAAGCACAGGGATGTGTGCTCCTCTCCTCCATTCTGGGCACCATGTGGTGGGCCTGGAATTCCCCTTTCTTCCACACAGCTCTTGGCAGCTGTAGAGCTGAGAGTTTAGGGCAAAACTAAGTATTTAGAAAGGAAAGAAGCACAAAGGATCTTCATCTTTTCCACCAAGATGGATGTAACACAAGCAACAATAAAGTCAGTAAGAAATTCTTTTACTTCTTAACCTAATATGTCTAAGCATGTGATTCTTTATGCTTGGGAGGGCTGAGTGTGTAAGATCCATAACCTGTGTTTCTCTGGCATGCTCACCGAAGCTATTTTAAGATAATTCTTTTTCTGTGCCAGCTTCTCAGCTGTGTTATAAGCTCTGCTCTGTTTCAGTGTTTCTAGCAGGCCACTAAATTGGCTTCACTTTTGGTTTGTTAGTTGTATCACTGATCTTTGTCAACCCTCTTCATTTAGTGACCTAATAACTGATCTTTTTTTTCTTGACAGTAATGATGTGATGTACTGCTGAGATAACAATGTATGTGTGTTAGTCCTTTCTACAGACTCAGTCCTTTCTATATACTTCATGGTTTAGATGTGATATCCTGTGAACAGAGATGTCCTGCTTATGAAGAACAATCACACCAGTCTAACAAACAGCAGTAGACCTCACCAGTTACTGCATCTTGCTCTTTTACTCTCATACATTGGACTCAGACATACCTAACATTGCTTTTCTAGCTCTTGATGTCTACAGGGAACATTTTTCTTTGGGATGGGGAGACACTGGCCAGAAAACTTCAGTTTGCTAAATAGATGTGCGCTCTTCACGTGCTTCTTGTTAAAATGACAAAATCAGATGAGAAGTTTGAAATATCAAGCCTTTAGAAAGATATGATAGATTTTCATCAAAACAATGACAAGAAAGCAATTTCAATATCCTTGAATTATGGACAGAGTCTAAGTCAAAAGGACGAATGGAAGGTATGTTAGTGGCATTGAAAAATGTTTAGAACATCATATTTGGAAAGGGAGGGAATAAAGCCACTGCAATTAAAATGGGAAAGTTCTGAAGCTTGACCATGTTACATTTCTCACCAGGAAGGTCCTTTGTGCCAGATTTCATGTTGGTGGAAAAAATGCCTTCATTCTCCAAGAAGTAAAAACTGTTGGGCTTTATTACTGCAGAGTGCTGAAAAATCAAGCTGGCTCAAATATGGTCACTCTTACATTTTTTCTCTCTCCCCAGTTCCTGCAGAACTGCTCAAGAGCAGTGGGAAACATGTGAAATCTTGGTGAATACTGTACCTGTTGAATGCCAGGAGATATTTGTGGCTGGGGGGGGGGAGAATATCTGGAAGTATGCCATCAAATGTTTCTTTGTGGGAAAAGGGGAGCCATAAGACATGTGATAAATCTCTGTGTGTGCTTATTTAGAAGTAAATTTAATTATATTTAATGTAGCTTACCCTGAGTAAATTTTTTTAGGGCTGGTCCAGCTTTTATCTCAAAGCAGGAGTATCCTGGGGAGTGGGGCGAACAATGGCTGCAATCATATGATCAAAGCCCCTCCCTTTTATGTTCAATACATGTAAAATAGGGGCAGGGCCTCAATCATACAGTTGTGGCTTTCTTCTTGACATTTTTTAACACACCACACCCCCACGGACTCTTCTCTCAAAGGTGTGAAGACGGGGGAGGTTATTATAGAGCCCGGGAGAACGATTGGATTCAGAAAATATAGTAAGATTTGTTAGTTTGAACCCTGGTTAATTTTAACTTTTCTTCATTTTAACCCCAGTTAATTTTGTTTTTCTTGGGGGTTAGAATATTGTGTGAACCCTGCCACTTTTCACAGTTCAATGTATTGCACGCCTAATTTGTTGTACTGTCAGTTCTTTCAGTAACCACCTTAAGTATGTTCTGCAAAACTTGCCTTTGCTGCCAATAATATTTTCACTTGTAACTATATTGTCAAATTGTATATCCAAGCATTCTCTTCTAATGTTGAATGAATATGTGGCTCAGCCTTATCTTATATCTTACCTCACCTCATTTCACCTCACCTCACCTCATTTTTGTATAACTCTCCAAGTCCTGATCTAAGGACTATTCTAAGCATACCAAACTGTATATGGGTTATGAATATCTGGATGACAGCAACTGTGAGATGTTCAGATTTCTCTTTGCTGCCATCTGGTGGTGGTTTGGATTTTTGCAGCCTATGTATAGTAGTCCTGAACAGCATGACTGTAATATAACAGATTACGTAGCTTAATTTTTTTAGTTTGCAAAGACAAGATACATGTAGCAAAAGAGGAGAGGGAAGCTGAACAATCTTAAAATAAGGAAATCAGGCAGCCACTAAGTGTAAGACAGCAGAGTGCTTCTGAAATGCTCAAGGAAGGGGTTTTGGTGGGATAGCCATCCTAAACAAGCTGTGCAGCTGGATGCCTGTATAATTATGATGCTTTGCTTGAATGCCCTTAGAATCCTTTCAAGAAGGAAGGGTAGGAAGCATGTTTTTCTGCCCAATGTAAAACTTTGACTAGTCTACCATTAGCCCAACCATCTCCTTAACCAGCCTCAATGGGCATTACTTGCCAGTGTTGCTCACTGGGTTGGGACCTTGGTTAATAAAGGGAAATATATGAAGTGAGCAAATTGTCTGCAGACCATAGCAGGAACTAGATAGCTCTGCAGAAACCACCTGAAATAATCATATGAATTGGCACCTTGGTCCTAAGTAGGTCAGAACTGGTCCTTATCTATAGATAAAGAAATAATGTTTGTACAGAATGCAGGAACTATGACTGTTCTAGAAGAGCAATGGCTGTATGAATAACCAATAATGAATAACCAATCAATTTTGCCATACAGCCATTGCTCTTCTAGAACTGTCATAGTTCCTGCATTCTGTACAAACATTATTTCTTTATCTATAGATAAGGACCAGTTCTGACCTACTTAGGACCAAGGTGCCAATTCATATGATTATTTCAGGTGGTTTCTGCAGAGCTATCTAGTTCCTGCTATGGTCTGCAGACAATTTGCTCACTTCATATATTTCCCTTTATTAACCAAGGTCCCAACCCAGTGAGCAACACTGGCAAGTAATGCCCATTGAGGCTGGTTGAGCAGATGATTGGGCTAATGGTAGACTAGTCAAAGTTTTACACTGGGCAGAAAAACATGCTTCCTACCCTTCCTTCTTGAAAGGATTCTAAGGGCATTCAAGCAAAGCATCATAATTATACAGGCATCCAACTAAATAGAAGAATAGCAGTTTGGACACTAGCAAACCACTTCTAGACTTGCATGGATATATCCACGGAGTCTACAGGAGTCAAGTTGACTTGAGGGAGGAGTTGAGAAGTGATGGAAAAAGGGTGACTTCATCTGGAGTTGATATTAGGAGAAGAGAATTGCAGCTTTTACTCTAACCTTCTTTCAGGTCTTGAAGGTAGACCAGGAAAGAAAAGAGTTACCACAAGATATATTGGCATCCTACTTTTATTGATATAGACAATAATAACATAATTTTGAAATCCTGACAGGGCTTCACGTTCTCTCCCTCTTACACCAAAGAAAGTCAAGGTGGGACAATCTTGAATTTGTTTCTCATGCTTTCTGTTTCTCCGGGCTAAGCTCCTGTTTATTAATATGCTGCATATTTTATTCAAGGCCATTTCTGTCCTCCTCTATGTCTTCCCCTTACAACACTCCTTGAACAAGGAATTCAAGCACATATCTTTCAAAAGTGTGGCTGATAAGATTTGGAAATCAAATGTCTTAGTGAACCAAATGGTGGACTATCTTAATTGGGCAAACTCTTACATGAGGAACAGTCCTTATCTACCCTGACTTTTTCACCAAGTTCTTTCATTAGGACATCTCAGAAGCTACAATGAAAAAACAAAACAAACCTCTAACTCTTTATGCCAATCACACACATGGGAGAGAGCTACTTGTCACCCTTTGGATTGCACAACACAAAGAGATGGAAAACTAAGTCAATGAAGAGGGGAGAAACTAAATGTTTCTCAGGGAAATCTCCCCCACCCTGGGCTTCTCCAGATGTATGGAGCTGCCTAGGAATTCTGCATACTGCAATACCAACACATTTAGGAAGGAGCAAGTTGAAGAGACCTGCTTTAGGAATACCTTCATAAAGATGACCTTAGTCTTTCTGGGACAAGGATTCTTGGCTCACTTAGAAGGAGGGCATTTGGTGAAGTAAACAGGAAGAGAAAGTAAGGCAGGTCATAGGTGTACTTTTACAGCATTCCTCTTGAGACTCTGCCCTAAATGGGAAGTAGGTCCAAGATCTAAGCCCTACAGTTAAGGAATAGTTATAACTATACCTGGCCTAATTTTTGCCTGGCAACAGTAAAGAAGCAAGAAGGGCATGAACCCACCATGCACACTTTTGAAGGAACTTCCTTAATCCCTCAACTACAGGGGCAAGAGGAAAATGTATCAGGAACCTTCATCATTTCTCCCCACACACAATACATCCAGCCATATATCTATATAGATTAGAGAACCAGTCTGGTGTAGTGGTTAAGGCATCAGGCTAGAAACCAGGAGACCATGAGTTCTAGTTCCACCTTGGGCATGAAGCCAGCTGGGTGACCTTGGGCCAGTCACTCTCTCTCAGCCCTAGGAAGAAGGCAATGGCAAACCACTTCTGAAAAACCTTGGCAAGAAAACTGCAGGGATTTGTCCAGGCAGTCTCTGAGAATCAGACATGATTAGATAGATAGATACAGATAGATACAGATAGATACAGATAGATACAGATACAGATAGATAAGTGGAGTGGGAAGAGTAACAGGTTCTTTGTTGCTCTAGGACTGGCAGTGGCTCAAGGATATTCTTTCAACTCTTCTACTAGTCAGCTGGTAGAAGCACTGATAGGCTCCTAATTGCAACATTTCAAGATAGGTAGACATGGAGATTATCATAAGCCAAGCTTCCCACCAAGAGATTGGGGAGTGGAAACTGCACTATAAAGTGTCCACAGCCAATCCTGAAAGACTGTTGTGCCAACTAGACAGAACATTCCTTGGACCTTCATTCAAAGAGAGGTTGTTTGTCACATGATTTGGCAGTTCAGGACCAGAGTACATATAAAGGAGTTATACATTGCTAGAGTAATGTATGGTGTATACTCCATTATACCATTACTTGAGATCAGGCAAGCAAAGCATGGAGACCTTCTCCATGATGTTCCCCAGCACCAGGTTTTAATGCTGGGGAAGGAATGGGGTGGGGTGGGGTGATCTGACCAGACAAGAGGAGGAGATACTTGAACGTTTAGAGAGAGACTCCAGGGTATGTCTATCTGAGAACTCTGGGGCAGTTTGAAACAGATCTAGACTTATCTGATTTATTGCCTGATTTTGAGAGATGAGCAAGTTTTTTTTTTTAAACCCATTTAACACAGACAGTGCTTTCTCTGCAGCAGTGAGGCTCTATACAGCTTGTGGCCAGACTGTTTTCCTATTGGCAGGAGTTTTTGACTTGCTTCACTTCCTGGACTCAGGGAAAATTTTCCTGGTCCCTGTTCATAGGAATTGTTTAGAATGTCACATGCTAAATCAACTCCCCATTCTCCAGTCACATTAACAGCATGCAGTCGTGCTTACAGCAACTGGGAAAATTGCTTTGTTGCAAAAATGCCAATATGCAAGCCTGGCACTGTCACAGCTCACAGAGGCCATTACATGTGGTGGAGAAAAGATTCCTTGGCGATTCTGCAGGCCCTGCTCTTAGCAACTGCTGTTTTTTTATTTTTATTTTTTTTGCATACAGCCAATAACTGCACAAAGTATGAACTAAAAACCACAGATGAGTGGGTTATAGCTGTTTATGTTCTTTTCCTTTGGCACGGAGCAAGAAGATTCTTTGTAATATACATGGAGGTTCCAGGAGTGGGTGGACACTAACAGAATAACACACTTTGCATTCTCTAATGATCAGCTGGAAATGGGCACTGTGATTGGCTCGTGGTATTCTCTGCGTGTTCTCACTGTTTGAAGTTGGCAGTAGTAAGGATGCTACGAGGTTAGCTTTGGACCTGTTTGGAGAGTAGAAAAAGTGTTGGTCCCTTCCACATCTGATCTTCTGGAGAATACACCTGGCATAATAACTGAACTGCGAGAAAAATCAATGGAATGAAAGAAGAGATCAAAATAAGGGGAGCCTTTTCTTAATTTTAATAAACTAATTTCTACTCACCAAGGGTAAATGGTGTTAACTATTACTGAAAGCTCATGCTAATGACAATTAGAATGAGTGTGACGCAATGATTCAATTCTATTCAATGCAGATGCCATGATGTGTCTATGCCTACAAAAATCAGAACTGTGTATTGTAGGCAGTGGCTTTCTCTGTGACGCTGTGCGAAAGTGAAGATTGGATTTTGAAGAAGCAGGATAGAAAGATTCTTGGTGCTTTTGAACTCTGGTGTTGGAGAAGACTCTTGAGAATACTATGAATAGGCAAGAAACAAACAACGGATCATAGAACAAATAAGTCCAAAGTTCTCACCCAAGGCACAAATGACCAGGTTCAAATTATCATGCTTTGGACACATTACACAAAGACCCAGATGCCTTGAGAGGTCCATGATGCTGGGAAAGGTGGAAGGGAAAAAAAGATGAGGATGACCTGCAGGAAGGTGGATGGGCTTAGTTACATCAGCAATGGATGCACTATTCGAAGACTTGAAGGCCTAGGTTGGGAAGAGACTGCCCTGGAGAAAATCTGTCGATGTGACTGCTAGGAGTCAACACTTCCTTGATGGCACATAATTGATCAATCAATGATTCAATTAATTGAATAAGCTTGGAGAGACCCAGGTCGAAATCTGTCCTTAGACATGGAGCCTCACTGGATGTCTTTGGGCCAGCCACTTCCTCTTATCCCACCTACTCCACAGGGTTGTTGTGGGGAAAAAATGGGGAGGGAATGCTATATATGCCACCTTGAGTTCCTAGACAAAAAGGGCATTTAAAGAATATAAGCCCTGCCACCACCAAACCAATATGCATCCCAGGTGTGAATAACTCCAGATCTTCCTTAATCTGAGATGGTAGTCCTGGCTTTATTTCTGTCCTGTCTCACTGTTAACATAACCATCCAAACAAGCAAATCTTCCTTCCATATTTAGGTTACCCCTGTTGTAAATAAAGACCATGAAAGTGGAAAGCTCTGAAAATACATTTTTTGAAATAGTATAATAAAATGAGGGTAAGAGATGAGGGAATTAATCCTAAAGAACAAAGATATGGCAGTACAATGTACTTCCCTGCAATATTTTATCAGCATTTCAGAGTGACCTCCTGCCCCCACTGTGGCATGGAAGGTTGTGTTCTGCTTGGGGTCTTATCTATCTGCTTGAATGTGCATTTACTTCAAAGTGCACCAGCAACAACATGCATTCACCCTCAGCCTAGTAGAGCTGACACTTAAATAAAGACATAACCAAATATTTCTATCCTCTCCTCTCCTCTCCTCCCCTCCCCTCTTTCTCTCTCTCTCTCTTTCTCCCTTCCTTCTTTCTTTCTCCCTTCTTTCTCCTTCCTTGCTTGCTTGTACCCAGAAGAGATGCTAAAACATTGGCCTTTAGTTAATGATGCTATTTGTAGGCAGAACTGGACACAGCAACAGAAATAACACTGCATCTGAAAAGAGAATCTGTGGCAGCATCTTCAGCGGAAAGCCTCTGGTGTTTTAGGAGTTGCTACTTTAGGTGCAACGGACCATTGTAGAGGTGGTCAGAAGGAAGTGGCATAAAAGCCTTCATAAATGAAGACATTAATGAACACAGATAAATGGTTGTGCCACATACCAGAAAATAGTGTTGAACCTGTGGGCAATGAGTAGTCACCTGAGTTTTATCATTTGTGTTTACAGCACAAAAATTGAAACTGTAAATTCTGTTATTGTATGTCCCCGTCACAGAATATGAGTTTAAAAATATGGATTTGTCCAAGACTGCACAGCTGTGAAGGAATGCAATTAAAATTGTTTTAAAACCTTCATGCTTTTCTGTCTGCAAATTTCTTTCCCTCCTCTCAGCTCTGAAGAGAAAGCTTCAAATCTGAACCCCAGAATGCCTTCTTCCAGAACTCTTTGCATACTCCATTATCCTTTAACGTTGTTTTCATTGTCCTTTTATTTTGCTCCCTCAGGGGCAAGGGACAAGATAAAAAAAAACACATTTGGGAGCTCTTGTTCTCCTCTGCAGCACTTGGAGATGAAAATGAAGCTGGAGGCTGGTTTTATCCAGCTATCCATAGCTGGAGGGAGGTCTGGAACTGAACCCAATTGAGAAAGAACAATAAAAGTGGAAGGAAGTTAGAAGAAAGTGGGAAGAATCCTCATCCTCCTAGGGCCACAAGAGAGGAGAAGAAGCCATCTTTGCCATTCTGTAAAAGCCAAACTCTAAGCTCTAATGACTGAGCCCTAGATGAGCAACCCAACCAGGAGTTTCCAATCTAGATTTGTCCTCTGCACCAAGCTTTATTCACAGCACTATCCTGAACCACATGCAGCCTCAGGCTGCAATATTCCACATAGGTCAAAGGAGAAGGCATAGGAAAAAGTTGCAACACAGGTCAAGGGAGAAGGTGTGGGAAAATGGTTACAACTCAGGTTTGGCAGGTATAAAGCTACATCCTCTAATAAGAGCTTGAAGGTGATGAGAGTGGAACAGGAATAATTTGGTGACAAACCAGCCATGCTAAAAGTAGTCCAGGGGAAAAAAAATGAAGATGGAAGGGAACAATAGTGTTGGAAATCAGAGTGTGCACCACATTAACCAGATGTGGCAGACCTGAGAAATTAAAAAAGGCTGTTGATTGGCCCTCTTTGTCAAAATGCCCTTCCTTGTGTGGAGTAACAGAAATATGTGACATGAGTTTGTCGTATCACAAATGGCCCTCGGCCCAGTACTGAATAATGCAATGAAGAGAGGAAGCAGTCTGTGGAGACTGCCTCACACATTCTGTTCTGCGTTACAGTGAGGGAATAGGAGGATTTCATCTGAGAAGGGTGCAGTTCCTTTCGCCATTCTTCTCTCCATTAGCGATTATGCGGAGAAGCAGTGGCTCCAATTGTCTTCTCTGTGATATTGGATTCTGTAGCTCCTCCTATTTTGGAAGATGAAGGAACGAGTTGACCCCCACTCTGGCATTCTGGTCATTCTCACCTGGCACATGGAACTGTACATGAAGATTCCTTCAGTTAAAATTAGTTGCACACATGCAAAAGCAAGATACTTTCTGGAAGAAAATTGAGGTAACCTATGATACCTTTACATAGACCAGTGTTTCTCAACCTTGGCCACTTGAAGATGTGTGAACCTCAGCTCCCAGAATTGAAGTAGGGGTTGAAGTCCACACATCATCAAGTGGCCAAGGTTGAGAAACACTGATATAGGCACTGGGTAGGAATATCATACACTATCCTGACATTTCCTGAGGAAGCACATTCCAGAAATAAGGATACCAGTAGCATCCATGTGTGCATCTTGAAAAAAAGTCAAGATGACTGTGCAATGGAAGCCCCACCCCCTTTTACATGTGTTGTGTGAGTGTTCATGGCTGCCATTCTGTTTTTTATTATTATTATTATTATTAATTCCCCTTGGCAGATGCCTCTGAAGCATACAATGGCTTTGAGACAGTTCTTCAAGAGTTTAAAGTATTTGCAGCTATAGGCTACTCTTGGCCCCTTCAGGAACATGAATAATCTGCTTAGACACTCATCCCTTTGACATTTTCACTGTGGGTCTCTCTTTGTGCTGCTGTTGTTTAAAGAAATTAAAATTCTAATTTTCCAGAGGAGGAGGAGAAGGAGGAGGAGGAGGGACATCTGAACATATCACTCTTGCAAGTGATGTGAAATCTTTACAAAAAACAGTGTATTAATGAAAAAAATTACAAATACTTTTTCAGAGTAAATATTATAAAGAACTCTATCAAGCAGATAGCTAAATGCTGCCTAAACCAGGTTGCAGAATGCAAATGGTTTCCTTTTAAGTCTGACTGATCTGTGGTATGAAGATTTCTTATTTTAGTTGGACTATGATTGGAATGCCTGCTTCCTTCAAAGACCAATACCTGCCTTTTTAATAGGTGGTTTACTCTTTTCACATCTGATATCTTTGAGATGTTTTGAGCTGATCCTGCTTTGCAGAATCCGAAGCTGAAACCAAAGATCATCTGGGGGCTGACTGCCCTTGGGCGATGCTGCAGAAGAGAAAAATAAATTTGTTCAGATCAGCCAGGTCACAGAGACCTGTAGGAGTCACAGCCTTTGAAATCCCTTAGAAAAACTGAGTTAATTATTTCATCCACAGGTCTGACACAAGGTATCTGCAATTTATTTGCAGGAACTGAAATCAGGGTGTTCTGACCCTATTTATCTATGTTCATTTTAATATTCTTTATTATAAATGCAATCAATATGATAGGAAGCCTTTTCAATAGCTTTCCATCTTGATTTCTGTCCATCTTGAACAATCATACAAAGCGTGACTAAGTCGTAAGAAGGATGAAGTAACTTTAAGTAACTGGCATGTTGCACCTCCAGAACCCTCTTTTCTACAAAAAGGTACAGTAACTCTATATTTCTGGGCATCTGCAACCTAGTTTAATTAAACTGATGATCTAGAAGTGACAGGGCACAGAGTACATGAGAGAAAAGTTCAAAACCTCATTCAATCACAGGCATACCTTTCAGATACTTAAAGCATCTTTGGCATTTATGATGTAGCAAAGAATAGACAAATCATTTCTCAGGTATCTGAGAACAGGAGACCTGTTGCAATAGAATCAAGGAATCAACAGACCACCCAGGTTCTGACTAAGGAACCTGGAGAATAAATCTACTCTTAATTGCTCTGGTGGTTGGTACTGCAAGATCTGTGAATGTTCCTGATGAAGAAATAGGCAGCACCATGAGAGCTGGGGTACTTCCTTTTATTTGTTTGTTTGTGCCTTAGTCCTGAATCTGAGCAATTACATAGACAACTCCATACAGCTTTCTTGGTACAAATTCAGAAGTGGTTTGCCATTTCTTCTTTCCTAGGACTGAGAGAGAATGACTGGCCCAAGGTCACCCAGCTGGCTTTGTGCCTAAGATGGGACTAAAACTCACTGTTTCCTGGTCTCTAGCCTTGTGCCTTAACCATTACACCAAACTGGCTCTCACTCCTTCTTAAAGAAATAAGAAAGAAAATCTTCATTGCACTTTCATCCCTGGATGTAGTTTTTCTTTCTGATTATTAGCAAAAATAATCTTTTTAAGAAAGGAAAACTTGGATTTTGGTAATACTGGCCCCTGAAATTTCAAAGCACCAAAGGGGTTTTAAAAATTCTCTTTCCTAAACTGGTCTATGAAAGGGAATCACAGTTGCGTATTACTAAGACAATACAGTACTGTATATACTTGCGGATCAGCCAAGTATTTTAGGTGCCAATATACACCCCCAAAATTGGGTTCAGCTTATATGTGAGTATATGCAGCATCTATTTTTTCAGTACTGAGGGATGTGCAAAGCAATTCAGAAGGTGACAAAATAAAAGCTGCCCTTGATATTTTCCTTTTAAAGTTCATTAAAATAGTGCCCACGTGCAAGAGTGGAAAAGCTTTAAACATGGGTGTACATTCCTAAACACTGATTTATTTATTTATTTGCCAAACTTACTATACCCTAGCTACTAAGGTTTCCTGTTGGTTTATGATAATTGATTTACATTTAAATACAAATTAAAATCTGCTGTGAACTAATTAATCAACTAAAATGTTGATTAATTTACAAATATTTTTATTAATCTTGGCAGTTAATCTTATCCACTCAAATTTGTGGCACTGAACTGTATAGCTTTCATTACAGCACTGAAAAAGGATGTGAGGCCTTGGGGTGGGGGTATCACTGTGTTTCCCTAAAATAAATAAATGCTTTTGATCTGAATTGCACTCTGATATACTTAATTCAACTGCTCAACTGCAGCCAGTGATCTGGTTTTTGCATCATTCTAAACCACAGTTAAGTTAGCAATGGTTTGTTGAATGCATCACGTCTGGTTGGGCACAGATGTGCATACTGTACATCGACTGACTTGATTAAATTTCTTGTGTGAACCCAGCTGAAAAGTTTAACAGTGTTTAACAAATGGACAGGCAGAAGGAATTTTTAGACATTCCTCAAGTTTTGAAAAGGATTGTGAGAGATTTTGCATGGTAGAGTTCCCTTTGAGGCAGACTCAACTTTTGACATCCATGTGTTGTTGTTGTTGTTGTTGTTGTTGTTTTGCAACAGTGTAGAAAAAAATTGCCATGGCCACCTTCTGGGATGGTTTTTGACTTCTCAGATTAGGCTACAGCTTTGGATTTTATAGTCATCTCCCATCCAAGAACTAACTGGACCCAACCCTTCTTAGCTTTTTTAAGTTTATTCACAGTCAAGATTATTCATGGGGCACCACACCACTTACAGTACCACTACTGGGTTTGTTTTAATTCCTCTGCTACAACACAAAAACATTGTGAATTATCAGCAAAACTCTGCATCAGGTGAATGTTCATTCTGTAATTATTCTGTCACAATTTTTTTCCCCTAAGGGAATGTAACAAGCCTGAAGAAAAAGGTGGAGTTGGAAGCTGCCAAGATACAAAAGGAGAAGCAAGCAAACAAGTTGTACATTGACCCTTTGAAGTAAGGAATTTGTTCAGCATTGAAGAATTTTGGAAGAATCACCCAAGGGCCAGTGTTTTAAAAAGCCTTCTAGTTCTGCTTGTCTTTCCTTGACACTTGCCTTTGGTTCTGCAGCCAGAGATGGCCTGAGCCACAGAATCTAAATGACACTCCATTGCCTGCAACTATCAACAAAGAATATTTGTAATTCTCTGCATTTTATAGGCATCCTAAAATCTATTGCTTTGGATGGTTACCTTACGTTAGCCAGTGATAGGCAGGATATGCTTAAGCTTTTGAAGATTCTTTTTTCTGAGTAAAGCCTATCCAGCTAGGACTCCAGATACACAGGTGTAACATAGAGAACCTCCTCTGGCAGAGGGGGGAAACTTATTTGATCTGAATGCTGCATGCTCCTTGAAGGAAATACTTGTAAGTTGAACATGAGGGATACTGAGAGTCAAATCTGAACATTTGGAAGGACACTCAATTCACAGATTGCATTCACACACCTCCACCCACCAATGCATTCACATGCACCCAAACACCATACACAGTTATTTAAATCTTATCTCCTCTGCAGTTCCCCCCATCTCCAGTTCCTCAGCTAACCAGTATGGAAATAGATGTGCATGGCTCATGAAAGAAGAGACTCTTTTCTTCCTTCAGCCACAGATTGTCTGACTTCTGTCCTCTGGGTGGAGAAAGAGTCTGTTGGCTGAGGAAGAGATGGATCATTATGGTGGTGTAATGAATGCCTATTCTAAAACACTCTCAGACTCATGAGCAGGAATGCAAAGATATCTGATTTATTAAAGAATAGTATGCAGGATCACAAAGAAAGCTGAGAATGATAAAAGCGCACCAAATGCAAACTAAAAACCCTCGGTACAAATGAGATCCCTCCCCCCGTAGAATCTGCCCAAGCTCACAATCCCAGGTGCTCCTAACGGCTTCTGGTGGTCTGCGGGAAAAGTCCTTGAACGGAGCACATAACCCAAACACATTCCATTGAAATGAACACAGATACAGAGCTTGGCACAAGGCTTCACAGCAGCTCCCTCCCAACAGCAACGCGCGTCAGCGCCATGGCATGTGAAACATTACGATGTACAGTGCACATCGAAACAGTGAACATGACATACTTCCCCCCCAAAAGAAAGAAAACACTAAGCAGCAGGCTTTAAAGGGTACGCCAAGTGGAAACGGCAAATTAAATCAGGGACATTAACGTGGCGAGCAGACACCCGTTCAGGATGAGGAAAGTGTTTCCATTGGACCAGATACTGGAGGGTGCCACGAAGCTTGTGAGAATCAACGACCTCCTTGACCTCAAAGTGCTGTTGGCCGTCAATCATGATCGGAGCAGGAGGAGGAGATTGGGGATGTCAGCGGGAAGAGTGGTGGACAGGATTGAGCAATGGAAAACAGGGTGCAAGCATTTCAAATTGTGAGGCAGATCCAACTTAACAGTAGCTGGATTGATAAGACCAACAATAGGGAAAGGACCAATGAACTTGGGAGCAAGTTTTTTAGTGGGTTGTGGGGACTTGATGAATTTGGTAGATAGATACACCTGATCCCCAATCTTGAAGTCGTGTTGCAAGGAACGATGCTTATTGGCTTGAAACTTGTAAGCAGTCTGGGCATCAGCCAAAGCCTGTTGAATCACCGGCCAGGAATCAGCCAGCTTAACAGCCCAGTCAGAGGCAGAACAAGTTTGGGGAGGGGGTTGTGGCAGTTCAGGGATGGGAACAAAGTCGTGACCAGAAACCACACGAAAAGGGGTTTGCCCGGTACTCTGATGGACAGCATTGTTGTAAGCCACTTCAGCAAAAGGCAGCAAGTCCACCCAATCGTCCTGATGGTAGTTAATGTATGCTTTAAGAAATTGTTCAAAGGCGGAGTTCAAAATCTCAGTAGATCTGTCAGTCTCAGGATGGGACGAGGTGGACAGCGCCTGTTTGGTGCCAATCAGTTTTAAAAATGATATCCAAAACTGGGAAGTAAACTGTGTCCCACAGTCACTGACCAAACAGGAGGGGCTACTGTGAGAAATAGGCGCATCAATTGCGGGGCCGATGGGATGGACACACATGGAATAAAATGGGCTTGTTTGGAAAAAAAATCTTTTACAACCCAAATGACAGTTTTCTTCTGACTGGGAGGAAGATCCACAATAAAATCCATAGAAATCTCATCCCAGGGACGGGACGGGCTGGCCACAGGCTGCAGAAGGATCACAAAGAAAGCTGAGAATGATGAAAGCGCACAAAATGCAAACTAAAAACCCTCGGTACAATCAGCACAACAAGACTAGCTGACATCCATAAAGAAGTCATCTTCCTGCTTTACAGCCCTGTCTGCGTCTTTTCTGTAACTCAAGGAATACTTCTTGGCTGCTAGACAATTCATGCAACAGAAGACATTGCAAATAGCATCCTTCACAGCCTTATTTCTGAGTTGTCATATCTGCTGTAGACCACTGTGGCAGTTTGCTCTTGGGTTTAAAATTACTCAACTTGTAAGTTCAGGGGAACTCCAACTGAATCCATGGTTAATTAGATTTTCAGAGGTGATGTTGAATTTCAGAATCACTATGCTATCAGGCAAAGAAACTATATAAAGAAATACTTCCACTTTCATTGCTCGTTGTGTGGGAGAAAGCAGATGGTGTATCAAATAACACTAGTGTCACTAAACCAATCGAGTTCACAGCACGTATAGAATTCAAGCTACATTAACAGGACAGACCTAGTCTGGATACTGATATAACTCATGTCTTGGGTTGACAAAATATATTGACTCAGAAAGAAACCAAAACAGGAGGTGGGTTTATATACCCTGAGCCATGAAAGAGCTAACCAAGATCAAAAATTACTAATCTTAACATCTTGTACAAATGCATCTGCTAGAGCTTTACGTGACCTAGTCACGTATGTTTTGGGAAAATCAGCCTCATTCCTACCTCTAGCATCTTCTGCAGAATTGGGATGGAGCAGCAGATTCCCATCTGCTCACAGTGTTTTCTTCGAAAACTTTCTGCCACTCCACCTGTCATGTTCACTGTTTCAATGTGCATCATCTTCTGTGATTTCACAGACACAACCATGCAGTTTTCCTAGAAACCTAAGAGAAAGAAATGGAGTTTATTTGTTCCCTGATGTAAGACTGGATTTAGGTACAAGATAGTTCAGAAGTACCACCTTTTAAAGTCCCCACCTTGACTTTGCAAGACTTGTTATTAGAAGGTTCCTGCTGAAATACAATAATATTTAGTAAGAACACCGTATAGGTATTTCAAAATGCCAGTCACTTGAAGTAGGAGGATTTCATACTAGCTCCCAAGTAAGCAGCAGGAAGAAAAAATTCCAGCAAAAAGGAGGTAGCCCAGGACAAGAAAAGTAGTAATTTATATCCTCCCATTTCTGCCAGATTTTGAAGCACTGTCATTCTACCTGTCAGGCAAGTGTTACAGATGCTCTGCTATTAATAGTCCTATTTCTCAACAGCTGCAGCAGAGATTAGACAGCTGATTCAAGTGAAGAGGTGCTCCTGCTCAGGCCTGCAGCTGGGGTCTGTGCCACCCGGGGCAAACATAGATTCTGCACCCATTTTGGCGCCCCCCAGTCACATGCCCCACTTGCCGCCCCCCAGTTGCGTCCCTGCTCCTGCTTCTGCACAAAAGTCAGTCAACGTGCTGAGGGTTGCCTAGAATAAAGTAAGTGCAGCAGGCAAACCAGAAAGCAATGCTTGTGGGGGCACCAGCTGAGCAATTCTCCTTTCATCTTAGAGCCAGAAAACACAGATGGAAGTTGCATTTGTGGTAGGGTGGAAGTGAGTAGAAGAGAGTATTATCCATTTCTGATCTCCAGATATAATTGGTGGCCTGTACTCACAACAGTGTAGATATTTTTAAGTTACATGTGATTTTATTTTTTACTCCTGCCTTTCCTGAGCTTTTAATGTATCTACGTTTTTCATTTCTGCAGATGAACATTCATGAAGCAGATTGCATCAGAATTCAAAATCCATGTGAATTGTTCAGCAGTTAGTAGGAGTGGGTGGGAGCATTGTATTATTGTTATATGTATTATTTTATATGGGACGCGGTGGCGTCCCATATCTTTTCCTTAAGACTTACAGTTACATTTTGTGGAAGTAGAATGAACTAGCATGAAATTGTTGCTTTGGGTACAGAATTAGGTAATAACTACCTACTACTAAGGGACGCGGTGGCGCTGCGGGTTAAACCGCTGAGCTGTCGATCGGAAGGTCGGCGGTTCGAAACCGCGTGGCAGGGTGAGCTCCCGTTGCTCGTCCCAGCTTCTGCACACCAAGCAGTTCGAAAACATGCAAATGTGAGTAGATTAATTGGTACCGCTTCGGCGGGAAGGTAACGGCGTTCCATGTCATGCTGGCCACATGACCCGGAAGTGTCTATGACAACGCCGGCTCCAAGGCTTAGAAACGGAGATGAGCACCGCCCCCTAGAGTCGGACACGACTGGACTTTACGTCAAGGGAAACCTTTACCTTTACCTTAAAAGTAATTACAGGAACTTGTTATTTACATGTGTAGTTATCTTCAAGAGTAAACCTGTTGTAAAGTTCTCCAAAGCCACTTCTGATCTTTTTAGCAATCTGCTGTTTGCTATGCCAGTTTTTCAATTTATTTTGCTTTTGATGTTCTAATGAAACAATGCAGTTTCAGTGCAGCTGCACAAGAACATAATTTAGGGCATTCCCATGTATTCTGTTATAGAAGAATTCCCCAACAGCCTTTTTTCCCCTAAGGTTTATCAAGAAGCACTTACTTCTAAATCAATCAATCAATGGATAGGCTGGTATAAAAATCATCACCATACATGAAGGAATACATACATTTCAAGCGTACCTTACTGAAGTTGGAACTGTTTTTGAGCTTGAATTTATTTATATTCATTCATTCATTCATTCATTCATTCATTCATTCATTCATTCGATTTCTATAGCTGCCCATCTCAATAAATGACTCTGAGCAGCTTACAACAATAAAAACTGTAAAACAATTAAAACAATTTCAATTAAAACAATTAAAATACAAAATAAACATGCATGGCCACCAAGTACGCAATGAGTGGATGTTAATATAACCAAGAAAAGGGACCCTTCACACGCTCGGGGCCCCAGACCTGGGCACATAACCAGGTCTTCATGGCCTTATGAAAGGCGTATCATCTTGTACTCCCAGAAACACAGCAGGAACAAATCTTAACTGGCAGTGCAAGAACCAACATTGAGTATTAGACAAGGATCAAGCTAAAGGCCAAACAAATCCAGCATTATTTTTCCATAGTGGCCTATTGGCAGCCCACAAATTGGCATCAGGGCAATAAGGTTTTCCCACTTACATTACCCAGGAATAGCATTCAGAAGCGTATTGCTTCTGATAGTGAAGGTAATATATGATCAGAATGACTAGGAGCTATTAAGCCTTTTTTCATTAGTTATTTACAACATCACTGGAATGGCCAGGCAACCATCTGTCCCCATGACAGCGGCCTTGTTTTGTGTCCACAGGCCATGATTTAAGCATCCTTATGCTGCTTTATCTGTATCTCTAAACACCAATCTGCAACTAAATATAGATGCAAGCAAAGATTAAGACCAAGTCTTGTTTTGCACACAGTTCTTGTTATGGACACAGCAAGGCCTGGGTTCCACTAAGGATCATAATGGAGGAAAGTCTCATTGGTAACCTTTTCCTCCACGAATCTGTCCAGTCTTTTTTTCAAGCTGTTCAAAGCAGTGGCCATTGTGGTAACAAGTTTCTTAGTTGAACTGTATGTTGTATAAAGAAATGCTGACTGTTATTGGTCTGGAATTTCCTGTGACTTAGAAGAGCTGAGAAGCTTCAGGTAGGTATGTCAGACTACCTATTTAAGATAAACATTTGCATATTATTGAGCAAACGTTTTGGGATAGATCAGCCGTAGTTTAGTTTGTAGTCAGTTGCAGCATAGATTTAAGACTTGTTTAGCATTTGCCCAGATTCTTTGGATGAGCACTTCCTAAATATGGCCATTGTGTCGCTGAATAATAGAAGACAAATAGAATTTTTCTCATTACAGGGGCAGATCTTCTCTTTATCATGGTCCGGTCATTGAAGTTCCAGCTGGACTATTTTGGTGGCAACTGCAAGTGAGATGAGACAGCATTTTAGTATTTTATACCTCTATGGCATTTGCATGAAACATGGATTGATCTTCATGGTGGCCAGAATCTAACCACCATTTTTCTACACCTGCTATTGATATGTAACATGGATCTTCCAGAGAACAGCATGTTTTGGCAACCAAAATATTAATTTGTATGTTTTATAGGTCTTGATGTTTCTGATTGCCAGATCTTTCTTTACAACCAGGTTCTTACAATCCAAATATGATAGCCTATTTCTGACTGGTTCCAGCAAATTTTACAAAAGCTGAATAACCTATCTGATACAGGAAAGAAGACTAAATTACATGATCTTCAATTAATAAGCAGTGCCATCTGGTGTGATGCAGGAAGTGGGTTTTCTTGGTATAGTATTGCTCTTTGGAACATCATATTCCCCAAATTTTGTTTGGCCCTGATCCTCCTGGTTTTTCATAAACCCTTGAAAACATGGATATTCCCTTGGGCATGGGGCCAGAAGGATAAGTGATCCCATTAGTGTGTTGTGTTTTGTTTTGTTTTGCTTTCTTGACATGACTGTGGCTGTGTGGGTTCAGTTAGTTTGCCATTGGGTACCATTATACTATCATCATGTTATTACTGTTAATGTGATGATCTATTATTATTATTTTTGTTCTTATTCTCTGTTGGCTTTAATCTTATGTTCACCACCCAGGATCACAATTGTGAAATGGGCAGCTATCTAAACCAATACATAAAAAATACTGTCACTCAAGTGGGGTTTACTTCTGAACAGTCATTGTTTTGGGAGGCTCTCTTTCCTTCAAGATAAGATGTTCCTGGAGGTCTATAAGGCTTTTTCCATCCTTGATCTACATATGCCATTTCATCCACTTGAAACCCACCATGATAGGAAGAATGTTTGTAATGGAGAGGTCTGCTAAACATTTAGGTTGCCATTATGTTTTTGAACCTCTTTGCAATCAATGCTTGATGCAGCAGGAAAAGTGTTGTCAGGTTGACATTACAGGGTGAAACTGGTTAGTGGGACATCACACATGCTACATCCATAAATATACAAAAATCAGGTAAACACATTATATTTTCATAATTCATAATTTTTACTTATACAATCAATATACCACTTCCTGTGCTGAAGCATCTTGCAGTGATTTACAATAAAAAGCAATAAAATATACAATAAACAATACAATAAATAATTATGATGACTATGTGCCATCAAGTCATTGTTGACTCTTAGTGACCACATATAGTGCAGAGATTTTCTCTATGATGATCTGATCCTAACCAGGTTCTTCAGGACTTCCAATGACAGTACAATAAAACAACGTACAATATTCAACAAAGTAAAATGTTTTCATTAAAATCAGGGTGCAAGGCAGTCTTCTGACATTTATATCAGGAATGCCTGGGGGAATAAATCACAAGACAGATCAGGCTGGGCTACAGTACAGTCCAATCATGCTGTGAGAGGGTTAGTGAGTGCTTGGGAAGGTTGCAGAATGGACTAAAACAAGCAGTTGCTAAAATAAAATACTATGCGATATGAAAAGCCATTTTTATGGAAATTTATGTGCTTCATACTTTCATAATTGTCTTTGTTCCATTCTGGTGAAAAGAAAAAAAATCTAAATTAGTTAACCAGATTTTAAGGAAGAGAAACTCACAAGCTTTCTTGATGGCATCTGACAATGCTTCATCCTCTATCATTATCTATTTTTTTTCCCTGAATTCCATCCCATTCTGATGAAAAAGAACAGCAAAAGTAAGAGGTGCTATTTATGTGTTTATGCTTCTCCTAAGTTCAGTTTGACCAGGTTCATCCTTCAGGGTGAGTTGGAACAAGGCCCCTGATCAAATTTGTTATAGCCAGACAGCTCTTGAATTATCCAATTTTTTAAAAAAATGGATAGAATAGTTTTTCTGCAGAGATTTTTTATCCCCTGTGTTCTTTCCTCCAATTCAGTCACAGAGCTTTTGTTTTTATTCAGTTTGAAGCTACAGACCTCACTTCTTTGCCATACACATTAATCATCTGAATGGAACCTTCCTCACCATCAGCTGTTACTTTAATATCTTCAGTAAAGATCAGCTGAACATCCATGATCACTTTGTACTTGTAACATTGACCAGTTATAAATTAATAAAGGAATAAATGGTTGCCAGTGAATAGAACTCCAACTTTTATCCAAGGTTATCTGCTACATAAGAGGGATTCTGTTATAAGTAATGAACTTATTTTGAGAAACACTGGAACTTGAAATATCTGAACCATTGTAGTTAAGTAACCAGATCTGGGTTGCAAAGCTCCAGATGACCACTAAATGGCAGTAAAGACACTCATAAAACTTTAATTCTTTCCATCTAGTGGTCTCCTGTATTTTTCCAATCCATGTCTAATAGTCCTAAATATAGTGAATTATTGATGAATGTCTAAGCTGCGTACCGAAAAAGAAGAAAACAACAACATTCTAGATAATTATGAATTTAATTAATTAATTAGTTAATTTGTATGGCTGCCATCTTACCAAGTGACTAGGTGGTGAACAAAATTTAAAAAATAAAAACAATTGGCTCACTATAAATTCTAGGAATCTGACATTTTGACCCTAATCCAGAGAACAAACAAACAATTTGCACAATCTCAACTGATCATTTCATGGACACATCTGTACAATTTTCTTGGTAGGGTGGAAGTGGTCTGAGGGGTGGAGAGTTCAATTTCCCCATCTAGCCTTCAGCCCTGGAATTCTTCCAAGCATTAACCAGGCACGACCCTGCTTAGCTTTGAGGAAGTTCAGCAAAACTTAGTACCATCATCTGAGTGGGCAAGAAGTTTACATGTCCTTCAGATTAACCACTAACCCTCATGACTTCACAGACATATCCATGAAGTTTTCTTGGCAGCAGTACTGAAATGCTTTACCATTGACTGTTTCTGGGATTGTTTGTTTTACCTCCTAGTCTAGTTTACAGCCCTGGAATTCTTTAGTGGTTCCCCACAAACCGTTTATCCATGGCTAACCCTATTTAGCTTCTCAGCCTAAGGTGAACCAGGTTCTGCCACCAGCAGAAACCAGTTCTCCTTGCCTTTTAAACTCCACTGAACCCAGTAGCTTGAAGCCTCCCTCCACGTCTAACTCTTGTCTCCAGGTTAGTCATGGACTGGCCTCTTCTACTGACACCATGATGAATACCTCTAATAGCAGTGTATATTGCAATATATACAAAAAATTCAGCAAAACATTGGTCATTTCTCTGAGTAATTTACATTAATCCAGTGGCCAGAGAAGAGGGCAAATTAGAAAAGAGTCAGGCAGAAAAAGAAGGTATAGGAACCTTTAGTAACAGACTAGGAAAGACAAAGAAAAGCAAGAATACATTTTTAGTATTTTTCTTCAATATACTGTGGAATATTCCTCCAATACATTCAGCTATTTTTTCCATATATGCCTTCTGCAAATCAGCAATGATGCAATGTTTACAAAACCTCTCCTTTCTGAGATGAAGAACTTCTTCCTAAGGCTGGTTTTCTTTGGCTTGCAGTGGGATAAGAGAAGTTGGATTTCCCTGGCAAATTTGGTGGCCAGAAAGGATCTGCATGACATATAACATCTAATATCCCTTTATACTTACCAAGTATAAAGTTGGTTGGAGTTGGGTGGTGAGCAAACTGAATAAATTAAAGTAGTGTTAGATGAGTCATACCCATTTAGTTCAGGTCTAGATGAAGACTGAAGCACCTTTCCTGCTCCCTTTTGCTGAATCAGAAACCAAGAGTCACCGATATGCTAGTTGCTGCAATTAATACACGGGTGACACTTTTGGTTCATTACTGAGCAAGCTGTCACTGTGGTGGTCTTTCATGGAATCATTGTCCAGAACTCACCAAAGAAGGGCTTCTGATTTTTCACCCTGGCTAGGTTCTACCCCGTGATTCAATTAGATCTTTTACATTGTTTGATGACTTTTAGTAAATAACAGCTTTGATTTCTGATCCAATGAAAAGGTGCTGATTACCTTTTTAAGTGCTCATTTAATGTTTTACTTTGACATAAAGCATTCGCGCAGCCAACTTGGGTGCTGGAAACTTCCAAAGGGTTCTCTCCACTGGCTTTGTTTAATCAAGCTGTTCCTATATCTGCTCTCCTTTTTCTCTCCACCCCCTTCAGAGCTTCTACACATCGCTAGTTCTTCTACAGATGGATAAATCTACTATATTGTTTGCTGAAATTGGCTGTCTTTTCGCATAATGAAAGCAGAAACAAATCAGCACAGCTTAGAAGATTCTCTGCCACATTCTGTATTCCTCCTCCCAGTGTTTAGAGTGTCAGATATCCGCACTGGCTAACTTCACAAACTTTCTTCAGTAAATCCTGCTGAAGTGACAGGTTGCAAATTATTATCCATTAGGTATTAACATATGGTGCATTGAATTTTCCTTGTTGCACTACTCATGCTTATGTCGATAGAATTTAGAAGGCCGTATTTTTCAAAACCACTAGATGAATAGGTATTCCAATTCTCAGTTTATTTACTTGGAAATATTCTTTTACAACCAGCAGAGGTTTTTTCCCCAAGGAAATATGTCAACAATGGTCCTAGTGCACTTCTATATGGAACAGGGCTACCAGAGATAGGTTGTAAAAATCCAGACACGCAAGACAGCAGCAAAAATGTTACTTTTTCTTCCCTGTGTTATCACCTACTCATCATCCAAATTCTGAAGCCCAGACATGGTAGCCCTAATATGGAATAACAAGGAAAATTTCTCAAACCCATGCATGGCACAGAGCATGTCTGACAACTACCGGCCACATAGCCACTGTGCTCATTAAACCCAGTTGAAATTTTATAGCCAGTTTGGCAGTGATGGCCAAGCAAAAGAATAGTCCTGTCTACCAGGTCAGCCATGTTCCAGGCTGTCTACCTCTATGATCCAAATGTATTTTTACTGGACTAGTAACATTACCTGCAGAGAATCCTTGGCATTGTAATGTGTTGAGATAAGAATTTTGCTAATGATCCTGTTACAGAACTTCAATTCCCAAAGTTCTCTAGGAAGAGGGAATGACCATTATAATATGTATATAATGCAAAAATGTCTGGATGGACTTTTATGCTGGTATTCTATTTGTTACAGAAGCTTACGTCTAGAACTGCAGATAATTTGATAGTAAAAAAAAAAAAAAGTCTACGGGCTTCAGCAGAATTACTTAAAGCAGAGGTGAACAGCCCAGAGCCCACTGGTGCCCTAATCATCTACTTTGTGAGTTGAAGGGAACCCCAACTTCTCCCTTCCTTTGTGGCAAGATGAATGCTTTAAATCCTCTTTATGGTATAATGTACCTATTTTGCTGCTTAACATGCCTTGCGGCCAATGTCCTCATCAGCACACACATCATTGTGTCAATGAGCACGCTGGCTCTAATCCCCTAAAGCAATAAATAAATAAGTAAATAATGTAAAAGTATTTTCCAACTTAATACAGTTTGCTCATTCTGATCTAAAGTAATTCAACTGATTTTGGGGGTGCCGTTCAGCTGGATATGACTTCTGCAAAACTCCAGGATTGTAATTAAGGCTTTCTCCTCAGCCAGCACTTTCTGGGTGCAATCCATGTGTTTGTGATGAGATTGTAATTACTTCCCACTGCTGCAAGGATAGTCTTTTTCTCTACTTGCCTCCTTCTCTCCCACATGTGTAACTTGAGAATAGAATCATTCAGTTAGTCTCTGACAGCCTTTGATAGATGACATGCAATTGTATTAAGTATTTGACAGCCTACAGTTTGTCAGATTTCATATCCAATCCTTGCCAAAACCAAAGCCTTAAGAAGTATCGGTTGAAAGGTTGTGGATTTAATTTGAGGAGTAAAAAAAAATGTCAAATTCAGACCCTGGGAATATTGGAAATTTTACATTCTAATATCTGGGTACTTGGAAACATTTCAAGTCTAACATGGCATTCCTGTTCTTGATGAATAACTTAGATGACCAGAAGATGGGACTGGAGAGAGGCTGGAGAAAAGAAATAGCTACTAGATTTAGAGCTATTACAGAAATCAGCCTTTTGATTCCAGGGCTCCTTTCCCCGAATAAAAGTGACCTGGGGAAAAAACACATTCCCATACCTTGGGTTTTGTTCAAGCTGTTTCAGAGCCACTTGGCTTTTATTTTAGTTTTTTTTATTTTTGTGTGTAATAGCCATTCCTATTCAGTCAAACCAACATGGTCTGAGCCAGAAGCTAAGCAGGATCAGGCCTGGTTACCCTTTGGATGGGAGAACACTAAGATTTCCTAGACTGAAGGACAGACTAGGAAGTTAAGAGAACAACCCAGAAGAATGAAACAATAAAGCACTTCCATATTGTTGCTGCTAAGAAAGCTTGTGGTGTCTATGAAGTCACCAGGAATCATTCAAGGAAGACTTAACTTACTCATCTCTAAACCACCTGGGGGCTACTTTTTCTAGGGAGACCTTTATCCACATGCTCTTTTTATTGGATCCAGTCTCTCTATCTTCCTCTATAATAATGTAAGTTTAATGAAATTCCATCTTCTTGCTGAGCTACACTTCTTTTTCTGGATTAAACCAGGAGGGTCATGTCATTTTTCTGTCTCTCACAGTTTATTCTTAAGGGCAAGAAGCACTATCTGTAGCAGAGGAAACTCTTTTAGAATGTTGCTGATCAAAGTTCTCTTTCTACATACCAATAGGAGAATGTGAAAACTATTATTCTTTCAAGGCTTTCTTCTAAAGTACTGTGAATCCCAGAGCAACCCAACCCCCTTCATCCTCACTCAAGACCAAAAGCAAATAAAATAAGTGGCAAAGTTCCTCCCTTCCACATTCCTGTTGTATACAACTCTCTGGTGGCTGGCAATAAAATTAGCAATTGTTGTAAAGGAGTAGCTGCAAAGCCTCCAAGCCACTATTCCAAAGAAGAGGAATTCCTATTGTGACTGTGACTATGAAAGGATAACATGCTGGCAATTTTCCCAGTAGCTGTGGAAGCGAGGGGGGAATAGTTTAGTGATGTCCAGAGACTAGCAGCACCAGGATTAGGATCCCAAAGATCAGGAGACAGTCCTGAAACAACAATTATCTTACAACCCTCTACTCCCATGCACATAAAAGGAAAATAAAAGAAATTACTAGGACCCTTCATCTACAAAGAAATAGACAAACTTCTTCTCAGCCCTAGTTCTTTTCTCTCAGCTATTATGCATGCAAAAACACTTGCAAGCATCCTCAAAGGGTTTTCACTGCTTTTTTAAAGTGGAATTAGCTGAGTTGGGTGCATTTGCTAGTTGGAAGGAAGGAAGGAAGTTTGAACAGCTGATGTGCAGAGAATCTGGAAGCCACCTTTCCCTTTTAAGAACCAGAGAATTAAATGCTATGGCATTTAAAATCCAGGAACCAGGAGTCAGGGTAAGGCAAGAATTCCCACCAGTGGGGAAACAGGCTGCTCACAAGCTCTGCAGAATTTTGGCATAGCAGGTGGAAAGCTCACTGTTTCAAATACAGTGCAGCTGGGCCCCAAATAAATTAGTTTAGCCACTGAACCCAGATGCCTGGAATTGATTTTGGAGCTGTTTGAAGAGCCTAGGTAGAGGTGCCTGCAATGTGATTGTACAACACAGAATATCAGCACTGAAAAAGATGCATGGGGAGAAGGGAGAGATGAGATCATACATGGATGAGTTCCTATATGGCACTACCATGGATTGCTTTAATGATAGCTTATTGAATAAGCTAGTTTTGTACCATGCCCCAAAACACAATGACTGGGGTAATGGAAGAGAATAAGCCAAACTCAGGCAAACCACATCAGAACTTAACACAATGTGAGAATCCAGCCAGTGTGTTCCTGGTCCAGCTAACAATGGTTCTTTGAGTCAGTCTTTTATCTCTCTTACAGAGGTCTACTTCACTCATTTAGAATGTGAGTGGACATCTAAATTCCTACTCCCACCAGCAATAGCAACTTTGAGGGATAAATGGCAAAGTTATGAAAGCTACTTTTGATTTTGGTGCCTGTTAATGTTGCCTATCATACAAGATCTGTAAACTCTATGTAAATGGAAGTAATTTTGCATAAAAAATCATGAAGCATAAACTGTAGATTATCCTCAGTTTTGTTCTTTATAATAACAATCTTATATTTCAGAATTATGTCCCTTGGTTTGGCTTATCTGCTCTACAGGCTGGCAATTATCAGATGTAGAGAGTGAGTCCTTTACAAAATGAGCTTGCTGAAGAATAGATAGTTGAAATTTCTTATGGATGTACAAAAGATTATGTATATAATTGCACCCATGCCTATTTATTGAAATGCTGTATTAGTTTTTCCTTTCTGTCTGTGATATTGGCTGATACTGAAGCTTAGAGTTTTAAGCATCTTAAAATAGTCTATTGTTTCAATTATCTTTTGATTGCTCTAAACCAACAGATGGGTGTACTGGATCGAAATGGGGACACAAGAGAGAAAAGTAATATATATATAACAATATTTTTTAACTAGTGGTTGCTGGATCCTTTACCTGACACTGGATCTGTTTAGTCATATGGGTGTTTGGTTTGTTTGGGGGCCAATAATTCTACAAAGAAACGTCTTTGTAAATCTGTTGGATGACAGTTTAGTATAGCCTGGGTTTAGCAGACTTTGGATGCTATAAACTTAATCTGTCTGTACCCTTTATGCTTCTGCACACACACATAAAATAGCAAAATATGAATGTGTAAAATCCCATTCTGTCAATCCTTTGAGCTAGGCCAGACTTGGAAACCAAAGTTATCAATACTAAAACTACTTTTATTCTAAGGTTACAGGAACAGAATCTTGCAAGTCTGAAAGCGCCTCCCCCCTTCCTGCCTTTACCTACAAGAGAACTAGGGAGGGTCAAGTCTGAGACGTTTTCTCAAATTACATTCCTGCTTTGGACTCAGATTTCTCTTATCTGACTGTTGTCTTGGTTCTGGCTCTTCTTCCTGTTCCTCTAGGTTATTCTCACAACCCATTACACATTCTCATTTTACAATGTGTAAAATACATAAAATACACAAAATATACACCTGACAAATCCCTAACAGATTTAACAGATGTTGTGCCTTAGTTCGTTAAATTGAGGGTTTAAAATAATACCCCAGCTTCTAAAGCAGATTACATTTGTCCTAGTTTGGATATTATTTTCGTTTTTAACCTGGAGTACTGTATCTTATTTTCTTTTTTAAAAGGAATCTGAGACTGCTATGCAATTAGAATAGAGTCTTTCAAACTTCCTTTCTGTTCATGCCTCCCTTTCCTTCCTGCCCGTACTTGACACCTGATTTTTTTAACCTACTTGTTAGCAAGAAATAAAAATCCATTGCTTTCTGATCAAGTTGAGCTAAATCAAGGCTTCACAGACTTCTGGAGCACAGTTTTCTTTGGGGATTAAATTTGAAGGCATCTGCTTTTGAGTTCCCAATACTGATTCAAGATGGGGCAGGCTGCATCAAACAATGTCCAGGATGGAGTCTACATACTAACAGAGAGAGGGCAATCAGTATGTCATGCAACCTTTTAATGCCACTATGTATCTCATGAAGGTGAAGCTTTAGAGACACACTTTCCCCTTTCATGTTGCAGTAGTATTTAGCACCAGCACCTAGCTGATGTTGGCTGATGGCCAAAAACTGAGGAAGGTCAGTTAGTACTTAGACGAAAGATCACCAAGAATCTCAGATCTGTTGGCTAGACTTTGAAGTCATTTCAGCATCCCTGAAGAAGACAGCAGCAAACCACTTCCAAGAAAACTGCATGGATGCCCTCTCTATGAGTCAAGTTTGAACTGAAAGCATCTTTATCTTTCTTATATGTCATGGCACAAAGCTTTGGAATCCAAGAAAAAAAGAGGGAAATTCTCAAGAATATTTTAAATTGTTATTTCTGTAGCTTAATAGTACCCACTTGATGACCAATCTGGAAATGTCCACACTGTATTGGCTAGAGTTGTGTTCCAATGAATGAGATGGCACTAAGCAATACAACTGGTTGTTGATAAGATAATGCATAGTGTTTCAAGCTTTGTAGAGGTATTTTGCAGGGACATATTTCATGCTTTGATCCATGTTGCAAAGGCAGATTAAATTTAAAATATGTGTGCTGGTAGGTACTTGGGTATTTTAAATGCATCTTCCACAGTTTAAGAATAGATGGGGAGAAAGTTCCTGGGGTCTCTGAGAATGGATGCTGAACAACTGAACCGTTGATCAGTTGGGACTCCAGGCCCTGTAGAACAGAGAGAGAAAAACTATTTACACAAACAACTACTCTGAAAAACATATTTATGATCAAGTCACTCTCTTTTGTGCATTTAACTGATTCTCTATGATCTCCTATTTTCCATGGGCTACTAATGTCTGACATGTAGTAAATCTTTAGGAGCCACTTGGCAGTCTCTGCTTGCTGACTAGAGTGGTGGCATTTGTATCCCACAGCATGGATGTTCATATGGAGAGGGAAAATATGTGAAGAGGCAATATTGCTTGGCCTCTGATGAAAGGTGAAGGAGATCTGAGAAGCTTGCACACTGTTTGAAGGTCCTGAACAGGGTCAGACTTGGTTAAGATTTGGACGGAAGAGTGCCAGGAAATTCCAGGGCTGTAGACCGGCCAGGAAAATACAAAGAAACACTCAGAAAAAGTCAATGGTGAAGCACACTGCGGTCCAGAAAAGATGCACAGAGTCTTCATCCATATTAATGGTATCATGTGACTATTTGCAAGCAAGGAAGGAAACTACGTCGTGCTCCCTATGGAACTCTCTTCACTACTGGGTGAAGTAGGAAGTGCCTCATGCTGTTATTGCTGGAGATAGTACAGCCTGTTAGATTTCATTCAATCATAATATGAGAATGGGAGCTGCATCTTCTCCTCCTCCTACCCACACCTTTGCGGGTGCAGATTGTCACAGGGGAGAGAGGGGTGGGGGAGAAAGGATGATAGAGAATTATATTTAAATCCTATAGGAAACAATACATGTCCTTTTAAATACCTTGTGAGTCACTCCCATTTCTGCATATCGTTGGAAATTGCCAGCACCCCAAAAGGAGCGAGCTGGCTCCTGCAATATCTGTTTGGTTGGCTTAGTTATTTCAATGGACGCTGCATCCATCTGTTCTGCTTTCTGTTGTTTTCTTGCTTAAAAGGCTGATAGACCACATGTGGTTCATTGGCGAGAAGCTCTGAGAGCTGACAAGGCTTCGGTGCTCACGTCCCCTTTAATTATCTTCATGAGAATTCAGCCAATTCCGGAAGGAAATGTTGATTCTGTGCAACAGTGAAATCTATACCTTGTTGGAGAAGGGAGGCGATTCCACCACTAAGTTGCTTCTAATTATTTTGTATTTAGGGCAGAGCATTCATTCATTTGTTCATTCATGTTTTGCCATATTTGGATGCCACCTTATTGAACAACCCTAGGCAGCTTACGGCAAGATGAAAACACAAAGCAGCGACAGCAACATTAATCCATCCTGAGCAACGACAATAGCATCCCAAATAGTTTATCCTGCTAATTTACTAATTACCCCTGCTCCTCTCTGGAAAAGTGCTGTTTTAATTGTTGGAAGGGATTCTTTTAATCTGGGGGGGAGGGGGAGGCAAGACATTATCTTTCTGTAAAGCAAATTTTAAAACCAAATGGGAAAAGAATGAGTTAATATCTGATAATCATTGTATTTCCTTTCTGAATCAAACTTTTTAAGGTATGGATATGGGATTCCTTTGAACCAGAGTTAGATGGCTGCCCTAGAAGTATCAGATGGGAGACTTTTATATATATCCAGCTAATATCACTTCATGTCATATCTACAGACAGATACTAGATGTCCTTTCCTTCTATATCCATTAAAAATAATTTTGAGTCGAGCTTGGCTCATGATTACTTTGTGAACACATTGATACAATTTTCTCGGAAACAGTATAGAAGTGGTTTACCACTTTCTTCTCCCAATATTTTCTTTCAGTTTCCAGACTAGTCTCCTTTCTCTTTGTGTTAACTGGGAAGTGGGTGCTACAGTTTTGATTAAACCCTCCACTTCAATTAGGCTTTCCCATTGTTTCTGAAGGGAATCAAGAAGGTATGTCTGCCTGCTGATTGGAAGACCTTACAGAGGGTATATGGAAAGCCATATATGGTCATAAATGGGCCATATATGATTGGAGGGCCATATATGGGCTGCAGCAATGTCAACTTTCAGAATGGAAATAGTAATATTAATTATATTGTAAAAAAGCATCTTGTTGGAAGACCATGGGAACTTGGGAATTATATAAATAAATCTGTTTAGCCACCCATCTACCAAAGGTACTCTGAACAGTGAACAGAAATAAAAACAAAAATCAGTTTAAAGAAAAGTAAGTTGGGGGCCCTGATAAAATTTCCATATTAACCTATTGGGAAAACCTGTGTTATACTAAAGGTCCATTAAACATCCCGGCCCCAAGGCCTGTGGGAATAGCCAAGTATTCTCAGCCTTCCTGAAGGCCAACAGTGTAGGGGCTGTCCATACCTCAGGGGAGGCTGTTCCATAAGACAGGCTCCATGACAGAGAAGGCAAGCTTCCAAAGGCCCAGCAAGTGACATTGCTTCACTGATGGGACCTGAAGCATGGTCATTCTGGAGGGGCGGTTCTGCAGGTAACCTGGCTCCAAGACATGTAGAGCTTTAAAGGTGACAATCAGCACCTTGCATTGCATCCAGAAGTCTATTGGGACCCAGTGCATCTCATGGAACAGCAGTATTATGCAGGCATACTGTGAAGCACCCAACATCACATGTGCTGCTACATTTTGGACCAGCTGAATGGGCAGCCCTATGTAGAGTGAGGTGTGTGTGTGTAAGCATGTGCCTTTGAGTCAGTCTTGACTTCTGGCAACTGCCTGGACTAATCCCTGCAGTTTGCTTGGCAAGATTTTCAGAAGTGGTTTGCCATTGTCTCCTTCCTGGGACTGAAAGAGAGGGACTGGCCCAAGGTCACCCAGCTGGTTTCATGCCTAAGGTGAGATTAGAACTCACTCTTCTGGTTTCTAGCCTGATGCCTTAACTACTCCAATGACTCTCAAGAGTAAGTTGCAATAGTTCAAATGGGAGGTGGCTAAGGCATGAGTGACCATGAGCAGTGCCTCCCAATCTAAAAATGGTTGCAACTGGCGCATAAGATGTAATTGCATGAAGCTCCTCCTGGATGCAGCTGCTACTTGCTCCTCAAGCAGGTGCTGCAAGTTCAAGGGAACCCCCAGATGCATGCCAGTTCTGCCTGGGGGAGTGTTACTCAACCCAGAGTTAATGATGGAAAGTCACTAGATACAGGTGACCTTAAAACCCACAGCCACCTATTTTTGTCAGGGTTGAGCTGAAGCTATTTCTTCCCCATCCAGACTGTTACGGCCCTGCTTGACTCATCTTCTGATGAGGAAGAGGAGGAAGTACAGCTTCTGGCTGTACTTCCTCCTCTTCTTCATCAGAAGACAAGTCCAATAGGACCATAACAGTAAGAAACCACTTCAACAGCATCACCTGAGTTACCTGAGGCAGAGACTTGATCCTATGCTGATAGATGACCTCATCCAGCAGTTTCATGTATAAGCAGATAGAGGAGCAGGTAGAGAGTTAAACCCTGTAGCACCCCACAAAGCAGAAGCCTGAAAATAGACCTCTCCCCACTCCACCAACACCAACTGGAACCGGCCTCAGAGGAAGGAGGAAAACCATTAAGGAGCCATGTCCTCCTACCCCCAGTGAACTCCCTTAGCCAGCCCAGAAGAATACAATGACTGATGCTATCGAAAGCCTCTGAGGGATCAAGAAGGGCCAGGATGGTTATACTACTCCCATCCTGAGCCCACCAGAGGTCATCTGCATAGGTGATCAATGCTGCATCATAAAGGTACTATATTCTGGCCTGAAACTTGATTGTGGTCCAGACTGACTGAATCCAGATACTTCGTTGGTGTTGTTGTTGTTAAGTACAGTAGATATACAGTGATTAAGGGTAGATGAATTAGCAAAGTCTGGATTTGGATTCGAAATTTGAAGATGGCAAGATGGAAATAAAATTTGGGATTGTAGGTAACTAGATTAGATCCAATAACTGATGAGAGAAAGATTAAACCGTAACACTTGCAGCTGCTTCATTTTCTTAGCAGAATGAGGTAAATATATCCCCTTTAAGGACATTAATCATTACATAATAAGTTCTTACAAAGAACCCTGTGTCCATCATCCTTTTCTCCTGATAGTATGACTCACTGGCAAACAAGAGGCTCACACATGAAACAGCAAAGAAGATCATGCAAGAGTAACAGAACAATTACAAGCATCTCTTTCTTTCATTCATTCATTCTTTTTCTGCTTCTAGCTGAATCTGCCTAAACAAATTGTAACAGAAAAGTGTGAGTGAGCACTTCCCCAAGACAGGGTTTGTGAAGGAAAACATGCTACTCATGTCAATATTACAGACACCTTCACACCATTCCACTCCTCCTCAGCTTTGTCTATATATGAAAGGAAAGTTACAGGAGTGTTTGAGACACCACAATGCCAGAAAGTCCATCGAATATTTGAACTGTTTCCAAAACATCTGATTCAATTTGACACCTCAAATCACATCAGAGTCAATCTGAGCATTCGATTCCAAGGGGTGATTTGATTCTGATTTGATCAACTCTTCTTTAAACCAAATCAGCTCTTCACTTGGCCCTAAAGCAGCTCTCCCATAAGGTATACTCTCATTCTTTTTAAAGGAAGTATACAAAGGATATGAAACTGCCACTGATAACTTTTATTTTGAGTATAAGTTCTATTTTGAGTTTACGCCTCTTTATAGTCTAGCTGGTTGGGGAATTCTGAAATCCTACACACCTTAAAGCTGTCCAGATTGAGAAACACTGGTCTAGTCCTATTTAACCAAGTTACCATATCTGGGCTGCAAAAATCTGAAAGAGCACTAGATGTCAGAAGAGAGATGCAGAAATATAACTTTGCTTCCATCTGGGGATCATCTGGGTTTTTGTAGCCCAGATATAATAATCCTAATTTAATCAATGTCCTGACATTATTATGATTTTAGTTCCAAGCCCTTGGCTCTTGCTACAGCAAAGGCCAGGTATATCAAAATGACAGTAGGATTAAAATTGACTTAGATATTAGGCCTAGAAGAAGGGGAATTTGACACATGGTTGCTATTTTGACAACCAAGTATTCTTAGTAGCATGTGTTTCCACAAGAAAAAAGGGGACACATTCATCCATAGCCCTACAAATGAATGGGCCTGTTCATAGGCATTTGACCCACATGGACAATTCATAAATCTAAAAGCTGAGGTGGTGCAGTTTTAAGAACTTGGATCATGAAAAAGGATGTCCTTCCTTAGTTCATATGCCACTTCTGCTGTGACATCAGCTCTTGATCTCCAACTTGTATCATACTTTTGGCTTGCATGCTATCTTTAGTTGAAGGATGAAAGTGACCTACTTTGTTGTAAAGTATTCCCAGTACTCTATAGGATGTTATTAGGGCTCGTATTGTTAGCATTACAACCAAATAAACACTTTATCGATTACACTAATTCTTACCAGATTTTGGCCCAAAGGAAGAATGGGGTCTATCACCAAGGCACCTACTGTCCTGAAGTGTCAACCTAGTTTGGGTGGCTTTGGAAATCAGTGGCAATTCATACAAATGTAGATAACCCAGTGAGCTAATATAAGACTAAGGAATTTTCTCTTGTATCCTGGAAACAGAATATTAGATTTTTTAAATTTAAGAGTCAGCATTTTATAACAAGACTGGAAGCAAACTAATAGAGGGTAGAACTTTTTGATTATAGGAATTAATCCCTTTATAATAGTCTGAGCCTGCTGTAATAAAACTATCTCCCTGCTGCATTCAGGAAATAGAGATTGTCATGAGAACAGAGCTCCTATCTGTCTAATCTGTTCCAGATTATTATTTATAATCTGTTCATCAAACTTTGTCTAGATCCTCACCATGGAGCTAATGAGTATTCTGAGAAAAGATGTGGCTGCTTTAATAAATCAATGCATTAAAGCAGACACAGCATTAATGGAACTCTTAAAGTAACCTTTATTTTCCAGGATTGTATAGAAACCAGAGAGAGGGAGAGGGAAAGGGAGAGGTGGCTGCTTTAATGAGCAGTAGAGAGATGCTTCACTTATACCATTACCTGAAGCAATTTTTCCAAATAATTTTGGAAGCATACACAGTCAAACTCTCTAGAGTTGTGTTAAGTATGCAACAATTTGGTTAACCCAGGATGTGGGACTGGATGTGCCTTGTTTCAACAGTCTTCATACTGAAAAATGTAAAAATCTGTGTGACTGTTATTGTAGTTGCTGCAGTTACAATACCCAGCTGGAAATGGCCAGAAAGGACAAGAGAAAAACTACCAATGAGCAGAAAGACATGAAAATAATACTTTAAAAAATATTGAAAGAAGTAGTCAACTTTCTGCAAATCCTTTGATAAAATTTCATTGAACAGAAGCAGCTGATTTTAGATGGAAAGCTAGTTAAGCTGATAAAAGCTTTCCCTTAAACTGTCACCATTAATTTGAGGCAAACTTAATTTAATTAAAAAAAATCAAAACAGCTGGATCTTGGAAGTGGTGCTGACCTCTGCACTGCCTGTTTTCCTGTTCTCTGTTCAAACTGTTGATTCATCAGCTTCCACATAAAGCAGACAAGGGGGGCTGACAAGCTAGCTTGGACCTATTATTTCCTGAATATTATGTGACGTTAATAGTGGAAAAGTTGAACCTGTTTACTGAGAGGTGACCCTATTGATTTATCCTCTTCACTGAACGAGCCATTTTGGCTGCAGCTGAACTATCACATAAGGCATTATAGCAACATTAATTGGATGCCAACCAAATTGGTGGAATGTGCAGTGACTTCATCTACTACCTGATGCTGTAACTCAGGAGACTGATGTTCTTCTTTATTCCTCTCTGAAACTCATCCCTGGAGTCATGTTAGGAGAAGGAGCAATGCCATTTATTATGTGATACTTCTTGATTTTATTCGTTTACTAGATTTATATCTTGCCTTTTATTCAGGAGCTCAAGGTGGCATAGTAGTGTTCCCTCCTCTTATTTTTAGCACAGCAAAAACAAACCTGTAACATAAGGTGGGCTGAGAAAGAATGACCAACGTTCAATCACCCAGTGAACTCCAATGATTAAGGGTGGATTAGAACATGGGCACAAAACCTTAACTGCTACATCACATTTATTTCTAAAATGTTGAGAAACAATAAAGGTTGCAAGGCCACCTGATGATAATGATAAGAAAAAGAATAAAATACAATGAAACAACAGTCACATAAACAGGAGCTGCTAACCTTTTTAGGTCAACTTCATCTCACTGGATGACCCAACACACACTCCTGCACCAAATTTTGGTGATCTCACTCTAAGATCTGCTAAGATTTTTGTGTGTGAACACAGAAATCTCATTATATCTCACAGGAGACTTCAGCATTATTTCATGAGTTCTTATGCAAGACCCCTCCAGGTTCATGAGAATTAAGCCAATTATTTTGGTAAAAGCATATCTTAATTGAATGTTGATGGGTTGTGAACAAGGTATTTTGGGGAGGTGGACAATGGACACCTTGGTGCCCATAAACACTGCATCATTGATCCCTGTCATAAAATGATTCCTGTTTGATATGTCATCGCATCTCCTGAAATAAGACTGCCATTATTTCAGTGGGACTTTTCTGGAAGTCTTGTAATCAGTTACTGTCTTCCAACCATTCTTGTTCTTTGCAGGTTATGAAAATGTACCCTTCTTCTTTTTTTCATCTCTGTCCTCTGACTCTGAAGTTCTTCTCTGACAGTCATCAGCTCCAGCTAACAGCTGTTTACCATACCCAGTTTTTCTTTCTGGTTTTTGAGCTCCAATGATCCCAGCCTTTCAAGGTTTGGGATTCATGGTGGTTCTCAAATTCCCTTAAGCTTGTGGGCATTATTTCATTCATTTGACATATTTATATGGGCATCCAGCTAAGAAATGCACTCTGGATGGCAAGCAGATAAAAACAGAAGAAAATCACAACTCATAACATAAGAAGTAGCAAATCAAGCCCCACACCATCTCACGAGCAACAGATAGATAGACCTACACCCACATTGGAACTCATTGTCATCTTGGCCCCAGTGCCTGGGGGAATAACCAGGTTTTCATGGCCTTCCAGAAGTTCAGCAAGGTAGGGGCTGTCCATACCTCAAGGGGATGCTGCTCCATGAGGCAAACCCCATGACAGAAAAGATATGCTTCGTAGAGCCCACCACATGACATTGCTTCACTGATGGGACCTGGAATATGCCCCTCCAAAGAGGCAGTCTTGCCTTAACCTGGCCCCAAGCCATGTAGGGCTGTAAAGATGACAACCAGACCTTGAATTGCACCTAGAAGCTTACTGGGAGCCCCTGCAGCTCATGGAGCACCAGAGTTATATGGGTGCACTGTGGGATGACCATAGCCATGCAGTTTTGTCAGGGCTGAACCAACACTGGTTCTTCCCATCCAGACATGCGTGTCCTCCATGAACTAGGAAAATGCCTCAATGTTATCACTTGGGTGAATGTCAGCCCTTTGAGGTAGTCCAGACAGGAAACCAAAACCATGAGCTCTAACACTACCTTTATTGTAAGGTTGCAGTAACAGAATCTTGCAAGTCTGAAAGAACATCCCCCCCTCCCCTGCCTTTACTTTCCAGAAAACTTGGGGGGCGACTTTTGAGATGCTTTTTCCACCCCCATCCCTCCTTTGGATTCATATTTCTCTTATCAGACCACTGTCTAAGTTGCAGCTCTTCCTTCTGTCTTCCAAGGTTATTTGCCCAGCCTGTTACAGTGATCCAGGTCAGAGATGTACAACTGAACATCACTGGCATATTTGTGTGGAGGACAGAGGGAATGGCCTTGAGGAACAGGAGGAAGAGCTGCTGCCAAGGCAATGGTCAGATAAAAGAAATCTGAGTCCAGGGCAGGAATGCAGTGTGCATAAATGTCTCAGACAAGCTGCCTCCCCCGCCCCGCCTCCCCAGTTCACATGAAGATAAAGGGAGGGAGGAGGCATGTTCAGACTTGCAAGATTCTGTTACTATAACTTCACAATAAACATAGTATTGGCCAACATGACTTTAGTTTCTGAGTCTGGTCTACCTTGAAGGGCTGACACTTGACCTGTGCTGACAAATGACCTTACCCAGAAGTTTCAGGTTGATATTAAGTAGGAGCAAGAGCCCTGTGGTACCCCACAAACAGAGGCTGATGATTTCTCCTCTCCTACCAACACTGACTGGACCAAGCTTGGAGGAAGGAGAAGAACCAATGTGCCTCCCATGCCAACCCTGCTCAGTTGTTCCAGAAGGAAACCATTATCAATGATACCAAAAAGCCACCAGAGATCAAGGATGGCCAGGATGGATATACCATCACCATTCCAGGACCACCAGAGGCCCCATAACCAGAGGGCCCATCCACAATTGTGATCGATGACAACTTGGTGCAACAGGTCCAGATAATCTGCTTTCTCCAGAACCCTTTGGAGATGCAAGCTTACCATTTTCTCAACAACCTTCCACAGAAAGGATGAAACCTATCCAGTACTGTTGGGTCCAAAGATTGCCTCTTGAGGAAGGGGCAGATCAGTAGGTCCATCAGGCACCTGGGGCAAACTAATTGAATAGGTCTTCCCCCCTACAGTGGGAGTCAGCCCTGGAAAACTCCAGGGCAAACAGGAAATGATCTGTCCATGACAAGGGACTGATAATAACATTCCCCAGCTGCAGATCATGTCACCACTTCCCCAGGACAAAAACCAGATCTAGTGTGTGACCTCCACTGTGAATCGAGCCACCAGTGACCTAGATCAGGTCCGTGGTGGTTATAGTGGCCCTGAAGTCCTAAACTGCTTCCAACTCTGGACTCAGTGTAGGCAGGTTGAAATCCCCTAGAACCATAAGCCTGGGGAACTTCACCACCATCCCAAACATAGAGTCAAGCAGCTTAAGTAGGGAGGCTGCTACATAACTGGGAGGCTGGTACCCAAGCTGCAACCCCACCTAATCCTTACAGTTTCAAAAACATAGCCCCTGGTCCTGACTCAGGGTCTAGCACAAGTTTTTCCAGAGTACCTCTCAGAACTCTGATCAATCTGTTTTGATGTCTCTGATTAATATAAATAGCAGGAAATTTACTTTCAACACGCTTAGCTGCCTAAAGTGTCTTGCCCTCTTCAGCAACTAGATCCCACGTCTCTGTTGGCATTCCAACCCCCCTTTCTCTGTAATTATCAGAGAAATCAGGGGGCAGTTGGATATACACTTTTATAATCATGGTTCACTTCAAACTGAAATATTTAATCATGGTACAAGGTAAAGTCATTTTAGTGTCTAAACAGTTGTCCCAGTAACTGATTCAAAGAAAATCAAACAGATAGAAGAAATATCTGTACAGCAGGGATGATATCTTAGAAGATATTCCTTATTGATAAGAATCTCCAGAAGATGAAGTTGAAGTTCATCTCCAGAAGATGAAGATGACATTACTAGGTCAGAAGGTTACAGGAACTGATGGAATATTCACAGAAATATGGCAAGCCACAGAAGACGAATCAAACTAATGACACAGGAATAGCAATCCGTCTTAGAATTGACAGTGAAGACACTGAAGTGGTGGATAGCTTCTGCCTTTTAGAATTGATTATCCACAGTAAAGGAGGCAGCAGTCAAGAAATATACCACAGACTAGCACTTGGAAAAGGTATTCAGATCCCATGATGGGTCTATTCCTACGAAGATCAGAATTCTGGAGGCAAAGATTTTCTCTGTGACACTCTAGGGAAGCAAAAGTTGGACTTGATGTGGACAGAAAGAGTGTTGAACTTTTGAACTTTGATGTTGCAGAAGACTCTTGAAAATGCTATGAATTACCAGGAAAAGAAACAAATGGATCATAGAAAAAAACAATCCAGAGTTCTCACTTGAGGCACAAAAGACCAGGCTCAAATCATCATATTGTGAATGCGGCTCCCTTGAGAAGTCCAAAATGCTGGGAAAAGTGGAAGGAAAGAGAAGAGGATAAACAGCAGCAAGTTGGATGGATTCAGTTCCAACAGCAATGAATGAACCGTTGAGAGACCTAAAGTCCAGGATGAGGTATGATCATCTTGGTGTGACGGTCCCAATACCTGTATCTTAACTTGAGAAATTCTCCAGACAGTCCATTAGAAAGCTTAAAGAAGTCATTTATTAAAATCCGATTACACGGGACAGTTGCAAAACCCTGAATAACGTTTTGGCGCCAGGCATTCAAATTAAATCACTCCCTCTGACATAGTCTCTCCCCCCTTGTCTCACTGTCTCACAAACAAGCCTGTTCTCACTCCTGATTTCCCGCTCCCAGTTCCTTAGACTTAATTAGAGTCCAGGTGTCTTATCAGCCCGTCCTTGGCTTCAACTTCTTGTGAAGGAATGTGCTTAACAATTCCCTCTGTCTGCAAAGCTGCAAAAGCTGACACAGGTTTGCTCTCAGCACTTAATCTGATTTGTGTAGCATTAAACAACTTCATGCAATTCCATGGCAGGCGTGCAAAGCAACTGACACTTGGAGAAAATCTATCTATGTACTGTATGTGGTGTCTAAGAGTTAACACTGACTTGGTGGCACTTAAACAAACAAATGGTTGCCCATTTGCATTTAATAAGAACACAAAAGATTTGGTTTCCCCACAGTTACTATGATATTTTTTTGTCTTTTTGGTTGCAGGTTAGTGGTGCCAAAAAGCTGGATATTCACCAAGTCCATGCTTTTAAAATCTCTGTACCTTTGAACCTTAACACCTAGACCTCTTATCAGAAATCATATATGTTATTATAAATACAGTTTAAAGAATCATGACATGCCATTTCCAAAAGAGCATCTACCATTGATTACCCAGGTCATGTGACAAGCCCCCATCAGTCTTACTCTATTGTGTTAACATTCAATAAAATAACTAATTGTTTTAGTAAGTGCAAAGGCCAGCATTTTTTAATCTCTTTCTTGATTATAAAAAGAAATATGATGGAGCAGACACTGTGGCTACATCCATACTTCGCCAGTTATAAAAAAGAGCTTTCTGGTTTTTTTGGGTTTATACCTTATCGATTTACTTCTATTGATCTTTAATAAAAAAAATGTAGAAGCTGAAAGTGTTTTCCCAAACAGTATAAATTAATTGCTATTGCACCATAGAAGACAAGAAACTGTACTGCAGTAATTAACATTTCCTGGCACCACATCTGAAAGAGTGTGTTTCAGTAATAGATCTCAAGATGTTGGGGAAGTTTCACAGTGCTGCCAATACTAACACAAGCCATTGATAATCCTGGCTCCTGCCAACTTCTGTCTATGTAGCGTAGTCAAAGATGTTAATAGCCTGGGCAATGCATCCTGGAGATCAGTGTCCTGCTCAGCCAGACCAAGAGGTCTACCCATTGTTCCAGCTCTCAGAAATAGCTAACAGGAGCTTTCAACCATGCCACAGACTGCATCTGGAGATGGTGTGTTTTCTTTCACTGGAGGCATTCAACCAGTAGGTAGCAGCCATCTGCCACAGACCCAGTTGCAACAAATAGCACTGCAGATCCTGCAAAGCTTGGACTAGAGGATCTATCCACAAACTGATGTCCTCAAGGTATATTAGACCTCAGATACCTCATGTGAAAATCTAAATCCATTCAAATCTTACTGGGGCTAATAATTCTGAAATGTGGGATTAAATATATGTACAATGAATGCATGTGGAAGTAGATAGTTGGCTATACTAGGCCCTATTTCAGTGAAGGTATATGCAGAGAACTACCTGTTTGATCAAACAGATCAAAATGTACATGTGAAGATCCCATACTGATGTTTGGAGGCAGTGTTTCTTGCAGTCTCCCTGGATACAGGGTACAGAGTACTCCCTGAGTACAAAGATTGTACACACTCATGGACTGAACAGGTGGCCTAGTGAACACTCATAGGGATTACAACCCTATTTTGCCTCTGCAGATTCATTGTACATACCCTTGGCATTGTGAAGAAAGCTGTGGTTTATTAGATCTGTTCACTGTGATCTCAAGATATACAATAATCATCTTAGCATGCATAAAACTTTATTCACCTAACTTCCCATCCTTCCTGTCCTTACAGAGGAAATAACCCAAAATGGAAAAGTATATGTAATCACAAAGTTTAAAAGGTAGAGTCTCCTCTGAGTTGAACTTGACTCTTGGCAATTCCCTGGACATTGAAATTTACACTGAAATGAAGATGCCTTTGCTTATGATGGTTTAAGTAAGGAATGGTAAAGAAGTTAGGAAAAGACAGCCATTGTAAATAATAAACAAACAAACTTAGGAGGCATATGAGGACAGTTCTAGTGTCTTTCTTAATGGATAATATGAATATTATACAGTATAGCAAATGCTACTTTGATTGATACAGTTATTACAGCAATACTTGATAGAAATCACTCTGTTCTCTTCTTTTAATCCCTCAATTCTCAATTTAAAAAGTCCTACATTCCTTAATAAAATCTATCAAGTAAGAAAAAATGTTTCAGATTGCAGATAATATGCCATTAACCTACAGACTGACAGTGGCAGAGGACACAATATTGCAAACTAAACTAATATTTTGACATCAGGGTTAAAAAAAAAAAAATCACAGCCACAGTCAGAATCAGATGAAGATTTTGAATAGTAAGCCCTTCTGAAAATAGAATTACCATCCTGGAAATTCTTTGGCTGAATAGTATTTCTATGATTAAAAAGAAAAAAAGATTACCTTACATTTTAATAAGGTCATGTGACCTATGTCATCATGTAACAGAGAGAGAAGGATGGTAAGGGAATGGAATGTGTACTGTGTGGCTGGTTAGACTTGAAGCATATTGATAGACGCAGAGCTGTCGCTGGGCACGACTTAAGGCATGTCCCCCATTTGCACCAATCGTGGTGCAAGCAAACAAATTCCTGGCAACGTTTACCTGCTCTCTCCCCATGATGTGGTCACCACCCCATTCCCATCCCATGACTGAGACAGGCTTAAGTCATCCTTAGCTGAACCAATGTTAAAAGAGTCTTTTGCTCCTTCTTCTAGTACAGTCCAAGGACAACCTCAAAGTATGTAGAGTTTGTTTGGCTTTGTTACTTGCAGTCAGGACATGGGGAGCGACTAGGAACGGAGGCAATAGATGCAGTAGAGGGATCACCAATGAGAATAGAATATTTCATTCCAGTATAGTTGCCTGCCAATTCAGGAATGGGTGGAGAGCAATTCCACTCAACAGTGTGTGTGTCAGCCCTTTGAGGCTGACCAAATCAGGAAACAGATTCCACAGCTATACTATCCTTTATCGACATAGGCTACTGTAATAGGATCTTGCAAGCCTGACTGTGTTTTCCCTTCCCTCCCTCTTATAACCCAGGAAGTCAGGAAGGAACCAGTCTGAGTCTCTTCCTGATGCTTCCCCTGTTTCCTGGGCTCAAGGCATGTTTTTGCATATGTTGCAGATATTGCAAGTCTCTCTGAATAGTTTCTCCAAGGTCACCTTCATGGCTCCCTACAGTATGATTTTATTATATTCATATTTCCTATGCATATAAGTCCAGTTTCAGTAGCATCAGTTCCAATTTGTGCATTTCTCTCTTTCTGCATTTACACTAAATCTGACTACAGTATATGCACACAGAAATGTTATCCATGTACCTCTTGATAATATGCTAGGAAATTGGTTCTTTCCACTGAAGTGTGGTACGTTTTACTCTTAATATTGCATTGTCATACGTGGAAATAAGATGCAATGAAATCTGTTGTACTGAGAAGGACTACATAGTTATGTGCACTGTGGACTTTAGCACTGATTCCCTTGGGGAAGTGAATCTTTCTGCAATAAGACAAGCTAAACGTCAAATCATTTCTTGGTTATGACGACTTCAGGTGGAACGCCAACAGCTTCAAGGTGTTCCTTACGTCATTTCCAAGATTGAACAGAAGGTGTTTTGGGGGGTGGGTTGGCATTTGGTTCCATTCACTTTTGCAAGCTGTGAATGAAGAGGACATGTTGGCCAATCTCTCCTCAAGTACCACATTGAAACAACAGGGTAAAAAATTCTTACTAGAAGACTTTTAGAGGGAAGTTCACAAAGAACACAGATAATAAAAGGGGAGGGCAAGGGACAAGGGATGTTACCATGATGTCATTATGTAAATGATATGAATTGTATAATTTGAGTCATTTGCATGATGATGTCATGATGACCATGACATCATTATAGCTTCTACCAAACACCTATGACAGAATATGAGGTTCTAAGTTCAAAGATGCTGAAGGATCTAATACCTTTTCCTTCAAATTACCTTTGTGAAAAATGGATTTTCATACCTCACTACAATCAGGACCAAATATCAAATTTATTTATTTAGCCCCCAATAGGGGAAAAAAAAACAAGTGCATTTTTCTCCCAATAGTTTTCTCAGTGCTGTTTCCTGCTTATCTGGATGTAGTCTCCTAGGAAGTGTTATGACATCTCCACATTTTGGTGTCATTGTAATTTGCTGTGAATACCACTATTTCCTTTATACACATATTGTGCTCTTTTATTGAGACGTGTCCTGAGGAGCTGTTGGCCCAAAATTAGGGACAACTACAGTATGTAATAGACAGATAATGTCATTTTTTAAATTGCAAATGATATATATGTATATTATATCAGGCCAATCTGTCATACTTATATCAGGCCAATCATGAAATACCTAATATATATTAAATATTTTCTAAAGAATAAATCAGAAGAGGAAAAATAAGAACACCCAGGGATTTGATGAAATATCCTGGCTAGAGATAACTGTATGAGACCAGTGGCAGTTGGCTTCTGCCAGGAAACCAAAGAGGGCCTTATTAGCTGGATCCATATGCTAAGGTGTAAACACAGACTTTGGGATTTCATGCACATTTTTTTGCATACTTAACCATAGTGATTTGTAAATCAAGGTTTATGGCTTAAGCAGTTGTGCAAAACCAGCCAGTAGAGAAAGAGCTGGATCTGGGATACAGTGATTTGGGCAACCAGTAGATTTGGGCAGCAGAGGGTGTTTTTTTGTTTTTGTTTTGTTTTTTGCTGCTATCTAGTGATCATCTGGGGTTTTGCAACCCAGATCTGGTAGTCCGCCAACTGGAGTTTATAGTGACAGGATTAGATAAACCACAACATCGGATATTTTCTCTAATGGTTGTTTGAATGATATGGAGTAATCCATTGGTTTACAGCTATGGAGTGGAACCAAATGAGAAGGTATGTGCTATTCCTTCCTTTATGATGGAGAAAGAGAGGGTAGCTGATTCAAAACAAGAAGAAGAAGAAGAAGTAAAAGTGGTGTAATTATACCAATTCTTGTGACTGGGTTTGCAAACCACACAAAGCCCCAGACTACATTATTTTTAGTGGTTGTGTGAACAAGGTTCCAGTTCAATGCCCCTGCAACCTGAGAACTCTTTTCAGACCCTTGCTACCTTGCCCCGTGTTTGAATGAACACAAAGCTGCTGAGTGGCTTCCCCCACATCCTGCTTCTCTTGTATCATTAACCAAGAGAAAAATTTAAGGGTTGGAATGCCCCCACAAACATCTTATTTGTATGTTTTATTATATGCTTTTGCACAGGCACCACTTTAGTTTAATGGCATGTTGGATGATGGTACAAATTTATAGCTAAAGGTTTACATTGCAGACAGCTTGAATGAACAACAATAAATTAATTTAAAGAGCTAGAAAAGTGCTCCCTGTGGTATATGATGCCTTTGCACTCCAGGCCAATAATTTATAAATGTGTGTCCTTTCTAATCCTGAGCTAACATCTTGAAAGCAGCTAGTTAAAAAGCAGTCACATGACATAAATTATTTTTATTAATATTTCGGTTGAGTGATAACAGTGGCCCCACAGTCATTAGCATGAGATGGCTTTCATTTATGACCAACAAACCTAGGTAGTTTGTAACCAAAGCCATCACACTGTAGGATTAGATAGTATAGCCCAACCCAGTGGGAAGTGCAAGATCCTTTAACTGGTAAACAGCACACAAAGAATATAAGCTACACTGATTGCACAGTCTTGAGCTATGTTTTTTCACCTAATTTATGAGATACCAACATTGCCAGTAACTTAGCCAGTTAGACATTACTAATGAAGTGTGTTAGAGTGTCCCATCATTCATGGTCCTATCCTTTCCCCAAGACTCTGCAGTCTCCCTGGCTTCCCATATTCAGTCCCACGAGAAACCATCATTATGGAACTCTGCCCTCGGAGCAGAGGCAGCTAAGAAGGCTGTAGAGGGATAGGGAGAGGTGAGATATGAAAATCCAGAAGTGAAAACCAAACCTATTTATTTATTTCTTCAATTTACATAACCTCCCATCTCAAACAGTGACACTCTGATCCCTCACACATCAGTCATGCTTGATCAAGCTCAACCATCCCGTACAAAGAACTTCTAAAGAACCTAGAGAAGGAGATGAAAAAAAGAGTGACCTTTTCCAAGTAAAGCTGGAATTTAGGGAACTTTGTAGTCTTTATGTAACACTTAACTCTTCTCCAACCTTGGCACCAGAGTACAAAGCGGTTGCTTTTGCCACACATATATTCAGCAACCAGTAACCAGTAACCACTTCATAAATATTTGTCAGTATTCATCCATGAGGGTGATACTTGCTATTTAGTCTGAATCACCAGTGCAAAAAAGGAAAGTCATTGCTCAGGCAGTCTGCAAGTTAAATGTAGATTTGCTTCTCCTAACCTTTGCTGAAACTGCAAATGACCATGGTCACAAGGATCCTTGTAATTTCTACACCTGGAAGGTGCCAGGTTAGCCGATGTAAACTATCTCATAATCCTACTGTAAATCCATTTCTATCTTCCTCTTCCTGAGAGAAAATTATCAATGATTTCAGTAGGACTAATTCTAATAAAATATGCCAAGTGCTGCAATGTTAGCTCCAAACTGGTGGGATGCAAGGAACAATATATTGGCTTGCCTAGCTTGCACACCACAGTGGGATCATGTTTGGTTGAGTTTTTGTTACACAGGACCAAAATGTGCTAAAACAGACCGGTATTGTCCTCCTTACTGCTAGCAGAGGAAATTGCACATGAAAGCCATAAAGTAAAGTACATATGTTGTATGCCTGGGAAACAAAGAAAAAGGGGGAGGATATGGTTGATATATATGGAGATGGACTTATCTTGTGGAGTTGATGAATACATTCAGGGAAGTGAAATAGTAAGTTTAGTTATGAATGAAAAGGCTAAATATATGTCAGAAATACGAATTGGTGTCATTTAACTCGTGTGTGTATATGAAAGTAAGATTTCATAGCTTGGTGACAGCTCAGCGTTAAGTTCCAATGAATGGTGGTAAGGAAAGTGCCAGGATGGGAATAAGACAAGAAAATACAGAAAAAGTGACTGAGCTATTTAGAAAACCAAGCACAATCTATTTATGCATCCAATGGCAAAAAAATGAATATAAATCTAAAATCATTACTAATATGATTGTTTATGATGAAAGAGGAAGGATGTGAAGGATACCTGGGGGACAAGAGATTCTGAATGTGGGGTAGACCATAATATGCTAGTGTTCAGACTAGATCTTGGAAGAAAAAGAGGTGCTAATGGACCACAAGCAGCCTCCAGGCCCTCCCTTTTCATACTACTGTTTTAACCAAGAAGCACACTCTGAAAATAAGCAGTTGGGCTTAGAGCAACAATAAACATTGTTGCAACAAAAGCCTTGTTGAAATCTGAAGCCTTAAAGTGTGGTTTTGTAGAAACCCAGGGCAGGCATAAGGGTAGACTTCCTTCAAGTTCTAAGGTCTCAGCTGTTTCCCAGGGCTGTTGCCCAACCATGCTGATACCAGACCTGATCTGAGCTCCAGTTGTAGGGATGTGCATTAGTCTGATTAAAGTGGAAAAATAGAAGAAAACTGGGATTGATTTGTTTTTTAAAGACAAAGGCCAGAATCAAGCACCATTGGTCATTCTTCTGAAACATATTTACTGCATTCTTTTGTCCCCCTTACAAAACAGAATAGGTCAGCTGGAAGTTGACAGGGAAGAGAAAGGAGGGAGACCAAGATAAGGTTGAGGAAGGGAGGTCAACAACAAGAGCCATTTTGCCCCAACTTGAGTAATCACTATCTGAATTAATTTCAAATCCCAGAACCGCCCCCCCCCCAGTGTGTACAGTTCTGTTGGCTAGAAATTCAGTCAGGATAGTGTCCACCTTAGTTCCCTACGGAGGACATTACATCTAGGGAGCAACTCCCCAAACATGTCTTCCATTTCAACCAGCTTTGTTTTTGATTTAGAGAAGCTCCCATTCTTGATCTAATGATATGGGTAGGTCGATATGGGAGAAGACAGGAGTTGGTGGCCTTAGGCTTTTTAAGGCTTTGTAAGGTTCAGGGTATGGTTGGCCCAGAGCTTTGTTTGCAAACCGTTTCAAAAATATCCACCCACATGCATTGTTGGAAACAAAATGCTGGATTAGGTGGACCATGGAACAGATATTAATTTGCACCCAGCACTTGTAGAGCAGGCTAGAGTATACAGGTTGGAGGAGAAGCAGTAGAATAAACATGGATGTGTAAAAGAGAATCTGAACATGTTTGTACAAGTAGCAGGGAAAACAGTGAGGAGAGGCCGGGAGCGACTGGCGGGTGCCAGGGAGGGGGGAAGGAAAGGGAGGATGTAGGAATGACGGGCTAATAGAATGACTGCAGTGACAGGCATGCTATACAAGAATAGTAGACATCAGGGAAATCAGTTAAAGTCATATTGATTCCCTTTAGAGGTGAGAAAAAACAGAAGCAGTCAGCTGCCAGTGAATGGTTTTGCACAGAAGCTGCAGCTGCTCGGATGATTTGTTTCTTTGTTTGCTTGTTTAATTAATGATTTTCATTTCTGCCACAGACCACAAAGTTAAAAAAAAAAAAAAAGACAACACTGAGAAAGAAACAAAGTGCCAGCTTCTGCCCACTTCCTGTGCCCCTCCTTTTCGTAACAGGAGACTCAATCAAAGCAGATGGAAAAAGAAGGAAGCCTTGCACTGAGAAAGCCAATGGTGCCCCAGGCTAGAGAGGAAAGAAGGATGGATTAAAAAAAAGCCAGGGAGGGAGGGAGGGAGGGAAGGACCATGTCCTGATGCTTTCTCCAGGTACACTCCACTAACCATCTCCACAGCTGTCACCTCTGGGGGAACAAACAAACAAACATCAAATCTGTGTCCTGTCCCTGTTGCCTTGTCATCAGGAATGCTCTTCTCACCAGCCCCTGTAAGAAAGCAGGTGATGAAAAACAAAACAAAGCAAAAACTGAAAAAGAAAAGAAGTCCACTTCTCCTTTGCAATCCTGTATCCTCACAGAAAGGCATGAATCCCATTCTTCTGCCCAGATGTCACCAATGGAATCAGGAGATCTGGGTAGCATACAATAACATCCTTGGCTGAAGCACAACATCAAAAAATAGCCTGGATAAAACCTACTTTAAGATAACTGACTGTAAGAAGCCATGCAGGAAAATGAAAATGGCTGACAGATATGCCTTGCTAGGAGCCCAAAGCATGTAAAACAATTGCCTTTAATGCCTTCCAAAATGAAAGGGGCAGATATACTTCTGGGCAGCATCTTACACAATGCTGGGGACAACCATGAGAAGGTGTCATGCTCCCTGATCAAAAGTTCCCAGAACATCTGATTGGGCTCACATGCATGGCATGAAGTCAATGTGTGTCAGACCTTGCGAGTCGGTAGAGAGGAGGGGGAACGGTCAGGAGTGAGAAGACATCATGTTTGGACAATCTCACATCCAAGGTCAACTGGCTGAGCTGTTGCAGACACCTGCGAGAGACTGGCACGAACTGAGGGAAAGGGGGGCTGCATACCAGAGCGAGGGAGGGGGATCTTGTACTCATTGGGCTGTTTAAGTCAGACAAAGTGCAGGAATATTCATTTGCAACTTTTTGCCAGTCTGTGCACTTCTTCCATTAAAAAGATTTCTACCGTATTTACATATGAATTGGATTTAATGTGTTGCAGTCATCACCCTTCCGATCCATGCCTCTCCTGGCAGTGGGACCTTGAACAGACCCTCCAGGATTGGTAGAATCACATTGGGCATGGCAATTAATAAAGATTTTTCTTTTACCACTGTCTGTCATACTGGTTTATTCTTTAGAAGCCCAGTGTAAACTGATGCAAGAGTAAACTGATCGCAATAGATACTTCTGAAAAGCAACACCCTCAAGAATGCTTATTAGAATGTTCAGCATCATTATTGATCTAGTTATCCCTGTAGCTGCAATGCAAACAGGTTCAACATTTATTATTTAGAGATTATTTATTATTTATTTAGATATTATTTAATCAATTCACTCTATGAATATGCCTACACAAAGCTATCTATCTATCTATCTATCTATCTATCTATCTATCTATCTTCTAGCTAGCTAGCTATCTCAATGGAAATATTTTTATTTCCATTCATTTTTTTATTTAATTTTTCACAAAATGCAGGAATGGGACAAATGAGGAACTGTGATTTATTAGGAACAAATAACAGAAAAAGGGCTTGATCTGTCAAATAGGGACAATGGAAGAGTAACTGAATGTAGCATGATTTACTCTGTAATACCCTCTCCTGAAGCATGGTTTGGTAATAAGCTGATCAGACAGATGCTTCTTTAGAAATAACAAGACAGCTTTAATGCTGGGAATAAATTCCACTGAAATCAGGGCAGTTTTAAGTTGACACGTTTAGGCTGCAAAATAAATACACACTTCCTTTAATTTCACCATGATCCTTGTATTTGCTGAAAGTCAAAACACATTCAGACATATTTACTACCTAGACAGGGGATTATGGGAAGAAGGGGATGGAAGCAGTGAGTAGGCATTCTTTAGTGATGTAAAAACATTTGCAAATATGCATAGGTTTGTACTGATAAAGCTATGAGCTTCAGTGTAATTTAGGATTTGTTTACAGATTAAGAACATTTAAGGCATCCTAAAATAGTGCCTCCCACTGTTTAATGATGTTATTTGTGTGTTTATTTATTGTTAGATTTAAATTTACTTCCCATAAGTCCTCCAGGACTTCAAGCTGGCATACTTAGCATTCTATCTTCCAATCTTTCCCCACAGCCACAGCCCAGTGAAGAAGATTAGCCTATCACCCAGTGAACTTCACTGCCTGAAGGTAAACTTGGGTGTCCTTGGCCTTAGTCCAACAGAAAGCAAAGAGAGGTAAAGGCTCAGATGCTCATGCAGAAGACAGCAGGGACTGTTCTGAATCCCAGTGAAGCCCAGAGGCTAAGAAGGAACCAACTATCATGTTCCCAAGACGGAATGGAGAGCTCTAATTTTCCTTTCTAAAAATCAAAATACTCTGAAGCTTTGATCCAAACCCCCTATTCTGGTTCTGGCACACTGCAAATGACAGCACTATTCCAAAGAGAAGTAAAAACCGGTTGCATAAAACCATTAATAGGGAGATGAAAGGAAGCCTGTCCTCACATCAGAGTGACCTTTGCAATTAATTACTATTGGTTGTCCCAATCAGAGTGGCCCTTGTAGTGAGTCTACCAATGGCTAACCCAATTGCAATGTCTTTGAGAGGTGCAACTAACTATCTAGAGATAAGGACTCTCAGGTATTGGCTGGGCAGCACAGGATGACCTCCTGGAGAGATCAAAAAAGAGAAGGGCAGATTACTGGGACTTTGGGGAATGCTGTTGGAGTGGTCTAACAGTTGCTAAGATTTGGAGACAAAATTATATAGCATGAGATGCCTCCAGTGACTTAAAAACAAACTCTGAGAAAAGGTTGCAGTCTTGTCAGGGACGCTCTTTGTAGAAGGATGGCCTGCAAAGTCAAGATGGTACTTGGAATGAAAAATGTCATCCTTCCCACCTTCTTATAGAGAAGACCATTCCATTCCCACTCACTGAAGAATCTCTGAGCAGCCTAAGAAGATGCCAGTTCCTGTAACATGCAAAGCAATGTAATGATGACTTCAGGGATTAAAAAGACATTTCTGTGTTCTCTCCAGTCCTATACATTTCCCCCGTCCTACTTTTGTTTTACAGGTCCAAACAGGAACAGGAATCTTAATTGGATATCTTTTAACTTTTTATCTTGGGTGCCAGTTTTTAGAACCAATACCTAATTGTTGACAATTCTAGTTTCCAAGGCAACCAAATAATCCCTGGAAATGCTGTGAGGAAACCCTGCTCTTATGGCAAAATTCCCACTCTATTCAATGCAGCAGTTAGACTGTACTCTAGGAAACCAAATATATGTATGTTTAGCGCTCCTGGATCTGGGTGGTAAATATCTGAACCACCACTAGAGAGCAGCAAAAAGATGCATAAAATATACAGTTTTGCTGCCCCTTTGCAGCTGTTTGGATTGTTGCTGCCCAGATTTAGTGGCACTATTGACGTTGGAACGATCTTAATTTTAATTATATTATACCAATTATACTTTTAATCAACTTCTGCGCACAGGGAGAACTTCAGTCTCAATTTCGATAAGGAGAATGGCTTTAGACAAAGAAGAAAATTTCTATAATTCTCTCACTCACATGTGTTTCACTCTTTTAAACTCTCTTCTCCCCCTTCTTCAAATCAGAGTTAAAAATGAATGGCCAAATCAAACTGGAGGGACCTCCCAGTTGAGTAACAAAAAGTGATTCTTAATTCAATGCTGAACATGATCACTTTTTATTTGGTTAGCATCAACTGCCTCTGCCAAACTTTATGAAATTCTTTAAGCAAAAATTAGATGCTAAAGAAGTTTATTGTCTCCTCTGAGTAGAGGGAAGAAATTGTGGGGGCACTACCCCTTAAGATGGGTATGAATTGGAATGAGCTCATAGATGGTCAGCAGGATGACAATCAGATGAAAAAAGAACTGAAAAAGAAGAGAAGTTGGGGACATGCTAACACACTTCAAATATGTAAACCACTGTCAAGAAGAATAATGTTTTCTGTAATTTTCATTCTTGTTTCAAGAGAACAGTTGTTGGTCAGGTATGGCTTTTTGATAGTGGACAAGTTATCCCTCACTGGAGATCTTCAAGGAGAAACTTGACCATAATCTCTGGAGTAGTAATTGCTCTGAATGTCTGGATGTGGATTAGATGTTCTACAAGGCCCCTTGAAAGATTATGTTTTTGTCAAGGAAGAACCTGAGCAAATTTGAATTATACAAAATTTATCTTAAGACATCTGAGAACTTTATTCTATGGAGACACAGAGAGATAACAATAGCTTACCTGCACATCTGACAATGAACTGGGTAGGCCCCCTTTATCCTTTAGATAACCTGAACTGAAGCAACCATATTTAGGTCAGACATACCTGCTCCACTTAGCCTCATATGTAGGCAACCATCTAGGCTGCAAAACTTCAGATAACCAGAAGTTGGCAGAAAAGAGTTAAAACTTTTCTGTATCTCTGCTGTCATCTAGTGGCTGTCTGATTTGTTTGCAGGCCAGCTGTGGTAAGGTTTGTGTGTGTGTGTGTGTGTAATACAATGTGACCTCCATGTTCCTTAAAGTGCTTTAATTTTTTCCATCTTCAAAACGTGTGCTTATCTCATTGAATGCTCTGCCAGAATTGATACAATGGGATGTGAAACATGATCATTTGCAATCTGTATCTATTTATGACTATGTATTTCATTAATAAAAGCAACACTCTAATTCTTTGTTAACTGAAAAATGAGGCCATTAATTATCCTCATTTGCAAAGCCAGACTGCTATGAAACAAACCAGAACTTTGTTTATAACCTGCTTCTAACAGTTAAGATTTAAAATCCTTAGTATACAATAGAATAGGATTACCATTCACTGAATCTCTGAGTTTAATTTGGGTCTGATCATGCCAAAGAAGTCACATTCATCTGAATACACATGTTAAGAATGTGCTATTTTCATTTCCATTGAAACCAGTGAGACTTCAAGAAGTGCCATTAATCTAGCTGGATCATGTCTTCAGCTTCTAAAGGTATATACTGGTTAGGGCAGTGTTTCTCAACCTTGGCAACTTTAAGGCATGTGGACTTCAACTCCCAGAATTCCCCAGCACTCCCAATTCTAGGAGTTGAAGTCCACATGTCTGAAAGTTGCCAAGGTTGAGAAACACTGGCTTAGGGTACATTATTTTGATTCTTATGTGTTTGTGAAAATTATTGGTCTTTAGGGAGATCTCTGAACATGGTTTGGCTTAGGGCTACTGATTAACCACTAGAGTACTTGGTGCCCTCTCGGGGTGGTCTGGATTTCTGCAGCCCTGATATAGTATTCCTAGTTTCTGTTATTCTGTAAAGCCCCCACCCGGGGCCAACTAATACTGTTGAGAGCAAGTCAGTGGTATAGGTTAGGATCACCTCTGGTTTCTAAGTATGCCCTGTATCTTCCACATTCGATTTCGACAGATGCCCATTAGTGCAACTCATCCAATGGGTTAGAACACTTGCTCAACATGGAGTACAACATGAACCCCACAATCCTCACCTATACCCAAGTGGATAAGGCAGTTTTTAGATTTTAGAAATTTCCCAAAGCCAACTATAAGAGCTCTGTAGGGGCCTGTAAGTCCTACTCTCAGCCACCACTTTGTCTTACTGTTGGTCACCAGTCCATCTTACTCTCACTGCCTCTCTCATTTCTAGATTATAATTTCTACATACTTTCACTCTAGTTTATTTGGCAGCCATACCGAAGTGCTTGCCCTTGCCTCCCTCTGGGATATCTTTGCATCTTCTCAATATAGTGTGGAGTTCGGGGATTTTCTGATAGCCTCCCATCCAAGAAATAACCAAGTCTGACCCTGCTTAGAGTTGTTGGAGCTCAGCGAAGCTTGGCCACAGACTGCCACTTCTCAGCTCCTTTTGTAATATCAGCCCATCCATTTGGAGGGGCCTTAAAACCACACGGCAGACTCGTCTTGTTGACATCACCTCCCATGGCTTGGCTTCCCTTCCCTGACACTGAAAATGCAGCTCTGTGCCTAGTGGGGAGAAGTCAAGGGGAAGGAGAAGATGTTTCATGACACACTGTCATTTTTGTCTGTGTGGGAGAACAGTGATATTCCAGCAGGTGGTAGCTTCTTGTCTGGAGGAAACGCTATGATGGTCAGGTTGATAAAAGACCTTCCTGAGGAAACACAATGTGAGGTAATGCTAAATATTTGAGGAACAAGACTGTACAATCCTTCTCAAATAATGAGTTGTCTAGGGTTGTAGCAAAGATGAATCCACATCTATGGAACTCCAGGCATTTCATTTGAAATTAAATGACATTCTTTCTCTTCCTAATATACCTATTTATTGTTGCCCACAAGGAACAGTGACATTTGTGCAGTAATAGCTACTCTTTTTCTCGGCTTTTTTCCTTCTCTAACCATACCTGGATTTCACATCCAAAGGCAGTTACTTCTCTTTCCCTCCAATACAGCAGTGTTCACACAATGCATTCAACCTGGGTACCAAATTAACTCATGTTGGGAGGCACACAATGCACTGAAGTGTAAACTAGCCAAATTATCTAGCTTTGCCCAATATGATAGACCACAAACCAAACCAACCAACCATATACAGCACCAGACAAGCTTTGCTTGCTGAACAGATGCAGCAACTGGATCTTTAAAGGAACCAGTAAATATGCTGTGAGCATATAGGTGCTGAGAAGCTGTCACAGGTTGAAATCATTGCACACATTACATGGCAATGCATGAACGTGACATGGAGCGGTGTTAGTGCCAGCAACTTCCAGTGTATTTTTCTTCCCCGATGATACATCACATCTTTACTTGTAGACAGCTCTGTTTACCCACTTAGCAATGTGAATTAGATCTCAGACAAATGATGCAATTGGGGTTAGTGTTGACTGGAGCTGCATTTCTACTGCATTTCTATAATGTGGCACAATGTGATAACTGAATATATTTATATCTATCTATCTGTGTGTGTGTGTGTGTGTATTTTGAGTTTGTGGACTCCACATTTTCCTTCAACTTTATTTAAAAAAACAACAACCCTGTAGTCTATAATCCTGCCTAGTTCAGATAAGTATTAATTGAAACTAACACGTTCCTGCACATGGCTGCAAATTGAAGCTGGTGCCTCTTCCAATCTCCACTTTATGGTTTTATCCCAAGAATAAGGAGAGGGAGAAACTGGGTTTGTTTGTGCTGCTTGATTAGTTTCACTAGGCTTATACAGTAAGCCACCCTAATCAAAGCCAACTCTGAGTGGTGTACCACCCTACCATTGTAAATCATGTTAAAAACATACTATAAGTGCTCCAATGAAGTAGCAGCAACCACAGTTCATAAAATTGCAATATATAAAGCAACATACAGCCCAGGAGTCCAATCCATTCACAGCCACCAAACACAAAACAGCTGCGAATACAGAAGGGGATAGATCATACCATTCAGTGAAAGCCTGATGAAAAAGCCAAGTTTATCCATTCCATTAAACCATGGCCTTCTTTAACCGAGCCTTGTTGAATATGCTACAATAGCCGGATTCAACCAACACAACACTTTACCAGCAGACCACATTATGGTTTAGAGCAATGCCTTGATTAAACATTGGTGCAATCCTTTCTAATATTATAGGCAAAGGAAATGATCACTCTATTGCACATTATATCCATATGACCAAGCCTAAAATTAACATGATCCCTTGTGTATTAAATATATAAATGAAGCTTATGTATTTAGGATTCTTAACAATCAAGGCAGAACTCATCTGGTTAAATGATCCTAACTATGCACTTGTAATGGATTCAGCCAGTGTCCTACTTAATTTAGCACTCTTTCCAAGATTCCCAGAAATCAAAAATAAGAACATTAAAGCAAACAAACCAACCTTTGGATCAACCGAAAGCCCATGTTGTCTCTCACATTGGGCCACCAGATGCTTCTGGGGTGTTCACAAACCGGAGCTGGACCTCTGGTCTTACTATTTTGCCAGCAATAGACCATATTAACTCTTCTGCCAATCTCTGCGCAAAAGAGAGACCCTTTCTTTCAGAGCTTCAGCTAATCTTAGGCAGCTATTTAGATCCCCCTAATTATGTTGAGCAAATCACATCTTCTGGGGCAAAATTTGGCTGATGCAAGCTCGCTTGTTGCATATCAAGCAATGATGAAGAGCATATTGGATAGCTAACTTACTGAAAAAAACAACATTTTAATATCTTAACTTTCTTTATTCCAATAAATGATTGCTTCTAGTCCACTAGTAATGGTGTTCTAAAGTAGGTATGAAAGAATTTTCTTTCCAGGTGATGGTGCTTATGGGCTTCTCCTGGTGGTCATGCTACGATGCTATCCTCTGGGCCCTGAGTTGGCAGAAAAGTAGAATGAAATACAGGTAGTCCTCGCTTAACAACCACTTGTTTAATGGTGGTTCAGACTTATGATTGTCATGAGCACTTATGGTGAGCAGGAGGGGGCCCCTATCCAGGGGGGAAAACGCATGTGTAGTAGTGAGGAGTTGAGCAGTCATGCAAAGAGACACAGATCAGACCCGCCTTGACTTTTGGGGTTTATCTGTCTGGGTTTTCCCACGCTTCCTCAGTTTGTTAGGATTTTCTGTCTAACGTAGCAGTAATAAAACACTAGAGACTTATTCCTCGTCTCAGCATGGTTCCTGCCTGTTAGGACATCAATCCTAACAAACTGAAGAAGCGTGAGAAAACCCATACAGATAAACCCCAAAAGTCAAGGCGGGTCTGTTCTGTGTCTCTTTGAATGACTGCTCAACTCCTCACTACTACGCATGCGTTTTCCCCCCTGGATAGGGGCCCCCTCCTGCTCACCATCAGTACTCATGACAATGATGGTGCTGCCAAAACTGACTTATGACCGGTCCCCACACTTATGACCATTGCAGTGTCCCCCAGTCATGTGATCACGATTTGGGCACTTGACCATCACAGCATCCTGTTGTCACACGATCACTGTTTTTGACCTTCCCAGCCGGATTCTGGCAAGCAAAATCAGTGGGGTGATTTGCTTAACAACCATGTGGTTCACTTAATGCCTGCAGCTATTCGCTTAATGACTGCCACAAAAAGGTCATAAAATTGGGTTGGATTAGCTTAATGACCACTCTGCTTAGCAACTGAAATTCCGGTCCCAATGTGGTCATTAAATGAGGACTCTGTACACTGCTGCTTACACTAACAAGACTGATTCTTCCCCAGCAAAAGCCAGTGACTGGTGCTGTCCCTCACGTTTTAATGTAGGACAAGTTAAGGAAAGAGATGATGGATGTTCTGGCTCAGTTTCCTCTCCCACCAGCCATCACCATGCCAGAGTCCATGCCAGAGACTTGCCACTCAGGCTACTATTTTCTAAGCGTGAGTCTAGGGTTTAAATAGTCCAGCCTACAAGTCACAGCCAGGTGTGATGCAAGGGGTGTTGGGGGCACTTCCTTCTGCTTCACTCAGTCCCCTGAGCCATGCCTATGAATTGTCACTGGGAATCCAAGCAGAGGCAGGCAGAACTCTGGGCAATTGCACACCAGACCCCTTTACCTCTCCTCCTGGAACGTTATGCAGATCTGCAAAAGCAGGAAAGACACTCAGGAATGATACATTGGATGGAATCGACTAAGATTCTGTTGCAAGAGGTCATTAAAGTTGAAAATTGATGTGGGATATATATTCCTAATCAATAAATGCTGCAGGGAAATGGCAAAGCTGGCAGTGAATGGTCATGGCTGGCAGTGCTCAGAAATAGTCTGGGCAGCACACAAAATGATACAGAGTTAGGGCAAAATGCACCCCCCGCCATGTAATAAAAATAGTAAACATTATGAGCACATGAAATCCTTCTGAGCAGAAGCAGAGGAAAATCTGTAATGCAGTCATATGAGACAGAAACAGCAATGCACTGCAGGCGAAACCTGGCTTTCTTTCCCAGACCTACTGTGCCCATGGCCACAGCGCTAAACCCATGGTTAAAAACAACACGTCTAGTGCTCTTTTGAAAGAGCACTAAACTCAACGTGTAAAAGAAGCCTGCTTAATGTCTGACAAGTGCCTTCTGAAAAAACAGGTACACTTTTTTTGTGTGTGCCTTCGAGTCAGTGTTGATTCCTGGTGACTGCCTGGACAAATCCCTGCAGTTTTCTTGGCAAGATTTAGAAAGTAGGTTGCCCTTGCCTCCTTCTTCCTAGGGCTGAGAGAGAGGGACTGGCCCAAGGTCACCCAGCTGGCTTTGTGCCCAAGGCAGAACTAGAACTCACAGTCTCCTGGTTTCTAGCTTGATGCCTTAACCACAACACCAAACTGGCTCTCCAGGTAAGCATTATGTGGGCAAATACCTCTGCAGAAGCCAACTGTGTAATCTCTTCTGCAACTCAAGCCAAAATAGTCAGGAGGAGCAGCGCTGGGTGACTGGAGGGGGGGCAGCAGGTCTGCCATGGCCTAAAGTGGCCAACAGTAGAGAACCACAGAAATGACCTTGGAGAAGGAATAGGACAATCAGTAAAATATGTTCTAAGCCCAGGAAAGGAAGAAAACAGTCGAAAGAAATTTAAACTAACTCTACACTAACTCTCCTTGGTATAGGCAAGGGAAAATGCTGCCAGGTGTCAAGATTCTGTTACTATATCTTGTATCCATAAAGTAGAACTCCAGGATCTGCTGGGGAGTCTCTTTTCTGATCTGGCCTGCCTTGAAGGGCTGACACCAGCAGACGTTGAGCAGATCCCAACCTCTGACCATGTCCTTAACCACACTGTCGATGAAACGTGCTAGATTATGGTAGCGACAAAAATTATACTGGGAAAAGAGGGAGAACAGTATTTTATAACTGGAATGGTTAAATACTGCTTTGAGTTCCTTCTCTGAAGGGCTGGGCATGAGACGAAGGCAACATCAATGGGACGTGTCCTTTAAAATTAGTCTGTAGGCTACCTTCATGCCACAGTTGGAAGAAAGTGAGGATGCTCTCTCTGTCTCCCACCATTCTTAAATATTGTTCAGGCTAATTGGACTTAGTTGTATTGAGTCCAAAATAATGGTTTCTCAATGCTTTTCTAGACACATATTTTGCTCTAAATCTGTTATCATGGATGTTTCCACTGAAGATGTCAAGGCATGGCACAGCCATGGTTATAATTAAACTGGAAGGATTGCAAATATATAAAATAAGCCCTCTTCAACGTCCTTCTGTCTCTCAAGATGCATCTCAAAGTTAGAGATATTTAAACTTCTGAGATAAGTATTGTATCATTTTGAGATGTACACAGTAAAGTGGAGAGTTTAAGCTCAAATTCTGCACATTGTTCTGAGACTTGCTGATCAGGTTAGTGCATAACAGAATTTATTAATTTATTTATTTTCTATCCTGCCTTTATTGTTTTTATACATAACTCAAGGCGGTGAACATACCTCATATTCCTTCCTCCTCCTATTTCCCCCACAACAGCAACCCTGTGATGTGGGTTGGGCTGAGAGACAGCGACTGGCCCAATTACAGTAGGAAACCCTAAACTCCTTGAGCCCGGCATAGGAAGTACAACATTGCCTTGAAATATTAGTGGTGAAGGTTTGAAGGGGCACCAAAGAATGGAACATTACTTGGCAAGATGCACTGGATGACTTCGTAGTAACGTTATTCACACCCTTTACCTTGAAGCTAGATTACTGCAACTTACTTAATATGGGGCTGCCTTTGAAGACGTTTTGGAAACTGAAATCTGTGCAGAATGTGGTGGCCCACCTATTTGTGGGTGAAAACCAGGGCCACATAAATTTCTACTTTTAATCTATAAACCCCTATCTGTCTTGCTTTCCAGATCCCTCCAGGATTGTTGCCTTCAGATAAAACCAGTTGGTCCAATTTGTTCATCCCCGAAAAAGATTCCCCTCATTTGAGAAAATCTGGGGGGAGGGGGGGAGGAGGCGTTCTTTCTCCATGGTAGCCCCTTCCCTTTGAAATGTCCCCTCCCCACCAAGTTAAGGCTAGAGGCCGCTCTGCTTTCATTTAGGAAGTTTGTTCCAATTATTTTGCTCGGAAAGCATTTTGAGTGTGGAGGTCACAACCAAGACTGGGTACCAGGGGTGGCATTTTGTTGTGTATTTTGATTTTATTTTTCAATGAAGTTTACCATCTGTGTTCTTACTGTTTTATGGCTATTGTCTACTGCTGGGACTCCCTCTGATGTGCAGCGGAAATGCAAATAAAGATATGTAAATATACTAGAGCACCCTCCCTTAGGCTGAAATGGCAACGTCCTTTACCTTGAGATCACATTAGACTCTGGTCCTTGTCTATTTCTGCAGCCTCTGTCAGAGAAAGCAGTTATAAATCATGCATAAGGACATGCAGTGTGTGGAACGTGAGCCCCAGCTCTGAGCAACCCATGCGATATATCACATGGTGCAGCGTTTTATGGATTGTACCACTTCAGACAGAGAGTGAGGGAAGGATTTCATTACAGAATTTCCCCCACAGTGGGGGAAAAATACATCTGAAAGAAGCAAATCAGGAAGTAGGGTTTTTTAGCTCAGCCTTCACGTGGTTTTTTTTCCCTGAATTTTTCTTTACATAATAGAGCCCTCAAAGAGACAATTGCTAAGTGACCCTGTCTGGGAAAATCTAAACCAGACGGTTTTAATGCACACTGTTTTGTTCTGAAGTATCCTCCTTGGGCATTTCACAACAAGGTTGGGTTTGTGTGAATGCTAGCGTTTGCCAGTGGCTTGGAGTCTGCATATTCTTTCATTCCAAAAGAACATGATTCTGTGCAATTGAAGTCTGTCAGGAACTGAACAATTAACTTCATTAAACATCCCCTCTAAAATTCTCAGGCTTAGGAGAGATTTTGCAAACATGAATTAAAGGAATTATATGATCTTAGCATATGAGCATTGCAGAAATACGTATGGGCAATAGAAAACCAGTTATAACTGCAAGAGTAAATGGATGAATGGTTGGGAAAATCTGTTTTGCTTTGTATTTTTTTTAATGGGGTGTATTTGCAGCAGACAGTAGATTTACTGCTGCTTCCCACTTAGGTTGAGTGGGAGAATGATGGCTAAGGCTTTTACAGTGTGTGTGTGTGTGTGTGTGTGTGTGTGTGTTTGAGAGAAAGCGAGAGAAAAAAGAGAGACTGCTGAAGACTTGTTGCTTTTATCTAAAAATACATAAGATAACAGAGACAAGTACACAAAGTTCAGGATCATTTTGCAAAAGAGGCATTTGCCCAGGGTTACTAACTCAGGGCTGCAAAAATCCAGGTGACCACCAGATGGCAACAAAGACAGCAGAAACCTCACACTTGTTGCTCAAGGTCATATGGAATTTGTAGCCCGGATCTGGTAGCCCCATGATTACCATTCATGGATTTGTGTGCGAAAGATGTAAGGATTAGCTTTCAGAATATTTTATCTAAAGTTGATAGCAATGAAAAAGAACTCTGCCTGGATTCTAATTCAAGCACCTAATAGAGCAGAGAATATTGACCTGGATGGATAAATTTTCTGACCTAGTATGAAGGACTTCCCATATTCCAGTGCAAACAACATCCATCTTTTTAGTTCAAGGCAAGGCAAATGCAAGGCATTTTCCATTTCAGCAACAACACGCACATGCCACTTCCTATCCTGACCATCTAGGAATTTAAGAGTGGGCAGCCAGCAGCCAATAAATTAAACTCATCTGAGGAACAGTCTTCCTTTATACTGACAGAATTTCAGGGGAATTTTTTCCCCTCTTAGCTAAAGAAATAAGAAGAAACTCATGGACACAGGTTGACTTCCTTTCTCTTTATATCACATAAACAACAGCTGACTTTGGTTACATATCAACTCTGATTGTTACGATGACTATTATTTCCCATTAATGCTGCTGCTGAGATTCCTTACTTCTCCTTCCAGATAATACTTGCCTCTGAACTGAATAACCAAGCTGCATTAGGGGTTTGATTCTGGATAAATCTATTGTTCCAGCAATATGTTGTCTTGCCAATGGAAGCAAGGGTCTTCACTTTTGAGCAATGCTGATGAAAAAATACTGTTACTAGGAAGTAAAGTATTTCAGTGTGTTGATGAATCGATAGACAGGAAGAAGAAAGTGTGTGTGTGTGTATGCCTGGTACGTGTTTCTGCTGAGCCAGCTTTAGGTGGTGTAAAATAAATACATGAATATACAGGACAATGCCTTGATTGATGCCTGGATGCCTTGGTTCATACTAGAAAAATCACAGGGCTGTAGGTGAGACTGGGAGGTTGAAAAAAAACTTCCTAGAAGAAGTAATGGCAAACCAGTTTCATACTGGTAGCTAGAAAATAAGTGGAGGTGTCCATAAAGTCAGCAGGATTTGAGCTCAACTCAGGAGAATCTTACTTTACTCTTGTTTCTCAGTGTAATCAGAGATATCAAAAAAAAAAAAAAAAGAGGAGGGTAAAGGAATTACAATATAATGCTTGATCAATGGGAGAATATGTGGAGTAAAGGATTGAAATTTACATTGAATTATAAGCTGAAATAGAATTTTTATAAGATGATGTGTCATTGGTGTTTAGCACCTGATAAACTGTCAAAGTTGTATAAAGGAGTGTCAAATACATGTTGGAAATGTAATCAATGTGAAGGTACTTTTTAATCATCTTTGGTGGACATCTAAGAAAACTAAGAAATATTGGGATCAGATATGTACCTTAATTCAGCGAATTCTCAAAATAAATGTATAATTGAAACCAGAGGTTTTCCTTTTAGGAAACCACTGTATATAAACAGAGAGGAAGGCCCTCTCCCTGTTCGCACTGAAGACATTGCCTAATCTGGCAATGAAATGTCTGCAAGAAAACAGCAAGGCTCAGAGAGCACCAAGGACTCCTGAGCTACAAATGTTTGCTTTGATTGGTTTTCCTTTTAGGTTTGATGGATAAACAGATTGAAAGACAACATGGGACTTTGTTCTTATATATGGTAACAGCGGCAAGACTATTATATGCACAGAGATGGAAGGACTTACAAATACAGTACCTACAATGGAAGAATGGATGGTCAAGTTAATGGAATTGGCCGAGATGGTGAAACTGACTACTTTGATTAAAGAAAAAAAAACTATCTAGCTATGTTTCTACTTGGAAAGCACTTTTGGACTTTTTGCTTGAAACTGAAAGAAAAGAAACTTTAATTTTGGGATATGATGATTAGAATTGTTTATGATTATAGAAATATTGTGTACTATTGTTAATTTTAGAGTAAGAGGATAATGTATCATAGTTGTATCTGTACCAAAGAAAGTCAGAAGCTCTTTTTTTTCTGATCTTTTTCTTTTCTGCACTCTTAATTTTGCTTTCTTTCTGATCTTTTCTTCTCAACTCCTTTTTTCTGCTTTTTAATATTTTATATCTTGTTGAAATTTAATAAAGTGTTATTAAAAAAAAGAAGGGTACAGGAATGTACAGCATCAACTATTTATAGTAGAGCCCATTGTGGGAACCCCCCAAAATGACCAGCACATAAAGTAGAAGTGTTTTGCTCATGAGAGATTATTAAACCTACAATACCAGGGTCTCCTTGTTCAAGCATGAAAGCTCCAGTTCAGAAATGTGGCAGTTCTCATTTAAAAACATGTGGAGAAGCATAGAGATATCCAGAATCATTCACTGCAAGTGACATTTTGGTCATCTATTGATTAGGCCATTTGTTCTACCTATCTACCTTTCTTGAGTTTTGTCTGGCAAAGAGAACAGAACCTCAATGTCATTTTATTAGCATTTCCTGTTTCTCAAAAATATAGATCTCTGGGAGGTGAATAACCCTGTCAAATTGGGAATGTTCCATACAGATAAAAACATTCCTCTGTAGATTATAGGGATAAGAAGTCTGGGTTTTATTTTAGCTTATTCTTAAATAGGTAGGATTAGTAGGAATCACTTCCTCCTAATTTAAAGGCATGGGAGATCTAATTTGGTATCTATCCTTCTTTTAGGATAACCCCCCATTTTTTTAAAAAAACATATAGAATCATTGGAAAAGCTGCATTTATGACGATGGCTACTATACCTAATTTTTACTTTAATATTTTTTTGAGAGGGTGAAAGCCACATTGGCACAACAGTATTGTGCAAATGAGGGAGGAAGAGAGAAAAAAAATAGCACTGTAAGTATCTTTTTAGATTATATGTAGAACAGCTCCCTGTATCCCATGTTTGTGGAGGTTGGCAATCTCAATGATCGCAAGGAATAACCACCGATCCCACCAGCCACTATTCACAGTTGCAGAAACTGTGTTAGATTTAAAAGCTGGAGGCTGCAAGAAACAATTTTCGAGCATGATTGTGAGTAGAAACAGTGGTCTGTGATCAGAGATCCTTTTCCAATGTTCCCCCTGGCAAGCTGGCTTTTGTAACCTTGCACTGTGGAGACTTAAGGACTGATACCATGCTGTTGGAATACTTTGTCAGCCTTTCTCGACCTTTTGACCCTGGAGGAACCCTTGAAATATTTTTCAGGCCTCCGGTAGCCCTGCACATTCAGGCTCAAATATAGGCCAGAAGTTACAAAATTACTGTATTTGTTTCATGCGTAGGCCTGCGTTTATTCTATTTATTTACTTTTTATTTTCTATCCCAATGTTCTTATTTTTTTTGTAAGTAACTATATGCATTAACAGTGTTCTTAAACTAAAAATAAAGAATGAAACGTACCTCTTTCATGTAAGTTGCCCAAATCTGAAATAATTTTTAAAATAAATCGTGATCTCCCAGGGAACTTGTAGTGACCTCTTGCGGAACCCGAGGGTGCCACGGAACCCTGGTTAAGAAACCCTGCTGTATGGTATCTGTATGTATGGAATACTGGAATACCAACTGTTGGTGGCTGTTGGAATCCATTCTGTACATAAGTCTACAGGAATAGCTTTCCATTTGCTATTCCTGTAGACTTATGTATAAAGTGGATTCCAATGGCTGTCCCTCACACTTTCTCCCGTTGCTGAAGCCTGGTCTGCTGTACAGAACTCTAGCTGGGGGCTCAGCCACTGTGCAATATTTTTCTTCCCTGCACAGCAGTTACTAAATCCACCCAAGAAGCTGCAGATGATCTCTCCTACAGCTCCTGTTTGCAAAGAAGCAAACATTGGCAAAGTGGAAAATGGCATTTAGAGTGAGAAACAGAGAGGAGACTTGATGTGCTGAGTTTCCTTCCTGGTGAAGGCTGGCCAGTCTTGGAGGCAGGGAACAATGAATGGAATTTGCTAGACCTGACAGAAGAGAAAGCCACTGTATTGTTTGTGTTCACCACCAGGGCAAAGAACCATCCAGGTCTCCCTTCTTGAGTTACGTGGTGCAGCCCCCAGAAACCTCCATAAATGCTAATGGGAATCATCTTTCCATAAATGCTAGTTAAAGTTCCTGGACCAGAGGGCCCTGCTCAGGTCCAATCATGCTCTCGTGATCCCCAGACTGGACTACTGCAATGCACTTTACATGGTGCTGCCATTGAAGAGTATTTGGAAGCTCTGACTGGTACAGAATGCACCAGCATGGGCAGTTATTTGTGCCAGGGACTTGGTGCATGTGACACCACTGCTCTGCAAGCTGCACTGGCTTCCATTGTGCTTCCAGGTGCAATTCAAGGTGCTGCTTTTGACCTCTAAAGCCCTTCTTGGGACTAGGTTACTTATGGGACCCTCTCTCCCCAATTGTTTTCATCTGTTCTACTCAATCTGACAGGAAGGGCATGCTCCAAGTGCCATCAGCTAGAGAGTGTCAGCTGGCGGGGCCCAGAAGGAGAGCCTTTTCTGCTGTGGCACCCGCCCTTTGGAATATCATCCCCCCGGAGATTAGATTGGCCCTCTCCCTGTTGGCCTTTCATAGGGCCCTGAAAACTTAGTTTTGTATCCCAAGTCTGGGGCCCTGGCCATGGGATAGAACCTGTCTCCTGGTTGTGTGGATAATTGGTTGGATGATGCCCTGCTGCTCTGTGCTTTATATTTTATTTTATGTATTTTATTGTAAACTGCCTAGAATCACATATGTGAGATAGGCAGCTATATCAATCAATCAATAGCTATACCCTTCAAGAGGAGTTGCAAAGAGATTCATCAAAGGCATTCACTTTCTACCACCTTTCTCTTATGGGCTGACCACTAGGCTGGTGAAGGAAAGAGTGTTCTTGGGGTTATCTTCTGGACAAGTTAAGCAATTCAGCTTTCTTCTCTCCTCTTGTCTTAAGGTCTTAATTCTGGGGTTTCTCAGTTGATTCACGAATGGTAGGATCCCTTGGAAGAAAAATCCTAGAGTAATTGCAAGGAGTTGTCTTTTCTGCTCCTGATTCATACAGAATATAATGTTTGGTTGCATATGTCATTAGAAATAGACACACACCCAGACTGCAGAAATGGAGCTATATGCAATCCACGCCACAAAGCACAACATTCGTTTTTTTCTTTGTTCCTTTGCTATAGGAAAACTGCAAATGGCTCCCACCAGGCTAACTGGGCCTGAAGCAATCTTTCAAAATAAAAAATATCTGGTACTTGAATCTGGGTTGGCTGCATGAAACTGTTGCTTCCCCCCTCCCACAAACCACACCAGTTTCATTGTATGACTTTTAACAACTTCTGCAGTTTAAACTGGTTTTTAAATGATTGCTTCCTCTCTTAATAAGTCGTTCTCAAAGAAAAAAGATTTAAACTATCATTCTGGGGGATGGATCTTGGTAGCAGCACTTCTTATATCCCTTGCTGGCCACCCCACTTTGTTTTCAAGCATTAGTCTAGAGGCCAAAGGGCTGGGACAAGAGGCATCTGTAGGATCCAACAATTTTGTAAAAATGACAAAAGCAATATTGCATGGTTGTGATGCAAGTTCCACCCTTTTTGTATGTGCATGGACCGTCATGAGGCCCATCCCACAGGGACAGAACTTGTGTTGCATCAGCACAGTGCTTCTTTTTTATCGTTCCCACCATTTCATGCACATCTTTAGCCAGAACGTCTTTCCCAGAATCCAGTTGGCAACTATCATGCACATTTATTCCTGAACACTGTATCTGCCAGCCAACATTCTCCATTCCAAAATATCTGGGAAAGGAGGCTCTGATTCTGGATATACAGGATAGTTTATTTCCCACGCAGGTAGAACATGGTAAGGCAAACAGAAGACATGTCTGGAGAAATCTAGATGTGCATCCCACATGAAAAAATGGGCAGAGTTTTGATGGCACCATTGTTACCTCCATCTTCGCTTTTTTTTACTGTATCCTGCAGACAATCCTGAGTCTATGAAAAGGAAGCCACGGATCACTTTGCAAAGTGGCCAGATCCAAGACTCAGGACAGATCTCCCAAATTGGCACCTGACCTGCAACAAAGATGCAATGCAGACATAATCTGGGTTGCATTCTCCAGGCCTGCAGACGTGAATAATGTAAGACGGTGGTTGTCTTGGCTCGTTGGCAATTGCTTCAGAGCCTACAGAATCTGAGCGTCAAATCAGGTTTGGGAAGATTAGATTTGTGATGTGGGAGTGACAGTGTTCCCGAGGAACAAGCAAATCAGTCTTTTCGTCCTCGCTGAAATCATGTTTTCTGGTTTCTGACACCACAAACACTTTCCTAATAGCCTGGCTTCCTCTCTCGTAGCTTGACAAGGTTAGGAGATTAGAAGAGAACAAAAGCTTTCCTGAGAAGCACATGGAACTGCTCCGACAGCAATGATGTCATTGGTCTTCTTTTGCTGGCTACGCCTGGGAAGAGGGATTGTCGCTGGTTACCATTGTTCCTTCTTCCTTGTGCTTTTTATAAATGAAGAGCGCGATTTCTCTTTGGATAAGGAATCTAGGGGAAATCCATGTGGACAAGAGAAGGTTGCTTCAGTATTTTAAATCATGCTCTCGTTCTGGAAAAGAAAAAAAATGAAAACAGGAAATCCACCCCCCACCTGAAAATGAACTTACCTTAAAAGCAAAAGAAATATGCTCCAAATTTCTTAAGAAAGCAGTTTAAATGACTGTATGGGCTTCTGCCAGAAGTTAACATTAGATCAAAGTTCAAAGCACACTGTAGGACTTTAAAAAAATGGTTACCCCAAGAGCATGATCAGTGCCATAAAATTATTCTTAAAAAAAAAAAAAAGTCTATAAAAAGCCTGAAGGACACATGCCCAGACAGAGAACAGAGCAGGAGAAAGAATAAAATTAAGCCATCATTCTCAACTTAGGAGAAAACAGATGTAGTCAGTTTTCAAGCAGGGATTTTCTTCTGCTCTTCTGTGAACTGACATTAAAATCAAATAAAAGTTAAGCACCATGGTAACTCCATTTCTGCCAGACTAAACTCTGGATTCTGTGACTTCTCACCAGGTGAAGCTCCGGATAAAACTCTGCACCATTTTAATTATTTCTAATCATTCATTCTGCCTCTTTTAGTTACCTGAGGCTGTTTCCAGATTCAAGATGTTCTTGAACTGTCCCTCCTTCCTTGCTGTCAGAACTGTGGCACTGTTCATATCATGCGCTGCTGCTCCACATTTTATCAAAGAGACATCAGCTCTGTCTACAGCCACATCTTAGTTCATGACCGACCTAACTGATCAATGATCAAACACTGCCTTCTTAATGTTTCTCCTGTCTATTTCAATTTGCTGCCCTGTCCTATTTCCAGGGGTGTCCAGACAGTATGGTCAAAAACATCAAGAAGGCAGCTGTGACAATGCGACAGAAGCTCCACTTACTCTTTATATGTGTCACAGTGTGTGTTGACTGTTTTGATCCCATCCCGTGGACACTCCGTCTGCTCCCTCCTCTCTAATGAAAGCATGAATGACCATGTGTCAGGTTCAGCTCCAGCATGGCCACTTCCTTTCTTTATTTTTGGAGGGGAGCAGGTTGCTTTGCAACTGAGATTGCAACCTTTTTGGAAGTCAAAAGAGATACTCTGCCCTCTTTTTTCTCTGACATGAGTTTGGCTAATGTCACAGGAAGTCTACATATAGACCATTCACTAGAACTCTGAAGGGTGGGTCAAGCAGGCAATACTATGGCCTTTTCAGCTGAACCTTTTTGTACATGTATGCGATGTCAGTGCACATACGAAAGGGATGGGCTTGGACTGTGCTGTCGTGACTACCATCTAGCTTATGTTGATCCCCTTGGGGATCCTGCTGTGTTTGGGCGTGTGCTGCAAAGCACAGAGGAAGCTGCCTGTGCTGTGCTCCAGGTCACATGACTAGAAGGGTGGGAGAAGCAGCTTAAAATGGAGCAGTCATCAGCATTCCAAGCCACAATCCAACTTTTTCTTCTATAGGATAGACAGAGGTTTTTTGTCCTGTCTGGCTCCTTGCTGATCTGTTGTCCTCTTTGGCTCCCAGTTGACCTGGCCCATTTTCAAACTCAGTCTTTCTTCTGTTTGCTTCTTCTGCCAGATGAAATGTGGTCCTGTTCTGTCTAGTTTCCAGAGTGTCGATCTGCTGACAGATATAGATCGACAAAGTCCCAAACCCCTTTACATAATTTTTCCCCAACAACGTATTGAGTTGGAAAGAATAAAAAAAGGCATAGCACAAACTTCCCTGCCCACTTCCTCAGTTCCAGAAAGGAGCTGTGTCAGAAAGGCTCAACTAAGGGGAAGTAGATCATGTGCTGTTAATGGTGCCACAACCACTCCATCAAAGCAAGATGGAACAGCGCACTATGGATGATCACAACAGGTGGTTGCTTAAGTTCCTCTCTTTCTATCTTGTGTGCCTTTTAGGGATATGTAAAATACGGAAAGGACATAAAACTCAGGACGATCCCTAAATAAATACTGTGTAGTTAGGAGGCTGTGCAATATATGTGCAATTAATTATTTATATTGCATATTAAAAGGTTCAGCATAGCTTAAAGTCCTCTTTTCACGCCATCCTTTCATTTCAGTTCATTTCCACATGCAGCACAATAAAGGCCTTGTGGCCTGCCCAATCTGGGCAGGTTCTTTATCTAACAGTAGCAGTTAGATACCTGGGCAAAACAATCTACATATTTATTCTGTGTTCTTAATGTGTAGCTGAGATGCTATTAATATGGCCTTCAGGAGCTCCCCAAACATCAGTCTTCTTAATCCGTAGATAGGTAAAAGGATGGATTTGGTTCTACTTCCGCAAACAAACAAAAAAAGTTGTGGGGCAGTTTACAAAAGGTTTTCCTA